>NC_052065.1:77519997-77832497 GCF_903992535.2 Arvicola amphibius | reverse complement strand
TCACTGGTGGGGCTAGGACACCAACCCTGCCAGAAAACCTTTGGCCTACAATTTGTCCTTCCTGCGAGTTAATGCTGAAATAATTGTGGCATAGTCTTGTGAGAGTAGCTAAGCAATGACTGGCCTAAGCTGAGACCCAAGTCATGAGAGTGAGTCCATGCCCTACAACATCCTGATGGCTAGGAATTAGAGGTTAGATAACAAAGAAACCTCAACAAAACTAAAAATGACTGGTCTAGAAATTGTCAATGAAATTTATATTCTGCCATACTCACAGATCAGTGCCTAGTCCTATCATCAATCAGAGAGACTTTCTAGAGCAACTGATGGGAGGATATGCAAAGACCCACAGTCAAACATTAGGCAGAGCTCAGAAAATGCTGTGGAAGAGTTGGGGGAAGGATTGCAGGAACAAAAAGGACTAAGTACACCCTGAAAATTATACTCACAGAATTAACTAAGCACTGCTTCCATGGTCTCACAGAGAGTAAAGTAAAAATCACAGAGCCAGAAAGGGTATACAGTATATCTTCTGCATATACATTATGTTTGTGTTGTTTGGTATTCTTGTGGGAATCCTAACAGTGGGAATTGTGGTATTTCTGACTCTTTTACATCCTTTTAGGACCCCTTTTTTCCTACTGGCTTGCCCTTTCTAGCCTAGTTTGTACCTAGACTTATAACTTGTAACTGGTTATGGTATTTGGTTAATATCCTTGTGTGGCCTGCCTTTTTTCTAGATGGAAATGGGAAGAGTGCATCTGGGGAAGAGTTAAGACTGGGATTGTAGAGGAAGGAAAACTGCATTTGCTATGTATTATATGAGAGAATAAAAAAAATCAAAACAAAACAGGATAATTGTCAGGGGGCATGATAAATACAGCAGGTAATAATAAGTGTTCTACAGGCTGACCTTCCAGATGAGTTATTCTCTGATAGTAAGCCACACCTGGAAAAGCCATAGAGTTACAGCCTGTGGAAATCAGTTGCTCTGGTCTGTAATTTCTTTCATGAGTCACTTTATTTCTTCCCTAAGAACTTCATTTCTTCCCTAATAAAATCTTTGGTTGTTTTCCCACTGCTTGTGTGTTTATCTCATGAAAATATTCCATCTACTGGGCACTTATATCTGTGAATGGTCAGGAAGATGGTGCATCATTTGACTGTATAATTTTGATATATAGAATATGTGATAATCTGCTGACCTGGTCTATCACCTGGGTACCCTGTTTCTTTAAGAAATAAGCCCCACCCACTCCAAACCCCCCTTTCTGCTGAGGCTGAGGCAAGTGGAATCTCTCTTCCTTTCTTCTGGAGAGTCAGCTTCTGCCTCTCTGTTCTTCCCTCTTTCTCTCCTTACCCATTCTCCCTTTCCCCTCCGTAACCCACTAAATAAACTCTATACCCAAACTCTCTTTCTCTGCATGAACCATTTCTGTCTCTCACCCTTTGCAGTCTCTCACCCACCAAGAGGACATGCTGAGTCCTAAGGGACCTGCTGTGACCTCAGGTGACCTTCTACTTCCCCCGCATAGAACCACTGCCCTCAAAAAAAAAAAAAAAAAAAAAAAAAAAAAAAAAAAAAAAAAGCCGGGCGGTAGTGGCGTACGCCTTTAATTCCAGCACTTGGGAGGCAGAGGCAGGCGCATCTCTGTGAGTTCGAGACCAGCCTGGTCTACAAGAGCTAGTTCCAGGACAGGCTCCAAAGCCACAGAGAAACCCTGTCTCGAAAAACCAAAAAAAAAAAAAAAAGAACCACTGCCCTGTGGGATTGTTCCCCTACCACCTGTTGTAAATGATAACATTGGTGACAATGACTGAGTGGTGCATTTGTTTTTTGGGCCCAGGGACCCTCAGATTATTTTTGGGATATTGTCCCCTTTTGGCTTAGTGCCTCTCCTGTGACTGCCCTTTCACAGGCTCTGTCCTAGCACTGCACTCACTGAGCAGTGCATTTGTTTGATCTAAGGATCTTTTTCAGGATATTGCTCCCTTCTGGTGGCCTAGTACCTCTCAGTCAACTGCTATTTCTCAGCCCCCATTATCTTGTGGACGAATGGATAACAACCTGAACTAGTTGTTTATTTTTCTGCCTTACCCATGGGAAATAGGCTGACATTTCTAACTTCTACCAGTCAATGGCTAAATTTAAAAAGTTACACCATGTGGATAACCATGGCTTTCACCATTTTCTTTGAGTTTAACAAAGTGAGGAGACAAAGGTTCCACCCCTAGCCAACTAGTGGAGATAGCAGGCTCTCCATGTCAGCCAGCTTCTATTCACTCACTTTTTATTTAACTTCATGTGGAACTTGAATTCAACTATGTGTAAATGTATGTATACTTACTGTTAAATATTTTATGTTCATTATATCTCATTTCTGACTAAGAAACCAGTAAGTCCCATTGTTTAAATTGGTACGTACTTTTAAGTCTCTTACAAAATACTATATATGTAATCCAATCCTGCTTTAAAATATATTAAGCTGTTCTCCACTATTGACAGCTCTACCCACTAAGTTTCTATTGTAAACAGTTTTTTTCTTCCTTGTCTTTTACAAGTAGAAATCTTACCTCTTGAGAGCCAGTACAGTCAAGCTTAGAGCCAGCTCTCCAGGCACGTACTATACTGTAGTGATACATTATCTGTACTGGATAAACAACCCTCAACTGCTCAGAGATCTGGGGGAATATGGCATTTAAATGTTTAATTATTTTAAGACTTTTCATAGCATAGAGACAGGTTGGCTCCTAGCAGCAGGATTCTATTTCTTGAAAAGAAAGAAGACAGGTGGGCATAGACAACATCCATCCACAATTCACTTCATCAAGTGAAAGTGCTAACAATTGGGCAAAAATGCCTTTCATCCCAAATGAAGATCTCCAGACAGTGGGACAGAATCACTGAAACCAAACTGCTCAGGTTAAGGCAGGCTTGTCTTTCCTACAGATTTTCTAACACAGAGAATCTTCTGGAATCTGGAAGATCCTGCTTATAACAAAAGAAAGCAAATACAGCCCTAATGTCCATGCTCTCAATGATCATAGAGAACCCTGAGGAATGGTTCTAAGTAGCCAACCAAGTTCTCTATTTTTTTAATCAATAACTCAAGTAAAATTTTATACTTCTCAAAGATCTCTGATGAAATTTGACAGCTAAGTGGTTATGTAGTTTTTTTTAAATCTCATCAAACAAATTTCAGTAAAACTTCTTAACATTTTCTTAATAAAAGGTATTTTAAGATATACAAATGCAAGTTATTAAAATGTATACTTGGAAGTTGTAAAGTTTTGAGGACAAATATAAGTTGTAAAATTTCTCTTTCATGCTGCCTTTCATAGTCTTAAAGATACTTTCATTGTGCATCAACATATGTCACAGTCATTCTGACATAAATATGTGGCTGTTTATATAATGTATATGTCTAAAACTTATGTTTTCACAAACTCAAATAATTCTTTTGAGTTCCAGAGAGGAGAATTAAAGGATCCACCCATAATAGTTCAGATACTCCCCTCTCAGTTTCCTTGTCCTAAGAAAACCTTTTATTCTTCCTAAACTTAACTTTGTCCACTGCTCAGCCAACACCTTGCCAAATCCAAGAGACACTGAACAGTTCCACACCACAAATCTTGGATAGAAGTAAAGCGACCTCAGTATGCAACCAGCACCAAACTTTCTTGGGTCCCTCTGAAGACAATGTCCACAATAAAGCAGGAGGCAGTCTTGAGAATCCAACACCCCAATTCCCTCAACCTGCTATGACTAACTTCCCACATTTTTATTATAAGAAAAAGATGGGACTGTTATAATCTGTTGGCCTGGTCTGTCACCTGGGTACCTGGTCCCTTTAAGAGACAAGTCCCACCCCCTTCTAGCTTCTCTGTCTGCATGATGTATGTGTCTGTCTCTTACTTGCCACAGTCTCCCACCTACCAAGGGGACCCACTGAGGCCTTGGGGGACCTGCAGAGGACGTGGAGGACCTACTGCCACCCCTTGTGTGACTGCAGCCCCTTGTGGGATTGGTCCCCCACCATGACCTGTTTATAAATGATAACAGAATATATACTGGGGCATGCCTCATAACTGAATCTATTTTTCCCATAAGGAATGTGGACTCTTGAAACCCTGACTTGGTATTTTGCTCAAGTAACTACACACAATTAGCTTATTTGCACCTCAGAACAATTTCAAACTGGACTAAAGGCATTTTGAAAATATATCATAAGTTTAAAACTTTGCTATGAACGCGTCCCTCACGGTCCTGACTTCCTTGCTCATGATCTCCCTCCTTTTGCTCCTCATCGGGACCTTGGGAGCTCAGTCCGGTGCTCCTATGTGGGGCTCTGTCATTTTCTCCATCCAATGCCAGGTGATGGTTCTATGGTGATATGCAAGATATTCATGAGTATGGCAATAGGATCTGGACATTTCTGGCACCCTCTCCTCAGCTGCCCAAGGACCTAGCTAGGGGCGTCTTCCTGGACACCTGGGAACCCCTCTAGAGTCAAGCCTCTGCCAACCCTAGAATGGCTCCCTTAAGTAAGATATATAATTCCTTGTTCCCATAGCCACCCTTCCTATATCATCCACTGAGACGGCAGGACAGAACTAATAGGAGACCACCAAGTCCACTTGGAATGGGACTGATGGAACATGCGACCAAATCGGACTCTCTGAGGGTGGCTGATGGTGGAGGCTGACCGAGGATCCAAGGACAATGGCGATGGGCTTGGTCTCTACGACATGGACGGGCTCTGTGTGAGCCTTGTCAGTTTGGTTGCTCACCTTCCTGGACCTGGGGGGAGTTGGGAGGACCTTGGACTCAACATAGTGTAGAGAACCCTGATGGCTGTTTGGCCTCAAGAGGGAGGGAGTGGGGGTGTGGGTGGAGGGGAGGGGAGGGAAGGGGGAGGAGGAGGGGAGGAGATGGCAATTATTAATAAAAAAATAAATAAACTGAAAAAAAAGAAAAAAAAACTTTGCTATGATATAAGGATTTGAAAACAAATTGCATCTTTCCTCAGATGCAATAGTTTAATAGAAATATGGATAATACATTTTCTCATACTTGAATCATCTTTAAAGTTTGCAATTTCACACTCCTGTAGAGAAAATAAATGAAGAATTTAGAATATACATATGCCAAGATCACTGACAGGTTAACTGTTCATGAATAAAGGAAAAAAGGTAAAACCTATCCTTTCCATGGGAACTAATGTAGGATTCTCCTCTATATTCTGTGAATACCACTGGTCAATAAAGAAACTGCTTTGAGCCTATAGCAGAGCAGGGCAGAAGAGAGCTAGGCAGGGAATACTAAACTGAATGCTGGGAGAAAGAAAGCAGAGTTAGGGAGAAGCCATGGAGCCCCACCAGAGACAGACACTGAAACTTTACCTGATAAGCTAAGGCCTCATGGTAATACACAGATTAATGGAGATGGGTTAATTTATGATATAAGAGGTATACAGAATTACACTTAAGGTATTGGCCAAACAGTATTGCAAATAATATAATTTCTCTGTGGTTATTTTGGGAGTCTGGACAGATGTAAAACAAACAAGTGGGCCTCCTACAACAGGAAACCAACCATCTAGGAAAATGTATACAATTGGGTATAAAAGATTAGACCTACCTGCCAGTCACCCTTGTGGCCAATTTTGAAAATCTTAAGTCAGTATCCAGGACTGATTTAATTCCCTTGTCTGGTTAAACAACCTGCAATCACACCTCCTGAGACATGCTAACTGAACTGAACTTAATCAATGCTTACCTAATAAAATGAACATATTTTCAGGAAAGAAAACTTTAGAGCTTGCACTATGTCAGAGTCACAGATATCTGGCCAGGTTGCTGATAAGAACACCCTACGAAGGCTATGCCAGTTCCTTACTTGTCAGTTTGTTAACAATGGACCTATGTCTCAAAGTTGTCATTGGGTACTGTGCCCCCCACCTCTTATAGCCCTGATACCTTAATCTGCCATGGCAATGGCTCAGCTCCCTAATTGCTTACCCTAGGAATGTACTTTTGACCAATGAGGAGGTAACTCATGCATTTTGTTTATCTCTTCAAGGCTCCTGAAGGAGATGAGTTTTTCAGAATGGAAGAAGGATTTAAGAGAAGAAGCTAGGAAAAGTTAAAAGTAGAACAAGAGAATGAGGATGGAAGCAAAGAATAAATAAACTTGCTTAGAAAAGCATTTGCAAGAGTTTTTCATTAATCCACAGATTTTTCTAAGTTGTACCAATCTCTCTGAACCCTGAGTGGGCAATGAGGCTGGTCTTCAAAAGCTCCAATTGTATAATGATCTCAGGTACATGTTATTATAAGATAAAATTGACCTCATTTGCAGCAATAAAGAATATAGAATTATGGTAGCTGAAAGTTTACTAACTAAAGGCTATAAATATTTCTTTTATCCAAAACTTTACACATATTGTTGACGTTGCTATTTTGAGAAAGTCTTAAAATATAGCACAAACTTACCTCAAACTTGACATTCCCCTGCCTTACTCAGCTTTCTTAGTGCTGAGAATAATGTATAATACCAGGACTAATGATTATTTCTACCTTTTTGGGGATCTAAAATTGACTGATCACAAGATTTTGAAAGTATTGCATTACAAATGAAGTTACTATTGTACATTTACTTATTCTTTCTCCTATGTTAACTGTTTTACATTTCTTATAGATTTTTTACCCCTGATTCTATCACAAATTCTTTCCCCAAATTTATCCTTTGACAATCATTTTATTTTTTTTGTGTAGATCCAGTTTATGAATTTGCATTGATTTCTCTAACAAAGTAATATAAATTGGATGGCCTATAAAAAACAAAATTTTATTTCTCATAAATCACATGACTGGAATGTGCAAGATCAATGTACCCGTGTACTTTCTGTCTAGTGTAGGTGTTCATAAAGACATTTTATGTTTCCATGTTATTTTTTCCTCATATAAGATATGAGCAATCACTCATCTCTTTTATAATAGTATATATCTCACAAATAATTTTTTAAGACATGATTGATTCACTTTCAAATTTTTATCTCCTATTATTATTACCTTAAGAATAATAATTTTTAGACTCAATTTTGTGGAAATATGTTTCTAGATTATAATATAACAAAACAGTAGGTAAATTTTCTCCAAATTGTTTAGTTGAGAGTATATCAATAATTATTTATTTCCTTGTTTAAATAGTTAATGGCAAAGAAATATCAATTGTTAGGAACATCAATATATAGTTTTCCAAATTTCTTTTTATTTTCAAATGTAACCAAAATCAACCAGCTACATTAACATAAAATCAATATTCTCTTCCAAGAATAGGTGCTGCTTCAATGAATAACTCCAGGGTCATGTTTTGTGCACTTTGGTGTGTACGACACTTTCATTCTTCTATGAGAGACAAGTATTCTGCTAAAAGGAGTATTTCTGCTTAACTGTTGCAAAGTCATTTTTCCAGAAAAATCATCTTTATGTAGACAATCTTTGAATTATAGCAATTGTTATAAAAGTGATGTCAATCATAATATATAGATAAGAAAAGACTAAATGTTTATTCTAAAGAGCATAGTAATCCCCTGGGAAAATACTTTGTATCGTAGTATATAATGCTTAGGTACATTTATATATTAATCCTGAAGGATATAGTTCATGTTTTAATTTGTTTATTCTTTAACATTAAATTTTAAATATTATTACTTTATCAATAAAAGTAATTTTAAATGATCCTTCAATAGGGCTTCTTCAGTACTTTTATTGTTATATTCTTCCTACATCTGTTGCTTACTATGTCAAGAGTCATGTACTGTGTGCTGCCTATTTAATTACTAAAATGTTATTTAAATCAAATTAAAGTTTTAAACTCAGTGTACATGTTTTAAGGAATAAATCATTTAATGTTTTGAAAGCTGGGATAAATAGTTAAATTAATGGAATTTATAAGACATAAATCCAGGTATCTGAGAATTGATTTTGGTACTGTTTTCCTTTCTTTAAAAGCTTCGTTATTACTTACATACCACATTCTTAAAGACATGAAACATTTTAATGTTATTAGTATGTCCTTTTAATGAAACAATATAAATTTTAGTTACTTTATTGGCAAAAGAAGGTCTATCTGTGAAAGTAAATGAATTCCTCCTGTATCAAGAAACTGGGCAAAAATGTTACAACTATGACTTTGCACTCTAAATTATCTCCTGAGGTTCTCTAAAGGGAATAAAAATTGAAGCATTTACTAGAAGCACTGACATAGAAGGAACTCCTGGAAGTCTAAAGAAAAGAGATAACAGAAGCTATTCTTTTATTCTATATGCGTACTGTTTGGTCATATGAAATATACAGCAATGAAGACATCAGTGCTTGGATGCACTGACAGTAACACTTTAGAATATTTATATTTTGTTTTAAATTCAAAATGATTACATGGAAATTTGTGAGACAGATCATATTTACATAATCAACAGATCAGAGAGCACATTTCTTAAGTGCAGTGATCATTTGCAAATATACACCATGAATCTATGCCCATATCTATATCCATCCAAATGTATGCTTGAAAATATAACATGTTTCTGATCACAACTAATCTAAAACAAACAGTATTCAAGATGCTGGAGGAGACATATGCATGGTGTAATATATCCAGGGAAATATTGCAGAAAGGTACTTAACAACTAATAAATAATGTGAGAAAGGGTATGTAATGGTTGGAAATTTCTAGTCTAATAGCAATATAAAATACAAACCACTTTACAGTTTGTATGGAGTGGAAGGCTCCATATCCAAGAATATTTGAGAAGATCAAATTGGCCTTATAAGTTTTTTTTTTTTTGTTTTGTTTTGTTTTGTTTTGTTTTTCGAGACAGGGTTTCTCTGCAGCTTTTTTAGAGCCTGTCCTGGAACTAGCTCTTGTAGACCAGGCTGGCCTCGAATTCACAGAGATCCGCCTGCCTCTGCCTCCCAAGTGCTGGGATTAAAGGCGTGCGCCACCAACGCCCGACAAACATTAATTATGAAAATTGTTCACTTTTAAATTATATCCTTTAGGCACAGCAAGGAGTTTTGTTTGTTTTTTATTTTAAATGTATTTATTAAATTTCATCATTGATGTTTTTATAGAGGTGTATCTTGCACTATACCTTTCATACTTTCCCCAAAGACAACTATCAGCCACATTCTTTCTCAACAGCATTCTACTTTTTAAGTAAAAGTTTGATTTAAAATTTTATCTGATGCCAAGGGAAAAAGAGATTCCAAGAATATTTATTCACTTCAGACAGGAAAACTAACAAAATTTACTAATTGATTATAGGCTAGCATAATAAAGACTGCTTACTTCAATTGTGTTGCTATTGTTAACATCTTGATGGTTGTTAACAACTTTCAGATTGGATATTAGTGTTCTTATGAGACAGAAATTGAAAACCTAGTTATTTTCTTGACTATCCTCACATTTGTCAAGTTTTTATAGCCCTACCTGGTTGAACTCCTCTTATAGTTAAGAAAGACTATTGGTGTCTATATAATCTCAAACATTTTATCTTGTCCTTGACTCTATTATTGGTTTATATCAACACTATTCTTAGTAAGTTTTAAAATAAATAGTTTATAATGAGAAGAGCTTAATGAAACAAAAAAGTATCCCAGATTGTAAATTGGAGATCTAAATTCTAGCTACAGATTTATTTTAAAATTAACTTTGAAAAAAATTTTATCTATCAAATCAGAGCATTGTATACATAATTTCTTCCTGATATCTCTCGCATTGTTCAAACTATAATGCTTCTTTAAGAATATTTGATCTCTAGCCACAGGCCTCAATTCATTTACAGCATAAGGTCAAGGGATGTTATACAAATTATACTACATTTTCTAATATAGCTCTTTTCTATTATATGAAGTAAAGTGTATCATGACAATGCAAAAAATCTTCTCATACATGGGTCTCCTGGACATAACTTAGTCTTTTAGTTGATGGTTCATCTATCTAATATGATTTAGTCATTACCTCCAATTTTCCAGTACTACAGAAAAAGAGAGATTTCCCCCTTGAATTCAGTATAGAAACTCACTTTACTTCATATAATAGAAAAGAGCTATATTAGAAAATGTAGTATAATTTGTATAACATCCCTTGACCTTATGCTGTAAATGAATTGAGGCCTGTGGCTAGAGATCAAATATTCTTAAAGAAGCATTATAGTTTGAACAATGCGAGAGATATCAGGAAGAAATTATGTATACAATGCTCTGATTTGATAGATAAAATTTTTTTCAAAGTTAATTTTAAAATAAATCTGTAGCTAGAATTTAGATCTCCAATTTACAATCTGGGATACTTTTTTTGTGACCCTCCAAGCAGCTGAACGCCCCTGACATTAAGGAACATTTTACCCTTCTAGGGTCTTAAAGGAGTTAAAGACTAGATAATTAGAGTTATAATTTTTCTTTTTTATGCAAAAAAGCAAATTTGGTATAAAACTGTAGACTCACCAAGATAATATAGATAATAGAGTGTTTTCTCTCGTTTTTCCAAATACAAGTAGTTTGGATACTGTAACTGTAATTCTTATTTGATAACTGTTTTGTTGTATATACTTTTATGATGTTAAATTTAAAATATTTCTTTTTAATTAGACACAAGGGGAAAATTCTATGGAATGATCATTCTGTATATTCTGCGAAAATATATTGATATGATCTTTTTAATAAACAAGCTGACCAGTTAATAGCTGAACAGGATAAAGTTAGTTTGGAAAGCCAAAGTGAGAATGATGGGAAGAAGAAGAGCAGAGTCAGAGGAGACACCAGCCAGTCATCAAGGAAGTAAGATATATAGAAAATGAGGCAACAAGTAATGAGTTACATGGTAAAGCATAGATAAGAAATATGGGTTAATTTAAGTGTAAGAGTTAGGTAGTAAAAAGCTTAACCTATTGGACAAGCATTTTTAACTATTATTAAGACTCTGAATTATTTGTTTGAGAGAGGTTGTTGGATAGGAAAACTCTGCCTGCATTCATCATTTTTCCCATCAAATAAATTTGGATAGCTATTTATTTTGTGAAATATTTCAGATTAGCAAGAAAGTGAAAAAATAGAAAAAAGTCAATGCATTTTTTAGGATAGAGAAATTAAATAGGATAATTACCATAATTTTCTTCCATTATATTGAATTTTTATTTTGGGAAATATATTCCAATTTGTAGCTTTTATCAACCCTAACAGTTACTATAGTAGGAAAGCAAACCACAAACTTCAAAATTAATTTTAACACCGAAGATTCTGTCTATCAAATAACATCAAGCAACTACTTCTGGCAGAGTAATTGTGAGCAATATAATTAAGTGATTCAATCTGATTAGGTATTTTTTATTTACAAACACTTTGATGATTGGGATTTTCTATATTTTTATTTATTTAAGTAATGATAAATTGTTTAACATTAGAAGTGGTGTTCTCAGTTAATTAAACAAAATTTTCCCTAATAGAAAACAAAGATGAATGGGTTAACCTCAAACATAAATTCATGCATGGAACACACATTAGTTTTAAAAGCACTTACAAAATTTGGTACAGGGCTTACTGCATTTCTGCATAATAAATGTCTCCAAATATATATAATTTCATAAATTTGGTCTTTCATTATTATTGTGGATAATTACATTTATCTCTAGTTTTAAATTACTCAGGTAAAACAAGAGTACACTGCTGTTCAATGACAGACACATATATACTCTGCTATCATATATTAGGTTATGCTAATCACAGTTAAATCAACCCTTGATTTTTGAGAACAGCAGAAGCCAATTCATTGGCTTTTTTCAATAATAACAAAGAAATTAATCTAGTATTTTACTTATGTTAGTTACTGGATTGACAATGAATTTTTTACTATTTCCTTGTCTTATTTACCTTATAATCATAGGACTCAGAATAGTGAGTGCTTTAAGAATATTCAATGGAAAGTGGTAAACAAATGATATATTCATCTCATCATTTTGTTCCAATGCAGTATTTACTCTAAAAATAATAATGGAATTGTCAATCAAATCAAACCTTCAAATGAACTCAGGTTTCACATTACTTTTTATTTACTATAAGCATTGCATAGGGTTAGTTGTTTCTGAAAACCAAACATAGTCCCCAATATATGAATAGTATAAGCCTTTTGGATTTTGAAAAAGGAAGGTGAGTCCTATAAAGTGAACAGACACAAATATAACACTTTAAAGGTTTGTTTTGAAAATAGTATTATAACACTAAACCTTCAGATTTCCAGTACCTCTGGTCACAAATCAGTAATAAAGAGATTAAGGTATGTTATACATATAGTATATACACTTTTACATAGCTTAAAATAAAATCAAATTATGTGACTAAGGCAGCCATTTTAAGATATGAACAAAACTAATATCAATAGACATGATAACAGGGAATAAGAAATTTCACAAAGTCCCATTACTAGACAAAGGCCCATACGAAACTAATGACTGATGAAAGAGAAGCAAAATCCCTGGGATTTTCTCATGAAATGAACTCCCTATTCATCACCCAACATAAAATGTTTAGTCCTGATTTTATATACACAGAAGCAACAAAGTTAACTCATTAACTGTGTTTATGTTTATGTGTGCAAAAAATGATAATCAAAGGGAAAAAAGACCATCAATTTGAGGGGAAGATAGGAGAGGGGACAAGAAAGAGGTTGAAGGTTGAGGATCTAAAAGGGTTTGATGTAAGAAATGAAAGGGGGAAAATGATGAAATTGTATTTAAAATAAAATATATTCAATAAAAAGTATGAAAAAAGGATCTTTGGATGTGTGGACAAATCAACTCCCAGAAGTTCATAAAGTTATTAAATGAAAATTGTGTTGCCAGTAGTAGGTTACCTCTTTATTTTCCTGAAGTTGCCCAAACAATAGAAGGTATTAATACCAGTACTAGGTTGAATGACCTTTCTTCATAAGATATCCTATTCTTTGATTGCCAGACGTAAGGAAATTAAGCTGGAGATGACCTAAAAGCTTCTTCCTGGAATTTTTCATTCAGTTTGTTGAGGGATACTCATCAACAGTCTCACTGAGCTATCAAAACTGTGCTACACTGCCAACTTGCCAAGTAAGATGTGCCCAATGGGTCAATACTTACATGACATTTATGTGGTGAAAAATTGTTTTATAACTGGATGTGAAGTCCAGTATGCAAAAAGAAATTCAGATCCGGTATTGTAATCCTTACAAAAACTCTTAGCTTGGGTTGCCATTGATATTAGTGGGGAATTAGCTGCTATACTATTTTTATTTTCTAAATATATAGACTTCACATGGTAAACTGTACCCCAAATATGTTGCTTTTGCTCATGGATTGGTGCTGTTCTCAGCTTTTCATGAAGATTGTATGACAAAAGATTCTATGACTCATATCAGCTTACAGTGGGCTGCAGAGACTTATAATCGGAAAATATTGAGAACAATTGACATAATGTTAGACATTAAATGGGGCATGTAATAGTACCTACTCCAAAGCTTAAGGAGCACTATATGGGGTGGTCATGTAAGAGTTGGAGAAAGGGGTAGAATATAATACAATACTGTTTTCCAAGCATGATATGGACATTGTACATTTTAATTCTTAGGAGCTGTGATTAGATATATAAGACCGACAGATGACAGAGCTCATCTCCATTCCACATGGAATGACAACAGAGCTCATAATGTCCCATGCTTATCTGAGGATGTTCAGGGAATTAGCAGTGGGTAGAGAATAAGAGCTCTTGAGTTTCTATCCTTCAGTGAAAACCAATAAGATGTTAATAGTTGCTGGAGGAGAGAAATTTTCTGCAGTGTAATAACCATTGATAGATTGCCCAGGTAACTACTAATAATTTCTTATTATATTCTTGTAAGGTAATCCTGATTAAATGTACTGGTTCATAGGAACAGAAGAAATGAAAGGATAAAAGAAAGGGTAATGTCAGGAGTGGGAGGGATACTTGAAATGGTAGTAGATGGAGTGAATGATAAGAAATATTTATACACATGCATGAAAATATCATGTTAAGACATATTGTTATATATAATTAATATTTTGTATCATTGATAATTATTAATAAAATAAAAATAAAAAGAATTATTTCACCTAGTACATTATAGTTTAAATTGATCAAATTCATTATTCACCCAATAAGTAAGCTATCTCTTTACATCTATAACTTTCTTTTGTGGAATCCACTTTCAACTTGATGTAATATCATATATTTTGAAATTACCACCTTTTTATGTGTAAGAAAATGCCACAGGAAAATAAAGTGGGGAATCAAAACCAAATGAGTTTTGTGTAAATTCTGTATCCAATCTTGCTATAAGACCATTAGTTGCAAAGAGATAATTATGCCAAAAATTATCCAGATATTGTGTATTACTTAATGACAAACTTCTGTAAACTTAAAGAATACTGCAAAAGTTTGAAGAGCAATAGATATTCAGTGTACCTCTTCTGTAATAGCACACATGGCAAAATTTCAGTAAGCTCACAGATGTTTTCAAAAACACCCTAAAAATGGGAAAGGCATTAATGAATTTAATAAGAAAGCTTTCATATATTTTCAAAATTTAGTGTTACATTTACAAGGTTAAGACTATATTTATAAAAATGTAGAAAGTAAAATGCCAAGAACTTATTGTCATATATAAAGGATGAACATATTATATATACATCTTCAAAATCAGGAAATACAGTTGCATTGTTTGATAAATGTTAATCACATTAGCATAAAAATAAAATTTTAGAAGTATCTAAAATGAAATTTTATTGCAATCTTGAAGATACTTTTGTTCAAGTAATTCTATTCATACATGTTCATAATAGACCTCCTTATAAAAGACCTTTTTTATATCTTAGAAATAATGCCCGAATAAATCAAAATACATTTCTAACAGTTGTATGAAATTGTTCTTTATATGTAATGTAAGAATTGATATTACTTTTATAAAATAACCACAAACAAAAACTCTGAATTAGATACTGAAGTAGTTATTTGTGTGACAGGCCATACCTATCACTGTTGAAAATACAACTCCCTAATTAATTTTTAATTTTTGATACAGTTACCATGACTGGACCCACAATAAATGGCTATTCAGGTAGCTTTTTCATTCTGCTGACTAGATAAAGGAAGATTAATCAAAGCATAATATAGATATTTAAGAGAAATTAGGCATAATAATGATCACTGCAATTTTTAAAAACATACCTTCCAAACTCTTATCTATTTACACAGACACAAACACATGTATAAATATTTATAAAATACTCTGGAGAAATAATAACCTTATTTTCATAAAATCTCAGCTTCACCCAAAAAGTACATTTAATGAAACTTTGCTGCGTAAATTTATAGTAGATGCTTTCTGTTACTCATTGTAAGTGTAATTTTCACACAGTTCGGAAAACTCAAGAGTGTTGTCCTGCTCTGTTAACAGATGGAGTGTTATTGATCTGATAGTTGTAGATTAGAGGGGAGCTCATTTTCACTCTTAAGATTTGTTATCATTTTGTTGCTTCTGGTTCAACAATTGATTGGAAAACATGCCTATGCAGGCAAAGTCAGTTCCAGATGAATAGATTTCAATTTTGTACAAATGCCTTGATTTTCACTCATTTTCAGACAACTTGCGGGAATCAAAGCCTGCAGCATAATGCTTTTAGATTTTTGATTATAGATGCAAGTATGGTTTAAACATAAGAAGCTACTTATAATTGAAGCAAATAGGAAAGCAATCTCTAGTGTTGCATTGAGAGTCAATCAATGTCTATAATTATGGATTTGTGTAATCATTTGGAATTGAAAGCAATTATTTCTACACTTTGGGGTTATGAAGAATATTGATTTTACATATAATGGAGGTGGTTACTTACAATCAACCAATGCTGAGTAAATAAATCCTTGCCAGCAAACTAGAAAAAAGTTTTAAAAACCCAGGAATAGATTCAGTATATTATATTTACTCCTTAATTACAATTTGTTGACCCTAGTCTTGAATGATCCTTAACCCTTAGTAGGAGAACAAACTAATTGGAAAGCATATTTTAGTTTCAGACGATAGTGTAATATGAAGCCTCCTAAGAAAGCCAAACTGCAAAAGCAGAAATTCAAAATAGATTCCAACTGAAATTTTTAATATTTGAAACAATTTCTCTTATTTTTATGTAATTAAATATGTCAATACATGTTTATCATAATTGAGTTTTACTTTCTAAAATTAGAGAAAAATTATAATCAATAAATTATTATCAAAAGACTGGTTGGGACAGCAAATAGTTAAACTAGAGAGATTGTCACTCACAACTAAATATGTACATACTTGGGACTGACTGCAGCTTTTCTCAGATGTCCTATCTGCAGCACCACAACTTTTATCAAGAAAAGTCTCAAAAGAGTTTTTTCAATATCTCTGCTTTGATGCAGCACATGTACTTAGAGCAGAAAACTCAATTCAATTTGTATAGTGAACATTATTTTCAAAGCAATCTTTTGAAAATTGATTGTTTCATAAAAACCATTCTTCAGAACAGAATAAATACTCTCTCAAGCCAGTGGAATTGATTTAGTCATGTCATGATGCACATGCTGACATTGTCAGCTTTGTAACACAAGTCCCAACAAAAGCAAATCCAAAATTTCCTCTCAAGCAAGATGTTTTAAGATTAAAATATGCAATTCACGTTTTTCACATGCATTTACTTCAACATTTAACCCTTGAAGCTGTGCTTTTTATCAGGTAATGATGTCACCATTATCATGTTAGAAACAGACAAGCTATGTCTGTTATAGTTTTCATATAACTTACTTGTTATCACTAATTCATAGGTATGTTACTCATTGAACTCTCATGGTCTCAGCAATGGTAAGGGTACTGAAAGCATATTTCATGAAGTTATCTATGCCCATTGTGCAAAGATGTTTTAACATCACTAACCTCACTCTATATTTTATCAGGAATTACTATTATATTTTTTATTATCATGTCTCTGAGTGCTCAGACAAATATCCAAATAAACTGTTTTCATCTTGACCTATTCTAACTTCCTGGACTTGTTTTTAGCATCCAGCACTACTAAAATATCAAGAACTGGGGGCCATCCCTAAAATTTTTGTTTCAGTAAGTCTGTAAGAGTATGTAACAATTTACACCCCATTGTTATTCCTTATTGTCTTATACATGAGTGGTGACAGTGGTACCTTAAGAATATCTTAGGAAAATAAACACCCAGAGATGTAATGTTTTATATACACTTTGACATTTGTATTCCTTACCCATAAAAGGCACATGTACTCATGTACACATGTATTTCTTATCTATCCTCCTAACCTCCACATACTAGAATGTACATTCAGGGCATACAAGAATAAGAAGTATGTATAAATTTCAACTGTTCTTAAAAATAAAACAGTCAAAAAAATAGGCTGGGTGGTGGTGGTGGTTCATGCCTTAATCCCAGCACTACGGAAGAAGAATCAGGCTGACCTCTGAGGTGGAAGCCAGCCTGGTCTACAAGAGATAGTTACAGACAGGTTCCAAAGCTACAGAGAAACCCTGTCTCAAAGTACCAAAAGAAAGAAAGAAAGAAAGAAAGAAAGAAAGAAAGAAGAAAGAAAGAAAGAAAGAAAGAAAGAAAGAAGGGAGGGAGGGAGGGAGGGAGGGAGGGAGGGAGGGAGGGAGGGAGGGAGGGAGGGAGGGAGGGAGGGAGGGAGGAAGGGAAAAAAGAAAGAAACTGGCTAGTAATTCCAAAATCAAATTTATGAAAAGTAATGAAATAATCATTAGAATACATGAGTTCTTACTTTCCTTGTGTATAATACTCATGCTAATGACATTTTCTTCAATAAAATTTAAGTAGCCCTATTTCTTAGATAGCAGTTATTCTCAAAGGGCAATAATTTCACAGAAATTATATGGGACAACATTTTAATAATCAATTATTACAATCTTAACACTAAGAATAAAATATTTTCTTATGCCATGTATTATAGTTATGTTCCTGAGCACTTTTAATATCAATTATTCATGTATCACTGAATTAATCAAGGCAAAACAAAAAAGAAGTGGACAGAAATTTCTTGACCACTATTTATTTAAGTTGTAATTGTAACAGAAGAAATAAGCATAGTGATTCAAAACCTAATATTGTTTAAACAATAAGTATGATGTCCAAAATTGAGGGGTAAGAAATTATTCAAGGGAGATTTCATTAAGTAGGTAAATTTATAATAATTTTAAAAAGAAATATAAGAATGGTTATAATGAAGAATATTGGAATAAAATATATGATAATATATTCTTCTCTTTAAAATTCTCAATTATACTATACAAGACCTATTTTGGCAATTCAATCTCTGCTGTCTTGCATTAACTATTATTTTCTTCTCTGAAATGAGGATTTGTTTTCGATATATACTAAAATGTTTTAAGCATAACTTCAATGCAATTAACACAAAAATAAGTACTTTTTGACAATTGATATAAACAAGGAGGTGGGGAGAGATAATAAAAGATAATACATCTTGCTTTGTGTCTAATCTTAAAAATCTATTATCTATTATCCTTTTTTTTAGTATGACATTAGTCTTGATTTTAATGGATACATAGTTTTTCACCTTAAATGGCTTCTCTTTGTAGTCTTCTCAGAGTTCCTATAATAAATAAATGCTGGAGCCTACCATTTTTGTGCACTTACTGAGATGCCTACATTTTTTTTGCTTTTCTATTTGTTAAAGCCATAAATTTCACAAGTTGATATTTAAAAGTTGAACCAATCATTCCTTTATTGGATATATTCCACTTGTTCATGAGCTATTAACTTCAGTTGAAATTGAAAAATTTGATTCCCTAAACTTTATTTCATTTATTTTGCATAACAACCACAGTTTGTCCCTTCTTTTCTTTTTCCCTTTTCCACCTCTGCCTCCCATTTACCAGGCTCCGCATTAATTCTTTCTTCACCTCTGTTTAGAAAGTAGCTGGCTTCATATGGCTGTTAACAATGCATGGCACATTAAATTGAAGCAGGGCCAAGCTCCCTCCCCTGCATAAAGGCCGGGCAAGGCAAAGGGAAACCAGCATTGGAAATAGGTTCTCAAAAGCCAGTTCAAGTTATAGGGACATGTCCTGATCCTACTTCAAGGAGCCTCATAAACAGATTAAGCTATACAACTGTCACGCACATGCAGAGGGCCCTAGTGATAATAATTATAGCAGTCAACAATCTTATTACAGCAGACGGCTAGTACAGGCACCCTCTCCACTATTGCTAAGAAGTCTTGGGTAGGGCCCTCTGCATGTGCGTGACAGTTGTATAGCTTAATCTGCCATGCACCCCTCGCGGTCCTGACTTTCTTGCTCATGTTCTCCCTCCTTCTGCTCTTCATCTGGGCCTTGGGAGCTCAGTCCAGTGCTCCAGTGTGAGTCTCTGTCTCTATCTCTATCCCTCGCCAGATGAAGGTTCTATGGTGATATGCAAGATATTAATCAGTATGGCTATGGGAGAAGGTCAGTTCAGGCACTCTCTCCTCTGCTTCCCATGGACCTAGCTCGGAAAATCCCCTTGAACACCTGAGAAACCAACTTATTTTTAATCTACAATATGCATCAGAGTTACAGGTTCAAAATTATGAGCATTTAAGAGGTTCAATCTGTCTTTTGATGTTGGTAGAGCAGTAATAATTTTTTTATATTTTTGAAGCAAAATTTGTTTTATATTCATTTAAAGAATTCATCAAATTAGAAATATAACATGTATTCTTTTCCTTGCATTTTTATTAATTGAGAACATCTCTAAACTCTTCATTCAATTTTGTTTAAGGACATATATACTCATAAAAAGAGCAATATTGCATAATTAAAATGTTGTATTATTTATTTTAAAGATATTATGGCTCATGTTCAATTATCAGAGGAAGTCAAATTATTCAGATGACTCTGGTTAAAAAACAAATCACATAGGTAGCATATTAACAAAGCAAAAAACCTTCAAAAATAGGTATTTAAATAAGAGTGGTTAAAATATCTAAGCCAACTCTCTGCTCATTAAACTTTGACAGATGCCAGGTTTCAACTATACTTTGTTCTATTATAGGCCTGTCTTGAGTAAATGGCTCATGTTACATAATATTTTAGTGAGTCATGGAATTTATGGCTAATATCACTGTGCACTCATGCGCATCCATAAAAGTTCAAATATTTGAAAGATGTTTAATGATTCAACTGACTCAGGGCTCCCTTGAGGGGTGTACATATTAATTGCCTTTTCTGTGTCATTCAATTCCCAAGGATATGGATGGAGATTTTCAAAATTCATGCTTGTACTTGAAGCTAAAAGAAATAAAATGGAAACTAAAATCATAACATATTATGAAACATTCAAATTGAAACATATTGAAACATACAGATCTGGGATCTGTAGAGGGTTTTATGGAAATATTAATTTACCACAGTCTTCAAACATTGCAATTTTAAAACTTCATAGAGAGGTAAACCATTTACATAAAGAACATTTATAGATAATCTTGGCATTTTAGATATTGCCCAAAATTTGTATAAATGATGCATTGTTCTATGATATAGTTTAGTAAGTATGCAATGAAAACTATTTGATTTTTATGAATTAACTCAATTTATAGAAAATGACACAATTATAATTAAAGAAAAATACCGGGCATATGACCAAATACAAAAATTGTAAAGGTTAGTTAGTATATTTTCTTTAATATTTAATATATAGCTATGGGAAGTGTGGTAGCTTGAATATGCATGAACCCCATAGCTTCATGTATTTGAATGTTTAATCCTCAGAGAGCAGCACTTGAAAAGGAATAGATAGTTGGGCCTTGTTGGAGTAGCTGTAGTATCTCACACTTATAATTCCAGAACATAAGAGGTTTAAATAGGATAGTGACTGTGAGTTGGAGACAGAAACAGTGATGGACTATGCCTCAAAAACATCTATAATTATCTATATTTCTATATTCATATAATATTCAATAAATGCACAATAATTATTCTGATTACAGTAAATCTATAGCTCAATAAGAAAACATGAAAGAACTTTGGAGATTTCTGATTGATAATCATCACTTTAATTTTCTAACTTGAAAATCCTTTGGAGACAATTTAAAAATAACAGAGGGATAAAATAGTATTGTCATTACTTATGTTTTAATATGGAGGTTTCTTCAAACACTATTTCTCAGAGAATTGACATTCTAATGGGAATTAAGATATGTCATAGTTTCAATATGAAAGAAATCTCTACTTAGTCATTTAAAACTCACGTTATATAGTAGTAAATAGATGATGAAATTTCTGAAGATAATTGCTGCTTTTCTTTTGAGCCATAATTACAAAATACAAGTACCAAAGATTTTACAAAAGATCAATGTAATTTAAAGTACATAATTAATGTTTGCTGTCTTCTCATGGAGGGGAAATCTGCATCTTTTAAAATCAAGTATACTATGCAAAATAGCCTTAAAATGAAAATAAGATTTTGTTGGGGGTAATTTTTAAAAATCTGGGACTCTGAGAAATATTTAAGCATGTGGATGCAGGTGTCACACTGACACAAATATATTCACATTTTAAATATTCAGTGAGACCTGTACATAAGACACAGCATTACTAAGAACAGTCAGTAAAAATATTTTATAGATTATGTACACATTCACATCTCATATTTATGTTAGCATTTCTTTAGGGAACTACATAACAGATTATCATAGATGGGGGTATTAAAAACTTATTCCTTCAATTATGAAATGAAATGTTTGCAGTTTGCTATATACTCTTCCGTCATATATTTTAGGTATTTTTTCCTAAAATATTCTCCTTTTTTTCTCAGTTCATCCATATTGCCTTCCTAATGAAGAGCTTAGCTTTCTGACTCTTAATTTCCCAAAAATGTCTTTGCCATGGTAGTCGTTCAATCTGATTCTTTTGTAACTCTAAGCCCCAAAATTATTCCTTCTGCAAGTTGCCTTGGACATGGTGTTTGATCACAAGAATATAAGAGTAACTAAGATACATATTTACATGTATACCAAAACCAAGCACTCATATCTGAGATCATATACATTTAGACAACTTTATTCAGACTGAAAAGGCTATATTTATGTTTTTAGAAATTATATATATATGTATATATATATATATGTATATATATACATATATATATATAGGGATATGCAATGATATAACTCTTCACAACCTGTGGTAAACTTGTACCTCAGCTTCTACCTTATTAAATATTTCTGCTTTCAGGGGTGCAATAAGAGGCATTATTATCTTACTAGTAACTGGCACTTAACTAATTGTACTTAAGGCTCATTCAATAGTAGAGGAGCTGTTACCTCATCCTGACAACCTATCAAAACTTATGTTTATGAAGACAATTGATCCCAGAAGAGAACCTGTTACTGCAACTTTACAGAATCAATACAATTCTTTATTTTGCTTTAAACACCAACAGCGGGGGCTGACTGAGAAGCAAAGGACAATGGCTCTGGGCTCTGATTCTTCTGCATGGACGGGCTCTGTGGGAGCCTTCTCAGCTTGGTCGATCACCTTCCTGGACCTGGGGGGAGTTGGGAGGACCTTGGTCTTAGCATAGAGTGGGGAACCCTGATGGCTCCTTGGCCTTGAGAGGGAGGGAGGGGAGGTATGGGTGGAGGGGAGGGGAGGGAAGGGGGAGAAGGAGGGGAGGGAAGGGGGAGGAGGAGGGGAGGGAGGGGGGAGGAGGGAAGGAGATGGAAATTTTTAAATATAAAAAAAATAAACCATAAGAAAAACAAAACAAAACAAAACAAAAAAAAAATAAACATGTATTTCTATACCAAGAAATATATGTAGCTTTCATTTTTCATCAAATAATTTTCTTTTTGCAACAGATGGAAACCATTATAGAAAGAGTCAATTAAAATAAAAAAAAACTGACAATGTAGTGACATTCTCCAACAGATTAATGTAAAACACATACCCTGCACCTAAGGTTCAGGGACAATGGTGTCAAAGAAAATTAAATATTCTAAGAGACAGAACACCTGGATGGCTGCTGTGAAATAGTGTCTTACAGATTATTAAACCAGAGAATGTAGTGAAATGACTATAAATAAAGACAGATAAAAAAGCACATAAAATCCAAAACTTCTTCATGGAATAAATAATAAGTTTTGAAGAAATAAAAGAAAAATTTCCTGAAATTATTAAAAAGGTATTTATGAAACCCACAGAAAACTTTGTTAGCAAAGGTTAGATGGATTACACAATAATGATTTTCCATTCTGACACATATTCAACACAGCTCTATCTCAGAGAGTTATGTAAACAATAGTCACAAAATAATAGATAATGAATAAATGTATAAATAACAAAATGAATGGAATGAAAAAAACATAATTTAATTGACCTTTTTGTAAGATAACATCAGTGTATAGAAAGAAAATATGAATCTATTAAAAATTTAAGGTGAAACTACTAGGCAAAGTCATATTGTGATAGATCAAGATGTAGTAACCAATTATAAATTCCAAGTCATTTAATTGTATTCATGTTAAGAATAAAAACAAAAGATTATAAGAAACTTAATATTAAAATATATGTTATCATTTAAATTCTTTACTATCAACATTGTCACTTAATTTTCATGTTTTTTTAGCATTTTATTCATATTTTATTCATTTCATCTGGTACAAAATTTATATTACTGTCCATTCTAATATCTTAGATAGCTGTGGTTTGAGTAAGTACTTTTTAAGCAATAAAGAAACTACATTTATTTATTCTGATTACCAAATACAATTGCTGATGTTATTTTCAGTGTATGCTTTAGCATAGGTTAAAATAGATAACATCAAATGTCTGTATTCCTAGTTTCATTGCACAAAATTCATGATAATACTAGCATACTACTCATTCAATATTTCACACATATGCTTCTCCAGAGTCATAAATTTAGTAATTAGCTATCTATTTTTATATAACTTTAAACCATAGTTCTATGAGAGGTCCTTTTTTTTAATAACTGAAAACACTAAAGTACATTGTAATGAAACTTGCTCTTAGAAATGCAGAACCATTTGACATTATTTTTTATTGGTTTTATTGAGTTATACATTTACAGTAACTTAAGTTGTATAATATCTTGTACTCTGCAGCAACTACACTGCATAAATATCCAATTGTTCATTGGCATTGAATGATGCAATTTCTAGAATACCTATGCCCTTCAGTAATGGAAATATGCAGTAAAACTGACTGGTGTAAAAGCCAGTAGCACTACTAGAGTTGATACAAGGATAAAATCATGCAATATGATTAAATAAATTTTATCTTAGAATCATTTTAGATTTATATAACTGGTGTTGGAACTTATATAATTTTTTCTATATAACATTTTGTTGTTACAGTATGTATAAATCATACTACAATCCATTAATTTTTTTCAATTATTTATACTTTATAGATGAAAGGATGGAAGGAAAAGACTACCAACCCAAATTCATTAAAATAAGATTTTTATTCCTGTACACAGGCTGCCTTTCTCTGAGATGAATTCCAGAGGTCAGCATTGAACATGAGGAAAATAAGGGTTTTATATCTCAGGAGTAGTGACATTAAAAATGGAGGATTTGGCAAGCAAAATAGGTAGGGTTACAGAAGCAGAACATAACCAGTTAGTCATAACAGGTAGTCACAATAAATTAGTTAATACAGCCTTTTGAAATAAAGATAAAGTTGCAAGATAGTAAATTCAACCTTTTGAAACTAGGACATAATTGTAAGATTGTTGGCTAACAACAGATGGTCACAACAACATGTAACCATAATACCCTTCTGAAACAAAGACACGATTGCTATTTCCTGAACAGGCAGTGTAGAACCATTTGTAGTTAAGGTTACAGGTAGGACAAAGAGAAATCCTTAAGAAATAATGTTTAATCATAAATAGAAAGGAGCCATGTTTTCTTTACTATGTGATGGCATTTTTTGCACATCAAAATGTAAAAATGGAATATAGGTAGCACAATTAATGAATCAGCCTGTGCCCATCATAATTAATTTGTATGCTGTTTCTATTTCCTTAACATACCATTAAGAATTATATATTATCTTTATTATAATTTTCCCTTTCGAACAGGCCTATGCTTTTTTTTGGTATTTACAGTTTTATTGTTTTTTTTTTATTCAGAAGTGTTATAGATTGTTCTACAATTTGGAAATAAAAGTGTATTTCAACTTATATTTAATAACAGAAAGTACAAAGATTTATTTTGCATGTTAACATTTAGACTATGTTAGTTCTTATTTTTAAAGGAGGTGAGATAAGTGATAAAGTTTTTATTCTTCAATTATAGGCTTTTATAACACAGTGTTAACTGATGAGACACTTTAGTTTCCAAAGCAAATAAAAAATTCATTATTTTATGACTTCTGTCGTTTTTGTCAGCATCTCATTCAGCTTTTAAATTTATTTCCTTTTTAATTGAGATTTTCTATCTTTTATGAAAGAACTGAAAAATTATTCTATCTAAATAATCTAAGGCTATCAAAATATGAAGGACATTAAAGTATGATACTAATCAAAATTCTTAATTTATTAGAGTTTACTTTGTTCTCTTGATATTTTAAGAAAAACCTTGAATGACAAAAAATAATCATGTAACAAATGTTTATTTCAATAATAATATTGTATTATATTTTTGATCATAAATATTTGTGTCATATACTGTACCTATAGGGACATCATGTTCCAATTGACCTAACTTTGTTAACATTGCCAATTTTTACTTTTTAGTATTTTCATTATGCATTATTTAACTATGATACTATGCTACTTAATGACCACATGTTATACTTTGATCAGATAAACAAGGAGTCATTAGGGGACATGAGGTGAATATGTAATTACATTTTATGTTGGGTAGTGGCTCTCAGATGTATCAACAAATATATTATAATTTTTATTTTATACAAAATGATTAAAAATTTAGTGCTACCCATTTTATTAATTTAATTGTATCCTAAATAAAATTGTGGTCATAGATTCAGTTTAAAAATGTTAAAGCTTCAATGTATTTTCTAGTTTATTTACAAAGAAAATATTTAAGGCATTGAAGAAAGAAATTGAAGAGGACACCAGAAAATGGAAAGACCTCCCATGCTCTTGGATGGGTAGGATCAAAATAGTAAAAATGGCAATTCTACCAAAACCAATCTATAAGTTCAAAACAATCCCCATTAAAATCCCAACAAAATTCTTCACAGAACTTGAGAGAACAATAATCAACTTTATTTGGAAAAACAATAAAGCTAGGAGAGACAAAAACAATCTTATACAATAAAGGAACTTCTGGAGGCATTACCATCCCTGACTTCAAACTCTATTACAGAGCTACAGTAATGAAAACAGCTTGGTACTGGCATAAAAACCACAGAAGTTGATCAATGGAATCGAATAGAAGACCCGGATATTAAGCCACCATCCCATGAACACCTGATTTTTGACAAAGGAGCTAAAAGTATACAATGAAAGAAAGAAAGCATCTTCAATAAATGGTGCTGGAAGAACTGGTTGTGAACCTGCAGAAGAATGAAAATAGATCCATATCTATCACCATGCACAAAACTCAAGTCCAAATGGACTAAAGATCTCAATATCAATCAAATGCTGAACGTGATAGAAGAGAAAGTGGGAAATAATCTACAACATATGGGCACAAGAGACCACTTCCTACGTATAACCCTTGTAGCACAGATAATAAGGGCAACATTGAATAAATGGGACCTCCTAAAACTGAGAAGCTTCTGTAAAGCAAAGGACACTGTCATTAAGACAAAAAGGCAACCTTCTGATTGGGAGAAGATTTTCACCAACCCCACAACAGACAAAGGACTGATCTCCAAAATATATAAAGAACTCAAGAAACTAGACTTTGAGATACCATCTTAAACCTGTCAGAATGGCTAAAATCAAAAACACCAATGATAGCCTTTGCTGGAGAGGATGTGAAGTAAGGGGAACACTCATCCATTGCTGGTGGGAATGCAAACTTGTGCAAGCACTTTGGAAATCAGTGTGGTGGTTTCTAAGGAAATTCAGGATCAAACTTCCCCAGGATCCAGCAATACCACTCCTGAGAATATACCCAAGAGATGCCCTATCATACTACAAAAGCATTTGTTCAACTATGTTTATAGCAGCATTATTTGTAATAGCCCGAACCTGCAAACAACCTAGATGCCCCTCAATGGAAGAATGGATAAAGAAAGTGTGGACTATATACGCATTAGAGTGCTACTCAGTGGTAAAAAACAATGACATCTTGAATTTTGCATGCAAATGGATGGAAATAGAGAACACTATCCTGAGTGAGGCAACCCAGACCCAAAAAGATGAGTATGGTATGTCCTCACTCACTAGTGGATTCTGGCCATAAATGAAGGACATTGAGTCTATAATGGTTCTAGAGAGCTAAATAGGAAGGTGAACGCCACCCCCCCCCCAAAAAAAAAACATGTAGTTATCCTCCTGGATATTGGAAGTAGACAATATTTCCAGGTAAAAATGGAGAGCTTGTGGGTGGAGGTGGGATGGGGGTAAGGGGAGATGGGGAGAGAGAAGGGAGAAGGGGAGGATGGGGAGAGCTTGGGGGAATGTGACAGTTGGGATGGAGGAGGAGTGGATATGGGAGCAGGGAAGCATATATCTTAATTAAGGGAACCATTTGAGGGTTGGAAAGAGACCGGACTCTAGAGGGGTTCCCAGGTGTCCAAGGAGATGTCCCCAGCTTGTTCCTTGAGCAGCTGAGAAGGTGCCTGAACTGGCCCTATACTATAGCTACTCTGATGAATATCTTGTATACCACCATAGAACCTTCATCTGGTGATGGATGGAGACAGAGCAGAGACCCACATTGGAGCACTGGACTGAGCTCCCAAGGTCCAAATGAGGAGCAGAAGGAGAGAGAACATGAAAAAGGAAGTCAGGTCCACGATGTGTGTGCCCCCCACTGTGACAGTGGGGCCGATCTAATGGGAACTTACCAAGGTCAGTGGACTGGGTCTGATGGATCATGTGATCAAACCGGACTCTTTGAACGTGGCTTATATGGAGGGCTGACTGAGAACCAAAGGACAATGGCACTGGGCTTTGATTCTACTCCATGTACTGCCTTTGTGGGAACCTTGTTTGTTTGGATGATCACCTTCCTAGACCTGGATGGAGGGGGAAGGACCTTGGACTTCCCACAAGGCAGGGACCCCTGAGTGCTCTTTGGACTGGAGAGAGAGGGGAAGGGGAAATGGGGGGGGATGAGAGGAGGGGAGGTGGTGAAATTTGTAATAATAATAATAATAATAATAATAATAATAATAATAATAATAATGGAAAAATGTTAAAGTTTCAACATATTTTCTAGTTTATTTACAAAGAAAATATTTCAGGCAACATGCGATTCACTAATTTGTCAATTTGCTTATAGTGTGTAAGTCTATTAACTTTTGTGCCTTGAACTTTTTATTTTAAATGTAAATATATCATATTCCCATGTACATCTCCTGAAGAGAGGGAGAACAAAGCAATAAAATATTTCTATATTTTTACAACTAAATAAATGCATAAATGTATAAATATATAATAATAAAATTGAAACTTTCCTTTATATTTCCTGTTAACTGTTATTTAATTACATTAAACTTTACTTTTAGCAACTCTGTAATATTTTATATAGTGAAGAATTATTTAGTGTTTTGGTATACACACATACACATTCTTAAACTTAGACTAAAATTTCACTTTTTGTTACCAATGTCTGCCATTTATTTTTCATATTTTACATTTGTTTAGCATGTGTGAAAGAGAGGGAATGTATGTTTATCTCTGTGTCTACTAATGTACAGTTTTAGAGATCAGTCAAGAATTTATGGGAGACTTGTAAGAACTGTTTTTTTCTTCTATTATATAGGTTCAGGATATTAAACTCCATTTCCCTGTCTTTACACGCCTTTATCCACACACATATGTAAAGCATTTTAGTCATTTTCAGTCTTTTCAGCATTCCTATCATTTTCTTTTATCATTCACTCCTTCTCTAGCTGAAATCTTCCTTTCTAACAAGTCCTTCCTTACTTTTAAGTATTTTTTGTATGGGATCCACTGGGATTAATTAGAGTTTCTTGTACAAATTGCTTGTGCAAGGGGAGCATATCAGTGATCACCATTAAAATATATCACTCCCTCCCACTAATTGGTAATATTCCCTCAGAAACGGATGCATTATAAGGCCTCTTCAATATCCATAATGAAATGATAATGGCCCCAATATTGTGCAGGTCTTGTGCATATAAGCAGTTACAATAACTTCATTAGCACATAGTATATGTCATGTCCAGAAGTATTTTCAGCACCTCACACTATCCTCTCATCCTGAATTTCTTTTTGCCATTTCTTCCTTTATAATTTCCGTGCCTTATAATGAGTTATATAGATGTCCCACTTATGGTCATACCCTTCACTATTGTGTATTTTCAATACTTTTCCCACTACATAAGCTTTTTTGATAAAGTCTGGGCACTGCATTATTTAGGCATTTATATTTTATATATGCATGAGTATGAGTGTGTGGATTTTGTATATATTAATTTATAATTATCCTTATTTTATTTTATATTAAAGACTCTACTTTATTGCAATTTTAGCTACTGGAAAAAAGCACACAGCAAATCACAGCTTTGATCAATGGTAATGTTTTAAGGACCTTGGTAGATCTAAATGATATATGGAGGACCTTAATGAATCTATTTTAGTTTTTCTACTCAGGTCAATATTTTATGAATAGCGATTGATATTCCTTCCTCCAAAATATTTAGCCATGAGATAAAATGAATATGTTATAAGGAACCATATAGTAATCATTAATGGGAATTCATAATTTAATTTGAATAATGCCTTAAAATGGTTTGTTAATTATTTCAGCAGATACAGCATAGTACAACATTGGCTCTAATTACAGTATTGGACAGTTTAACAAATCAAGTATTACATTCCTCTACATTTAGCCAGCATTCTCCCACCCATATTTTTCAAAGGATACATTTAAATTCCCCCACACTGATGCACACATATACTGCATGATAATTTCCTTGACAAAAGGTACTCCGTATTCCTTAATAGTTCTATTATGATCATCAGTGACTAACTGTTACTGATTCATGAAACAAATATGACTTATTTTTGGTTTTATTAGTCAGACTGTCTCTTGTTAATTACTCTTAGTTCAAATCATTTTGTATTTCATTAAGATCAACAGATTGAAAGGGCTGAATTGTTCTTGTTGGTCTCTATAGTTCTCATGGCTCTACCACTTACTTATTTAAACACCAATAAATAATAAAGTAGCATTTTTCTTTATCCATTATTGCAAATAGTTGAAAGGTGTAGGGGAGCAGAGAGAGCAGAATAGAATAATGCAGGATATCAATGGAAGTTTATACTGCAAGAGTTATGTAAATAAATTTCTTTTTCTCATTATTTCATTATTTATTTGAAAAATATGATAAAAATTTATCAATGCAAAATTTAGAAGTAACACTTTTAATATGACAATTGAAAAATTATGACATTTGATTTCTATTTTAACTTTAGAAAAACATTATGCAAAAAGTGTCTCTTTAGTATAAAAATTTCAAATGTGAAACATCAGAAAGACCAAAGGAAAAAAAATAATATTGTTCATCTTGTTCAAACCTTAAGAACTAACTAGCAAGAATAAGTAAAAAAGCAGTTTGTGTATCCACTGGATTTACAACCAGATACATTTACCTAATTCTTATATTTGTATGCTTTCAATCTATAGTGCTCTCTCTCTTTCTCCCTCTCCCTCTATCTTTCCATTTAAAAAATATTTATATTTATTTTACATCCCCACTAATTTCTTCCACTTCCCTCTCCTCCCATTATCACCTTCATTCTCCTCTGTTCCCCCACTCAGTACACTCCTCCTCTGTTTCTGTTTAGAAAGAACAGGCCTCCCATGGATATCAACAAAACATGGTCTATCAAGTTGCAGTAAGCACCTCCCCTGTATTAAGTCTGGGCAAGGCAACTCAATATGAGGACTAAATTCCCAAAAGCCAGCCAAAGCATAAGGGACAACACCTGCTCCCATTGGTAGGAGTCCCACAAGTATAACAAGCTACACAACTGTCTTTACATATATGCAGAGGACCTAGGGCAGTTAAATGCAGTCTCACTGGTTGTTGTTTCAGTCTCTGTGAGCTCTTATGAGCCTGGTATGTAGATGGAAGTGATAGAGTAGTCCCACACTAGCTCAGAATCGAATATAACAGAGTTCTTTATTTAGGGTTAGACTCACAGATCATAGTCCTCAGCATGAGTAGGAAAAATGAACCATATTCAGTAGCTGAGAGAGTGCATAATTTTACATTTGCATTTAGAGTATAAGAGACCATGCCCAAGTAGGCTGTTATCTTATAGACTATTGACTAAAGGCGTTCCCATCACACTTCCCCCCTTTTGTCTAGATAAGAGGGTTCTAAGACTAATACAAAGCCATGTAAAATAAGAACAAATATCAAGTACAAAAATGAGAGTTGCAATCAGTATAGATAATATCAAGCAAGACATTAGCAAGTGTATGCTGAATGCTTCAATAGTTATCCTATCCTAAGAAGTCTAAGTCTTGTATTAAAAGTGGCTTGGCTAAGTCATGAGAGGAAAGTAACCATGACTGTCTAGTCTTCAGTCCTATCAAAAACCTGAGGAGGAAAATAATAGTACTTATAAAAAGAGGAAGTGCAATCAAGGAACTTCCAAAATGTGCAATAAATGACAGAGACAACTGGCTACCTGGGAATCACCCAAAGTCTCATTTGCAATGGAGCAACCTACTTTGGATAAGGCATAGAGAAACTGACAGACCATTTTCAGAGGCAGGAAAAATTTCAAAACTGTCTTACCCTGTCTTGGCAATATTTGGCAGGGTTTTTATTTGTTGTTGTTGTTATATTGTGCTTGTTCTGTCCGCACACCATGCATTTTGTCAGTGGTCAAGGCATGGGCAGTTCTTTGCCCAAAGGACAGTTTTGTCAAGAAGAAAACAAGTTCCAAGTGGAATGTCTTTGGTGTCTGACATTCTCTCAGAAATAGATGGGTGCTGGCAGAAGCAATCATGTCCAATGTCAACAGAACCCTAAGTTATTAAAATGCCATATTCCAGAGTTCTTTGAAGTGGTTGAGGATCACCTATTATTGTGGACTACAATCGCAATGTATCTAAAGAACCTTGTTAGTCTAACTGTAAGTTTGACAAGCATGTATGACTATTGATTTATGATTTTTAGTACCTATATAGCTTAAAGAATAAGACCTCATATTAGAATATTAAAACTCTTTAAACAACTGTGCAGCAAATGAGGACAATAATCTCAAAATGTAAACAATGTACCAGTATCTTGATCAGAGGTAGAAATGTATAGTGCAATATAATAAATATATCTTAAAATTGTATCAATATAAAAAATGTCTTAAGCAGAGGTAAAAATTTGTATGCATATGACAAAATAATTTGGCATAGTGCACAACTATTATAAACATAAATAGGAGCATATTCAATATAACAAACATAATTTAAATTTGTATCAATATATAAGACTCTATACCAATGTAAATTGTCTATAAATAATAGCTCACAAGTATTCACACTTTTACTATTACTATAAGTGTGAGTAAGCTCATACTAATATAACTATTAGCCCATCCAATTTCCCTTTTTTTGCAAAGGAGATCCCTGAGACTACATAATTTTTATTCCAACCCCAACCCTATACCAATTATAATCAACCCCTAATTGATATCTCTAACCATGAGGACAAACTATGTTGGGAGAGGGGACATTGTCTTCTAGAATACTTCCAGCTGTCGTGGGGGCAATGTTATTTCTATAAGATCCTGAAAAAAATGTTTAAGTTTCAAGATTGCTGTCTGGTATAATTACAAATAGTCTCTGAATATTTGGTAGAGTTTTTCTGAAATTCTTATCTGAAGGTCTGGTCAGAACATTGTAAGAATGTGCACCATTTCAGCTAACCAAGTTGTAATCATTTTGAGCAGCTGGCATCCAAAATGGATTTTAAAGTAGTGCTATCAATATAATAATGTCATAACACCAGGTGAAATTGTTATTGTGGGGCCTCATATTCTTCTTGGAAACTTCAAATCTTACTGAAGGAAAATTTATTGTTCATTGTGGAAAACTTGAACGCTTTTCATATAGATATATACTCAATAATAGATGTGATAGAGACAAAAATATGTATGAAGAGAAGTAAACTTTTTCCTAGATTCTTTCTTCTTTCTGTCCCAAAAAATCTGGCTCCTGATATGAAATGGAAATTCTGAATTTTTCTTTTAACAACATACTTGGTAAAATTAATTAATTTAGAAAAGGATAGTCATTGTCCATCTCAGTACAGATATATACATGTTCAGGTGATTAAATTTAGATTGCAGATGATCTATCATCATAAGCCAGATTTCTCTGTGCTTGGTGCTTCTTTCCTTTCTGGATAGCGATCTTTCCTTCTTTAGGCATCTAAATGTCCAAGGTCTCTTGACTTTTTGAAGATGGGTATTTTCTTGCAAAGATAAGAACAGAACCCTACTCCAACCCTTATGAGGTTTTCTTACCACCTGTATGATTGTCTCCTCTTGGATTAGCTGTCATTTTTCTGTCTTAAGAGATTTCTCTTTTTCTCTACAAATTACAATCCCAGAGAACAGATATAATCTACATGGGAAGTAGAATAAGACAATATCTCCTGTGTAAATTGGGAGCACAGGGACCTAGGGATAGGGCTGAAAGGAAGGGGAGAGACAGGGAGGGGAGCAGAGAAAAAATGTAGAGCTCAATAAAAAGCAATAAAATGTAAAAAAGGGATTTCTCTTTTTCAAATTCAATCTTTATTAATTTTAATGATATCCATAGCTTTTCTTCTCCCGTGGAAGCAAGAGTGAAACCCCTTCCCTAACAATGTACATCCCTTGGTTTGCATTGTGAGATCAACACATTCTTGAAATATACCATCTGATTTAATTCAGAAACTTTGTCTATTATACAAAGTCTCTCTGTTGCCATTGTTTCTTTCTCATTAGTGTTAATTAAATTCAAGTTTAATAAAGGATTATGCAATCTATTTCTGGGGGTATTTTCTATTCCTTTCTGCTTGTTTAGCATATACTTTATAGTTCAATTTGATCTTTCTGTAAATGTCTGACCTGTAGGATGGTTTGGTATACCTATAATATATTTTATATTATAATAAGTAAAGTTTTGTTTCTTAGAGACATATGCTGGACAATTATTTGTCTTTATTTCTGCAGGCATACTCATGATGGCCATAATGTCTAGTAAATGTGTGATTACGGAATGCACCTTTTCTGAACTCAAAGCAGTGGCCCAAGGAAAACCTGTATAGGTGTCAATGGTGTGGTTCAATCAGTTATTCGTAATTTGTGCCTTTTGGGTTCCAATTTTCTTTAAACCTATTTTATAACCTAGGTAATTGATAGAATCTCCTCTTTGTATTTTTTTCAGGAGCAATTTTTAATCCCCATTTAGGCAAGACTTTCTTTACTTTTTCAAATATTCTTTCTAAGGTATCTACATTTGAATCAGATAGCAAAGTATCATCCATGTAATGGTAAATTATAGATTTAGGAAATTGTTTACATATTCTTTCCAAGGGCTGATTTACAAAGTATTGGCACTGGGTGGGGCTATTGAGCATTCTCTTTGAGAAGACAGTAAACAGACATCTCCTAGTATTCTGAGAATTATGAAGGCAAACTTTTCTTTGTCCTTTTCTTCTTAAGGTATAGTAAAGAAACAATCAATAACTATAAGAGACCATCCTTTAGGCAATAGGGAAGGCAAAGGAATTCCATATTGTAGAGGGCCCATAGGTTGAATTACCTTCTTGACAGCTCTTAGATCTGTCATCATTCTCCATTTTCCAGATTTCTTTTAAACAACAAATACAGGAGAATTCCAAGAGCCAGCCCTTAGGTGGGTGGTGTAAACAGAACAGCATGCTGGGAGGAAGAGGGAAGTGAGGCAGTCACCATGACTCTCCTCTCCGAGACAGATGCAGGTTAAGATCCTTCCTGGTAAGATACCACCTCGTGGTGCTACACAGATTACTAAATATGGGTTAAAGCAAGATGTGAGAGTTAGCAAGTAAGAGGCTGAAACTAATAGGCCAAGCAGTGTTCAAAAGAATACAAATTGTGTGTTGTTATTTTGGGTGTAAAGCTAACCATGTGGGAGCCGGGCGGGATGTAAAGAAGGCCTGCTCGCCTCCTCACTACAACTGGTTTCTCAGTTAACCACTTTAAAGGTAAGGCTATTGGTACCTCTGAAGTTTTGCTAGTTGCTTTGTGTTTTTATACAGCCAGAATGGCTGGTGATCTTTTTTAAATAGTACCTTATAATATCCTTCCAAGAAACTTAAGTTTATGCAGGAATGTTAATCTGAGTGTTCCTTTTCTGCAGCATTTCATGACCCCATAAATTCACTGTGATGTTAGCCATATATGGTTTTAACTTTCCTCTCTGTCCTTCTGGCCATCTCATGCTTTGTTTTACTTGAGATAGGATTCCAATTCCAAGGAATTGAACATTTGCCTCTTTTTAAAGTACTACTCAGTGGTAAACAATAATGACATCTTAAATTTTACATGCAAATGGATAGAAATAGAAAATACTATCCTGAGTGAGATAACCCAGACCCAAAAAGATGAATATGGTATGTACTCACTCATTAGTGGACTATAGCCATAAACCAAGGACATTAAGCCTAGAGTTCACAAGCCTAGAAAAGCCAAATAACATGGTGAACCCAAAGAAAAACATATATAGATCCTCCTGGAAATTGGAAGCACACAAGATTTCTGAGCAAAAGTTGGGCGCATGGGGGTGGAGGTAGGGGTGGAGGTCAGGTAGGGGGAAGAGGAGAGGGGTTTGCTATGAATTTGGTAATATTAATAATATATACTTCTCTGTTTTAAAGTGTATATATTTAAGAAACTGCCATCAAATATATTATATATATTAAGAAAATTTTGTGAATATTAGGTCTATTCTTTATTGTTGCTATATAAATAAATCACTTTTAACATAAAATTTTGTACTTTCAAACTTAGTATCAGATTTAAACAATGCAAAAGAAATAAAACAAATAATTCATATTGTCATTTTTTGAGGCAAGTTTTCCCTATGCAAACTATGCTTGTTTGGGTATGCTTTGTAACCAAGGTTTGAAACAAATTCATGACTCTCCTGCCTTTCTCACATCTTACATTTTCTAGGAGTATGTAATCATACTAGGGTCATAGCTATGTATGCTTTATAACCAAGGTTTGGAACAAATTCATGACTCTCCTGCCTTTCTCACATCTTACATTTTCTAGGAGTATGTAATCATACAAGGGTCATAGCTATGTCTTTAAGTAACTGAATTTGTTTTATATATTTTTAAACTTATTGATTAATAAGTTATTGATTTTTTGAGGAATATGTTTTTCTCTGATCACTTCCCTTTCTCTCCCCACTTTAATTCAATTTAATTTAATTAATACAATTTCTGTGTGGTTATTTCAGGGCTAAACTAACCTTGTGGCTGTGACGAACAAGCAAGCCCTCTCCTTGCAACAGTAAAACTTACAGCATTACATTCATCACCCTTTACAGTGGAAAATGCTGAAGGTCCGTATTTGAGATCTTTGATTCAATATGTATCTTGTTTCCAGGAAAATAAGGAGGAAAGTCAGTCATTGGTAATGAGGAAGCGTTGTGCACTTCAAGGAGAAAGAAATGACTCTTAAATCAATGTTTAAAGTGTATTTGGATAACAAGAGTTCTCACTTATAAATAATAAAACAAGCTGTTAAGGAGTATCTAATAAATGTCACAGTTTACAATGAATCAAAATAATAGAGAAAGGGATGCAATTTGAAAAAAAAATTAAAATCCACTGTTGTATATGATTCACAGAGCCAAAAAGTAAACCAAAATATTGATAATTTAATACAGAGCACAAACAAGCAAACATTAGATAATTTATGGAAGCCCGTACCATTGAATTATTAAGTCTGACTGAATTATTAGTAAGTGCAGTCTAGATTTACTTAAAAGGAATAATCTATAGATATTTAGTTACAATGAATGTAAATAATGATAACAAATTGAAATTAGGATCTTAAATATATTTCTTTTACTTTACCATGGCTCTCCTGGAGGTCAACAAGTCTAGCTCAATCTTTCAGACACTTCTATCAGTGAAAATTTAGTCAAACACACAGAAAACATATTATGTAAGTTTATTAAATATCTTGAAGCAAACATGCATTAAATATTTACTAGGATCTAAGTGGTTTGTAAGACTACAAAAATTGCTAATCCATCTTGAATTATTAATTCTCTGTATCACAACATTAGATTTAAATTTAGGTTTTCCTCCTTTTATGAATCAAAGTATAAAAATCAAAACTAGAAATTTTTCTAAAAATTAAATACATAAAGAATAAATTTTGGGAGCAGTGAGACCCCAAATCTTGAATTTCTTGTAATCCCCTGATCTGAGTGCCTACAGCTGCTCTGAGCACAAGACCTTCAGGAGTTCCTGATGGCAGGAGAGTGGTTTCTGGTGGGTTTGGTTGGGGCGTGGCTATCTCTATATAATCTGCCCCTGAACACAATAAAGGGGGCATTCTTGGGGAATTCAAGGATGACCCGTGTTGTGTTGTTGTCTCTCTGTCTGTGTGTGTCTGTGTATTTTAACCTCCAGCCCCCTTGCCCGAAGCTCGGAAACTGGGTTCAAGCACATAGAGCGCAGACACAGGGATGTGGTGCGAGGCAATTGGAGGTCTCCACTGAGATTTTGACAAATAAATGTGGATTGTTACCTTCATAGTCACTCTCAAGGGGCAGATTTGAGAATAAGCTAATATATTTATAATCCTCTAAGAAAATGACACCAATTATCACTAATTGCTAGAGGTGTCACAATGAGTTTTCTGTGATTCATTTTTAACTTTTAAACAAAATTTATTTGTAATTTGCATTCAAATTAAGGTATTTCCCTATAGCATATCCAAGTGTACTTAGCTTTGGTTGATTCCACCCCTAAATCATTTCTTATCTTTCTAACTTCCTCCTCATCTATACCCCTCAACTCTCAGTTGCTTTGTTTCAGCCTACATATTGAATGTTCTATTACCCTTCCAATCTTCTTAATTAAAGCCTCTTTGTTTCCTTTCATTAACCCACATTTAGATTTCTGTCCTCTTCTCACAGTTACTTACATATCTAAGTTTGAGAAATTTTTAATCTAAATACAATAGTGAACAGAAAGTATTTGTCTTGTGTCTGGGTTATTTCACTCAGTATATTGTTTTATTTATTTTCATCCATTTTCAAATTTTATGATTCCAGTTTTCCTTCCATCAGAGTAAAACAATATATATTTATTATCCAGTCACAAATTGATAGACATCAAGGATTATTCATTTCCTTAGTTATCATGTATAGAGTAGCAGGAAACATTAATGTGAAAATTTCTCTGTGCATTGGTTGTATATAAAAATTATTCTTTATCTCTATAATTTAAGAAGTAAGTACATTTACCAACTTTAAAGTCAAGAATATGATAAGGGAAAATACATGAAATGATAATTTAAATTAACACAATACCCCCCTCAATAGTTAACATAGATATACTAGTTAACTCTATTGGAAAAATAGTTGTTGATATGAAAGCATCTTTACTTTGTAATATAAAGTCCATTTTAGGAGATAATCTCTATGTTAATACTACTGTGGATTGCACCTGCATTCTATACTACATTCACATATTTTGTCATGGAAAGAGATGAAGTTTTCACTCAGTACTGTCATAGATTGCCAAACTTAATCCACTGACTAGGTTCTTACCTATTTATGCTTAAAGTAAACAGTCAACCTTGAATTCCAGGAACTGAAGGACTGACCCAATAACTTTTTTGATGACAAAGGGATGAAATTACTCATACAAACTTGCAGTGTAAATCAGCCTTTTATATGACTACCTCCAAATCAGAACAATTACCTCTTATTATAAGACCAGGATCCAGGGAGCTGGAGAGATGGCTCAGAGGTTAAGAGCACCGCCTGCTCTTCCAAAGGCAGCAACCACATGGTGGCTCACAACCATCTGTAATGGGGTCTGGTGCCCTCTTCTGGCATGCAGGCATACACACAGACAGAATATTGTATACATAATAAATAAACAAATATTTAAAAAAAATAAGACCAGGATCCAGATTATAACTAATCATCTCATAGGAAACATTTTGCTTTACTCAAATTTTGACAGAGTGACAAGACCCCCAGGATCCCTTTCAGAACTATAACTGAGAAAATGATCAATGTTGTGAAAAATTGGCATCATCACAGAAAAGCATGGAGGTGATACAGTATTTCAGGATATATCATGTCAAATAATACTGTAAGAATTAAAAATATGCCACCTGTAAAAATGCTTACTTAGCATAAGTCTTTTTTGGGTATTATTTTAAGAAGCAACATACACTGGTTTTGCTCAGAAAGGTTCCTCTTTTGTGAGAGAAACATATAACTATAAAGAAATCCCTATATGTCTGGATGTATTCCTCAAAGAACTAGAAATAGAAGGATGACTAAATCTCCAAAGCTCAGTTGACAGGGATTTAATTTTTAGAAACAAACTAAACTATGATGTGGGATTCCCCTCTGTATGCTGTGAATATCAATGAATAATAAAGGAACTGTTTGGGCCTATAGGGTAACAGAGATAGGTGGGAAAATATAACCTGAATGCTGGGAGAAAGGAGGCAGAATTGAGGAGAAGCCATGTAGATGCACCAGAGACAGATGCCGGAACTTTACCTGGTAAGCCATAACCTTGTGGCAATACACAGATTTAAACAATATAGTTTCTGTGTGATTATTTTGGGATTGAGCAGCTGGGAATCAACTAGAGGACTTCTTCCTCTTACAACAAATTGGCACACCAACAAGGCTAACTGAATCCACTTAAAAACTCGAGGAAGCTTTAAAGGAATTCTAAACACAAAAATACAGACTTTAACACCTTCTTGCTCTTTGCTAGTAGCGTGCAATAGCTCCTTTCACTGAGCTTTTTCTGACTCAGCGGCAGCAGAAAAAAAAGCCTTATGAGCTGGCTTTCTGGGCTGTGCTGCCAGTGCAACCTCTGGCTCTTTCAGGAGGCTGAGAATTTAAATGATATTTGTAAGTAGCATGTTACAAACTGCTTAATGTCTTGACATAGACCTGCTGTATACTTGGACCTGGGCAATGTGTATGGCTTGCAGAGGCAGTGAACTAACTTCCACTATGTTGGACTATGCAGAGTAAGCAGGAAGGGCTGTATATAACTTAGCAATGCCGCATCTTAGATTCTTAAGAAGTGTTTAGCATTTTAAGAAGCACTTCTGGTCAGAAAATAATTACAGATATGCAATAAAGACAAATCATGATTTTAAAAAATACCTGTAAATGGGACAAAGTGTTGGATAAATGTGCGTAGGCTTGGATGAGAGAAGAAAAAGAGTATAGAGAGTTGGAAAATAAATAGATTTTTTTTAAAGTCTTTAAAGATACAGAGTAGATTAAGGGAATAAAGGTAATAAAATAAATATTAAAAACTAATAGAGTAAAAACAAGACATGTAAAGATAAATAATGCACAGAGAGTCTGAATTATGTATATTATTGCATTTACTTTGAATTTTTTGACTATGAGGGAGTTAAGTACAGATAGACATTTAACTGCACGGGCTTCTGAGGTAAAATAGCATAAATATTTTAAAAGGTTTCTTACTTTAAAATTTGAGTCTAAGTATATGTTATTTTGGAAAAGAGGGTCTTCTTTTGTTTCCACAGAAGATGAGAACAAGTGAAATCTTTCCAGACTAATGTGGTTTGATGTTCCAAGAACCAATTAAAGATTGCTGTGAATAACCCCAAAAATTACTTTGCCCAGCAAAAAGCAAGAAGCATTATAGAGAGAATTACGCCCATGTTCCCAAGTATTGTTTATAAATGCTTGTTTACGTTTAAAGGAGGATATAATATAGAAATTTGCATTGGTATGGATCTTGGTTTATCAATACAATTTTAAGATATATATATATATATATATATATATATATATATATATATATATACACAAAATGCATATTTCTGCTCTTGATTAAGATAATGTGTTTGTGTAGTTCATTTTAAAATGTAATGTATAATTAAGAAATATAAGTAAATAGAGAGTCAGCAATAATATTCAATCTCATAGTCACGTTAGTTAGGTTTTCTAGATATATGGAGATAGATTTTATTTAGATAGGTATTCCTCATGTCCTTAAGCATCCTTCAGAATGTGGCATTTAAATGTTTTAAGAATTTAGGACTTATCATAACAATGAGACACATCTGCTCCTGGTAGCACCAAGTACTTCAAGAGGAAAATGGGCATCAAAGTGGCAACTCATGAAGCCATTTGGGCAAGAAACTGCTCTTGTCTGGACTGCCTGATGAACTGGACATGGAGGATCCACAGTGAAATAACTGCTAAACCTGCCTAAAGGCGAGACATGGTTTCAGGGTTCCTGTTTCAGAAACGAGTCTGCTAGACATTCTGCAGGCCACAGGAAAAAGTGATTGACAAACTGCAAGTCTTTGAAGTTTCCTGCTTCGTGGAAAAGTCTGCTAGATACTGTAGGCCAGTAGGCTAAAGATGGATGCCCCAATGGTACAGAAGAACTTTGGGTGACTATCAAGGCAGCAGGATGTCTCTGTCATTTCTAGAGTTTTGCAAGTTGCTTACAATGCACCTCCTGTTTACTTTATGTAATATTTTTTTTGTTAAATATTTGTTTATTTATTTATTATGTATACAATATTCTGTCTGTGTGTATGCCTGCAAGCCAGAAGAGGGCACCAGACCTCAGTACAGATGGTTGTGAGCCACCATGTGGTTGCTGGGTATTGAACTCAGGACCTTTGGAAGAGCAGGCAATGCTCTTAACTGCTGAGCCATCTCTCCAGCCCCTTTAGGTAATATTATATCCCTCTGGAGTCTTTGATGAAGTTGAAGAATTTATAGTTATAGTTTTCCTTAGTTATGATAAAAATAAAGTATATATAAATATTGTAATTATAATTCTTGCTTGATTTACCTTTTCGCATATAATTTTATTATGTTAAAGTTAAAAACTTTCCTTTTTATTTAAACAGAAAAGGGGAAGTGATGTGGAATTCCCCTCTATATGCTATGCATATCATTGTTTAATAAAAGAACTGCTTTGGGCCTATAGCAGATCTATAGGGAAACAGATAGGTGGGGAAACTAAACTGAATGCTGGGAGAAAGGAAGCTGAGTTGAGGAGAAGCCATGTAGTCCCACCAGACACAGACAGGGGAACTTTACCTGGTAAGCCAAAGCCTCTTGTTGATACACAGATTAATAGAAATGGGTTAAAATAAGATGTAAGAGTTATTCAATAAGAAGCTAGAGCTAATGGGCCAAGCAGTGATTTAAATAATATAGTTTCTGTGTGACTATTTTGGGGCTGAGCAGCTGGGAACCAACAAGTGGCCTTCCTCCTATTACAACAAAACTATATTTGTTTTATGGTAATTTTGATGACCTTCAAGTCTCAACTCTACCTAATCCTCTAATCATCATCACTATATTTCTTTATTCTATTAATCCTACTCAAAACCAATTACTTTACATTGATATGAGTGATTACTTGTCTTTATTATCAAGTAAATAAACAGAAAAAGTGATGTTAAAATTCTCCTTGTATTTTTAAATCATTAATCTTTCTTTATACTTGGGGATTTATAACTAGGTATTTATGAAAGTAGAAGGTAAAATACTTTTCCTAAAATGGTAAATATTTCTCAAAATAATTTGTATAAGATGTGTACCAAAAAAAGGACACTCTAGTTAGACAAGGGACATTCCAGTTTGTAAAGCTCTTCCATTAAGTTCTTTTTTCTCCCCATCCTCATATTTGATTCTCCAAAGAGTCTCCAGGCTAATAGACTTTCTCCTTCTCTATGCCACATGATTCATACAGTCTTTCTACAATGTATTTACTATGGACTATCTGTCAATTAAATAGCACAAAACCTAGAAATTACTAGAAAATGTACATTAAGAAATATTCAGTCTAGCCGGGCAGTGGTGGCGCACGTCTTTAATCCCAGCACTCGGGAGGCAGAGGCAGGCAGATTTCTGAGTTCGAGGCCAGCCTGGTCTACAAGAGCTAGTTCCAGGACAGGCTCTAGAAACTACAGGGAAACCCTGTCTTGAAAAACCCCAAAAAAAAAAAAAATTCAGTCTGCTACTGTCATAGGAGCCATAAAAATCTGATATTTCTTCAGAACTTCTGCCATGCTGATATCTGCCTGCTGTTGGGAATATTAGTTCTAGATGTGAAATATAGTGGAATATTTGTTTAATGATCATGCTGTATTATTCATGAGCAAGAAAAGCAGAGAAGAGAAAGACTACAAGGTCCAGCTACCCAGACACAGAGCCAGCCACAGAGTAAGAATGAAAGAAAGTAATACAGAATAAAGAAAGATAAACGTCCAGAGGCAAAAGCTAGATAGTGTAATTTAAGTAACAAAAGGCACACTAGAAATAAACTAAGCTAAGTCCAGGCATTCATAATTAAGAATAAGTCTCCTTTCTGTGTACTAATTGAGAGCTGGGTAGAGGGACCCCAAAGAGTAAATAGTAAACTAAACAAAGAAATAAACAACCACAAAAACAACTACAGCCTTCTATATATGCTAACTATAGTTTTAATAAATATCTTACCTTTGACTAACAATCTACCTTGGTGCCCCTGTTTGAATTCTAAACCTGAAATTTTTCATTATGTGTAGAAAAAGCCACCATCTTTTGTCAGTCTTTTTAATGTCGTAAGATCAACATGATATTCATAGAATATGATTGTAATGGCATTTCATTTGTATTATAAGATTCTCTGAAAATCATAAACTAAAATATTTCCAATGATCAGCCTTACAGACCAGACAGTGGTAACTATATCTTTAATCTCAGAAGCCAAACTAGTTGCCATAGAAACCGGGCAGTGTATGCCTTTAATCCCAGTTGTGCATGCCTTTAATAAACGAACTAGAGAAAATTATAAAAAAAGGAAGAGAAAACTATCAGACACAGCCTTGTTCTGAGATTCCTGGAGTCCGGATTGCCATTTCAGTTTGAGGTAGAGATAAGAGCAAGATAAGAGATAGCTGGCTGATTTGCTTTTTTGACCATCAGGCTGAACCACAATTTCTATCTCTGAGTTTTTATTTATCATGCTTCATAAGATAACTCCACCATCATCCCAAAATGAAGAATAAAACTGTAAAGTAGTTGAGGATGAGTTTATTATCTTGCAAAAGATTTCTAAGATTTCAGGTAATTTAACTGACAAGGAACTTCTTCTTCCTACTCTCTTCGTACAAATTTCCCTCTAGCTACTTAATGATTGAAGACGCAGATCTGAGTATATTGTTAGCCTTTGTTCTTCCTGAATATATATATTTATATTTCATGCTCAATTGGTGAGAAGAATATATATGTATATATACGCATACATATGTACACACATATTTGAAATATACACATACACATAAATATATACATATATGTGTATATATATATATTTCTCTTTTTGGAAAAACACAGTGCTATAGTAATATAGTAATTGTTTCTATATTTTATGGGCCCAAGTCCTTTCATGATAATATTTCTGTAAGGAAAATATGAGTAATTGTTTGTTGATATAAAATATATAAATTCAAATCAGAGCACCATAGATGATAAGGTTCCATGTAAGAGTTGATCATCATAGATATTGCCAAAGCTTTTAAATTATGTACTGACTCAGATTTAGAAGTAATTAACTGAATCCCAACAATTACTACCAAAGTTTTCTAGAAAAAATAATAAAAGAATTATAAAATTGCCCAATCTGTGACAATAGAAAATCCCATATTCAAAAAATAGTCTGCAAATATGCCTAAAACTATTGTACAGCTAAAGACCTGGGAATAATCCACTTAATACATATTAAAGGGCTATGGAAATAAGCCTACAAATGTTTTCCTCTTCATCTGCCTTGAAGAAAATATAATTTCAAGCCTTTTAAAAAGTCAACTTATTTTACTTGAGGTTTTATGGCTATTGTTTTCTGTATTTCAGAACAAGATAAATAGCTGAAATGAATATGAATGATTTTATTTTGGAATGCCCTCAATACTATGCCACCCACAGAGTGAAAACATCTGTTTCTTAGAGATATAATGGCAGATTTTATGTTCCAAAATGAGACGATGGACTGGCTAAGAGATTAGAAAATTTTGATGAGAGATTTAGTGTTTTCAGTTAGAGAAAATAAAAGGGCTGTGATAATTTAGTCATTTGATTTCTGTTGCTAAAGATCAAAGAATTACTTTTTCAAATGAAATAATCCAAATTGAACAGTTTAATCAGTACCTTACAGAAAAATACTTGAAGATAATATTTTGAGTATCAAAGTTTTTTTTTAAATAACAGTCAACATTTATTTTTTAGAAAACTGTGAGACACCATAATAATCATTTGAATTTAGGGCTAAGAACTAGTTTTTTTATCTGTAGCAATTTTTCTTTATAATAAAAATGTATTATAATTTGGAAATGAACATTTTAAAAATATCTGTATTTAGAAATGCTAAGTATTTTTAAATACTGTTATGCTATTTTGTGGAAAATTAGAAGGCATGCTCTTTTGAATTAAGAAAGCTCAATTAAATGTTCAAGAAAGCTTGGAAATCAAATTGAATAAGTGTGCTATGTGTTTAGTAAAAGTGAAGACTACATTGTGCTAAAACCTAAGAAGCTACTACAAAACAAGAATATTTCATCAGCATGAATTCACAGTTCAGGCACAGAAATTATACCTTTATACATGGAAACATTGCAGAAAACTTTGTGGAAAAAAGTTCTAAAAGAAAGTTCCACAGCATATTTGCACTAATAAAATCAAATTGAATGTAAAGTTATAACAAAAATTTTGTGTTTAAATTTGAATGAACAAGATAAAGAATTAGTAGGAACCATATGATAATGTCAGCATAGATAAGGTAATAGGTATAGGATGTTTTTTATTCTAAATATATTTTTCTTGTAAAATATAATTCTTAAAAGTTTTGAGAAAGTGACTGTAACAGACAGAATAAAACAAACTGCCAAATATTTCAAAATTTAAGAGGAAATAAAAGATAGAATAAAAAAGGCAGTCAGCAGCATACTGTTGTTTCAAAGGTGGTGTCTGTTTTCAAATAATAGCTTTCAAAGTAACCTAAATGTTTATGGGAGGAAATTGTATAAGGAATAAAAAATGTTGAAAATGTTTGGACAGTTATCTAAGAATTGGTTAGAAATTTAATAATAATAGAGTATCATAGTTTCTGAACAATATCTAGAGTTCTACTGAAGTTTAATATTGATAATACATACCAAGCTAAATCTTTGCTACAATTTCATAGTTATGTTCCTTCAAGTGTGTTCTGTCTAGAATACTAGAGGAAAAGGTTGCCTAAACATGAAAACTTATAGAGAACAAAGACAATAATCAAATAAGATGATAAAATTAGAAGTATGTATATATAAAAGGCAAAATAGAGAATGGAGATTTTAGAGAATCGAATCAGAGGAAAGTTCAAGTTAACTTTATGATATAATACAATATCAATAATAAAGATAAGAAAATAAAAGTTGAGGACTCTGTCCAAAACATTGTACACTTTAATCATGTTAAAATCAAACCCAATAAACACACATGCATAAATATAGGGTCAAAATAATCAACAAATCAGCAAGTAACAATATGATACAAAATATTAACTTGTACTGATGACTACATTTACAGTTGTGACACTCAACATGTGCAAGCATGTTTTGAATAAGTACAGGTTGAGCATGGAAGGCTAATCCCAGAGGATTGAAGCTTTCTCCCATTTTTTTGGAGAAAAATTGTCCACTACTTTAGATCCCTAATCAAAATTTCAGTTATTGTTATATTTAATAAATATAAATATAGTCTATGGAAAAATAAGTTATGATCCTGCAAAACTTCAGAGTGCTCTGCAACAGAATGTTCCTAGAAGACCCTATCTCAGAATATTATGTACTATGAGACTAAACAGATTCCTTGGATAATACCAAATTGAAGCCTTTAGTATTACTTAAATTTCTTGTCACACTGCTAGAACTAAAATAAAATTTTAATAGTGAAAACTAGCAAAATAAACAGAAAAATGGCACTCATATTTGTCATAGCTTTAGTCTCATGAATTTGTTAGGTAATAATAGTATAAAGTAATCATATATTAAAATAATCCTTCAGTACATACAAAGGACATAGATACATACTTTCAGTAGCATAACATATGTTTTGACTACATTTGGAAAAAGCTTATAAAATAAATCAAGGTTCCATTCTTTATTCAAATCACCAAATTAAACATTCAGGTGACTACCTAAAGGGAAGAAAAATCTTCCAAATATACCTGGCTTGTTGAGCTTCAAAGAAAGTACCTTGGAGATACTAGCACAATAAGGAGAGTAACACATTACTGTTCTAACATTGTTGTCACTCAACTCCTTTGTCTTCATTCAAGCTGGGAGCAAATGAGTACACAAATGATAGGAATGAGAAAGAAGATAGGCAGATGACAAAGAAGTCTTTTCAATTTCACTCAGACTATTGTTGTTCTCAGTTATCCAGGAAATTGGTCAGAAAGAAGCCACTTTTGAAAATCACCTCAGGCAGATATAAAGAAATCAGAAACATATTCCTTGGAGCATTTTAGTCATTTCTCTTTCTTTCATCTTCAGTTTAGCACTTTGGTGAACATAAACTCTAACAAACCAGGCCATTTGTGTAATGCCTTAGGGCATCTTAGACATAGCCTTTTCCAAAGGGGGGGAGGATCTCAAAAATTTCTATATGAAAAACCCAATTTTAATGATAAATAAGGAAGAAAAAACAGCAGTTTAAGTATAATAACCAGTGAGTGCTCATAATTTTATTTTAAAATTACTGACCAAGCATGTTACAAGAAATTGTATTCTTTCATTTATTTGAAAATACATTTTGCTATTTATTCAGTAACAGTAGCTTTATTTTGAAATGCATTTTCCTCTTAATTAGCTATTATCTGCCAGAATATCAGCTAGCTAAAGAGTGAATGAACTGTGGAGTGTGGCATTCCCTTTTATTATGCTATTTGAATGCCACTAGATGATCTGTGAAATATCATATTTAAGAATTGACACAAAGACTTTATATTTCTAAATTAAACTTCTGTTTAGAATATAAAAATAAGTCTGATTTAGTGAGTTTTCTTAAGCCTCTTAAATTTAAAATCTAATAAAGTCATTGAAAAATTCTCTTTTAATATTTTAGAACCTATAAAACAATCAAGCATTCATGACGGCATAAGATAATGTATTGTTCTTAATTTTTATGAATATGGTATCTGAATTAAACTGAACATAAAAAGTATAGTTTAGAATTAATTAAAAATCTAAATAGGTGAAGCTCATGGGTGCAAAAAATTAATTAATCTTTTATGGAGACATTTGTCATAAATTAAAAGTTAATGAATATTCTGACACTTAATATATTTAAGGTTCATAGCTTCTCAAATTTAATATCCAAAATACTCATCAAAATGCATACATAAATGTAATGGACCTAAAACAAAGGACATCAGAGGACAGATCTCACTTTTATGTTATATGGTAACCATATTATATCAAGATATGTGTAATACACTAGTTAAACATCTTTAATTATGCATTTTAACCTAATAATGGACAGAAATAGTTCCAAAATATTAACTAAAAATTTTAAAAAACCTCCATTATAAAGAACTTGAAAATAAAAATCATCCACTACTAAAAATTTGAATATCATTCTCTCATTCTTTGTCCTGCCTCTCTTTGTGTATGTGTGTTTTAAATTTTAAGTTCTGATTTGTTTTCACATAACAAAATGTCTTTTACAAAGACACTATTGTTCAAAATCACAAATTTAAAATAAATGTCAATGTGCTTACTTTTAAATTCACAAAAATTATTGAGAACATTCAAACACCCCAAATCTGCAAACATTTTAAAGTTTCTACTTTCTCTTTGTCAATCTTCTTTCCTTTGTAGCTAGTGCCATTTTATTAACAATTATATTTGGTTTTATGTTTTAAATGGACAATTCTATTATTCTTTTTATGGACTTTGGTCTTCTAAGTGGATTAAGTTTCAAAATTTCAACATTCCAAGGACATAGTGACTTTAAAGACAGTTGATATAGATATTTGAAAACTCTTGGGACAGTATATTGATTTATACTCTGATACTGTTATTTTACTTTTTCCTTCAAACATTAATGCTTTGAATGTCACTTTGACATTCTAGTAAAATTCCATTTTCAGGAAGTTCTCACACTTTATAAAAGTGTGTAAGGGCATCAGATGTAGCTCAATACTTTTTGGCAGAGCCTAGTTCATCTAGTTATTCTTTCAATGTCAGATTTGACCCATGAAACCACAGTAAAATAGTTCATAGTGAAAATTATATATATTTAGTCTATTAGTAATAATAGCCATATGCTGGCACCTTGAATGAATATTTGTTAATGGCTTAATGTAATATCATTTGATAGAAGTTCAATGTTACTACTGTTCATTCACTCTGAAAACATGATAAAAAAAATCCAACATATAATGCTAGGAAATTTGTCATGAAAAAGAATAGTTAATTAATACTTGTGGTCAACTATTTAACTAAGGAGAGAATTAAAATTTGGTAGAATGTGTAAATCATCTTTATGTTTAATTTTATGGATTCTGGAAAGCTAACCTTACTCAGAAGAGCCGGGCAATGGTGGCACATGACTTTAATCCCAGCACTCGGGAGGCAGAGTTGGGTGGATCTCTGTGAGTTCAAGGCCAGGCTGGACTACAAGAACTATTTCCAAGACAGGCTCCAAAGCTACAGAGAAACCCTGTCTTGAAATACCAAAAAAAAAAAAAAAAAAAAAAAAAAAAATCAAAAGACTTAACTCTCATATCTTTTTCAGAATTAAAGTTTTTCACATTGAAATTTGATATTCTACAGATTTTTTCCTCAAAGAAAAATATTTTGCTGATTATAAATGAGTAGGATATTTTTAATTTTCTTTGTTTGATACTACCAGAGTTTCCTCATTCATACTCACCAATTTTCCATGATTTCTGATATGATGAGAACTGATATAAAATTACAACTTTTTAGAGCTAAAATTTATCACACAAAACATGTATTACCTAGGCATCTACAAACTAATGATGTCAAAAGTATGTTTATTTTTGGAACAGTGAGAAAAGAAAAGTATTGGTAAAAAAAATAAAATAAGTCCTGGGAATTGGATCTAGAACTATGTAAATAATATAGACTATCAAGACGGCTCAATGTAAAGCTCTTCTAAGGCAGAACCATAATATATGTCATACGAAATACTGATAGTTTTAACTACATAGAGAAATAGCTAAGGTTAAGCAAAATAAATAAAAATACAACATTAAAAATATTTTGATATCTTACCTTTCCTGTTTTTCTCCCTTCAGATCTCCGCTGATTTGGGAAGCAAGGGAAGAAAAAAAGACAAAAATCAGCTCTAATTTGATTAAATTTGATTATTCCACCTTTATTTCATTTTCTACAAAACTGTGTCAGTAATACTGGTGTAATATATAGTTTTGCTCTGATTTCAGTGATTGAACGAACAAATTTAAAAGTACTATAAAATTCATGTAACATCATGAGCAATCATATTAAACATTGATTGCTTTTAAAAGCTTCACTTAACCTACATAGGAATAGTGAAAATACTTATCTTTTTCATTAGATATTCTTTTTTGATATCTATATGCTTCATCAAATTTTGAATTATCAGGTTTTTATATTTTATGTGAACACATATATTATTTAAACCAGGATAAATTAAATTCATTAGAAATTATTAAATTAAAAACAACATACAGATTATCCATATGACATCATGACAATATTTATAAATTATATGTCAATAAATTTGGTGGTTCTTAAAAGGGATATCTTAATTTAATTCAGTTTACTTAATTGATTAAAATTATCAAGATCAACTCATAGAATTCAATTTATTTAAGATTGTTTTCTTTGTGATTTTCTTCAATTAACACTTAACACTCAATATTTTAGAACATTCATAGTTACAGATTTATTCTGAATTTTAAAAGATAAAGCAACTATGTATCAAATGAATTATGTCTATCTTTCTAAGTAATGATTATCTTAAAAATCCTTTTTTCTACATTTGTTTTGGTTCCCTGTTCATTGTACAATAATGCAAAACTTTCACAGACCACCTGTTAGAAAGCAAACAATCATAGAAAGTTGGATACAGTATTTGTAAACACAGAGGGGAGTACATTCAATTTTATGACCAAGAAGAGAAAAGATAGTATACATTTTTCATACAATGGCCTATTATCATTCTCAGAGAATGAATTTTTATCTGTCAAATAATCACAATTTGAACTTTCAGAGTTGGCATAATGGTAGGCGTCCAGAGATTAACATACATGGATGAGTGCCAAAACTCAATGTGTCTGGAAAGACATAGATTAAGGATAATGTCTGAGCAACTATCCAAGGTATTTATTTAATCAGTGTTTATTAATTTACTATCTCTCCCAATTATGAATGATATTGATTCAGTAATATCATAAACATTTTACCTCTTCATAAATCAATCTAATTACAAGAAGTCTTCTCATTTTTAACCATATATAAAAAATAGTACCGAAGCCGGGCGGTGGTGGCGCACGCCTTTAATCCCAGCACTCGGGAGGCAGAGGCAGGCGGATCTCCGTGAGTTCGAGGCCAGCCTGGTCTACAAGAGCTAGTTCCAGGACAGGCTCTAAAAATGCTGCAGAGAAACCCTGTCTCAAAAAAAAACCAAAAAAAAAAAAATAGTACTGAAAATACCACTCAGTATTCTATAGAATCATGGTAGATTATTTTGTTTATTTCTCATAAAATTATGTTTAGTGTACAGTATATTTTAGATAAGTTTGCCACTCATTACTAAGAAATTCACTACCAATCAAATTTTCAGGGAACCAAGGAATGATATAATAATATTCATCTTATCTCTTTGTAAAACATGCTTGTTTATATGAATTATATGCACTATAATGAGAGTATTGCTAAGTTGTACTACTTCTGACAATATTTGAGAATCCCCATTGAAGAAAAGCAAATAGAATATACATTAAACAGTAAAGTACTATATTTATCCACATCACACAAACACAATATAATCTGTTATCATGAGTTGGTTCTACTTAGTACATTTCCACTAGGCAAATACCAGAATTAAAAGAACATATAGAAGCATATTGGAAGGCAAATAAGTATTTAATTGATCCTATATTTTATACCAAAAATATTTCACAAATCTATTACGGGTCTATGAGTTAGGGCACATGTCTATAAAATCAGAATTGATGAATCTAAAGCATATACTACTATTCAGTACAGAACTAGTTTACTTATAAATTTAGAGTTCTGATAGGTTTGTGGAACAAATAATGGCAAATTTTGGAAAAATAAGTCAACTTTTCATCTCAACATGTTTGCTTAATACCTTTTCTTTCTAAAATATATGTGGTCACTTTAAAAATACTTAATAGACTGCTTATAGAATTTATTATGTTTTATTCATTATTTTACAAATTTAAGATATGTGTAAATATAATATTGTGTCTTTTGTACAGTAAAGAAATTGTGATATTTAAAATAAAAAGAATTGAACTTCAATTCTTGTTCTGCAAGGGAATGCAAGATTGTATTCAAGCAAACATAGGGAAGTTATATATGACACTTTCACGTAAACAAACCAGGACATATACTATATTTATCTATGTTAGTGATAATGTCAAAATATATCTGTTAAAGAATTACTAATACAGAAAAGTTCACTGTCACTACAATCAAACATTTTCATTTATTATATAATAGAAAGTCTTACAAGAAATTTATCTTGCTCACACAGCAGCATTATTATCACATTTGAATGTTAATTCTCATTTCACAAGAAGGATGTGAGCCAAGAAGTTTCTTCATTCAGTTCTGAAGGACCAATGTCTACAGAGTTTTAAATTTCACATGTTAGAATATATGCTTGGCGCTGGGACCGGATAGGGAGTGCAACTGGCAGGCGGGAGTCTCTTTGTTTCGATATCCTCCCTGCAGCAAGATAGGCCCTTGTCTGTGAGCCCCTTGGCAAGCAAGGACACATGATTTGAGCACCAGAAGATATTTCCGGTAGGTGAGTGAGTTCCTGACCCCACAGCAGCAGCCCAGGAGCCTGGGAGCAGAGCACAGTCTCTCCTCAACACCCTACACTTACCTGGTCTTCCGGCTGGGACCACTCTCCCTGGCTACTGCTTCTCTCTTCCTACCCCACCCAGCTTGCATCCAGAAAAACACTCCCTTCTTCCTCCCCTCTTTGGGTTCATAACATCTCCAGCTCAGCCTGATAGGGGCGCTGCGACCGGAAAGGGAGTGCAACCAGTGGGCAGGAGTTTCTTTATTTGAATAGCCTGCCTGCAGCAAGGTAGGCCCTTTGTCTGTGAGCTCCTTGGCAAGCAAGGACACCTGATCTCGGAACCAGAAGATACATCCGGGACCACCAGAGGTTATATCCAAGAGGCAAGCAAAGACACCTGATCCTGTAAAAGAAGATACATAGAGGAGCATTCGGGAGAAGAGATGGGCAGGCGCCAATGCAAGAATTCCTCCAACAATCTGAAAAACAACATGAAATCACCAAAACCCAGAAATCTTACAACAGGAGGATTTGAACACCTCAATCAAGAAGAAGTAGAAAACCTTGACTTGTTGAAAGTTATTGAGGTCCTTAAACAGGAGGTGAAAAACTCCCTTAAAGAAAAGGATGAGAAGAATAACAAAAAGTTTGAAGAATTGAGTAAATCCGCAACTGATATCCTAGGAAACCAAGTAAAAACAATCAAACAGATAATGGAAACAGTTCAAGACTTGAAAACTGAAATGGAGGCAAGGAAGAAAACACAAACCGAGGGCAGGCCGGATATGGAAAATCTAGGTAAACGAATAGAGACTACAGTAACAAGCATAACAAACAGAATACAAGAGACAGAAGAAAGAATCTCTGATTCTGAAGATACCATAGAGAAAATAAATCCACTGATCAAAGAAATCAGCAAATCCAACAAATTCTCATCACAAAACATTCAGGAAATCAGGACACAATAAAAAGACCAAACCTAAGAATAATAGAGGTTGAAGAAGGAGAAGAAGTAGAGCTCAATGGTCCAGAAAATATATTTAATAAGATTATAGAAGAAAACTTTCCCAATCTAAAGAAAGATATTCCTATGAAGTTACAAGAAGCATACAGAACACCAAATAGACTGGATCAAAAAAATCCCCTCACCATATAATAATCAAAACATAAAACATACAGAATAAAGAAAGAATATTAAGAGCTGCAAAGGAAAAAGGTCAACCTATCCGACTTACACCTGACTTCTCTATGGAAACCATGAAAGCCAGTAGGTCCTGGATACTGCAGAAAACCATGGATGCAAGCCCAGACTAATATACCAAGCAAAGCTTTCATTAACTATAAATGGAGAAAACAAAATTTTCAAGAATAAATACAAATTTAAACAATATGTAGCCACAAATCCAGCCTTACAGAAAGTAATAGAAGGAAAATCACAAACCAAGGTGTCCAACAATGCCCACAATAACTGAGACATCTAGCGACCATTCACCAGCACATCTCAAAAAAGGGAGACATTCAATCTCTTCTACCAAAAAACAAACAAACAAAAAACACAGCAACAAAAGTGAGGACCAGAGTTAACAACCACTGGTCATTAATATCACTTAATATCAATGGACTCAATTCACCTATAAAAAGGCACAGGCTAAGAGATTGGATACGAAAACAGGATCCAACATTCTGCGGTTTACAAGAAACACACCTCAACCACAAATGCAGACATATACTCAGAGTAAAGGTCTGGGAAAAGGTTTATCAAGCAAACGGACCTAAGAAACAAGCAGGTATGGCCATACTAATTCCTAACAAAGTTGACTTCAAACTAAAATCAATCAGAAGAGATGGAAAGGGACACTTTATACTCTAAACAGAAAAAATCCTTCAGAATGAAGTCTCAATCCTGAATATCGATGCCCCTAATATAAAAGCACCCACTTATGTAAAAGAAACATTACTAGAACTCAAGGCAGCCATCAAACCACACACATTAATAGTAGGAGACTTCAACACTCCTCTCTCATGAATGGACAGGTCAATCAGACAAAAACCTAACAAAGAATTAAGAGACTTAATTGAGGTAATGAACCAAATGGACTTAACAGATATGTATAGAACATTCCACCCAAATGGGAAAGAATATACCTTCTTCTATGCGGCTCATGGAACCTTCTTGAAAATTGACCATATACTCGGTAACAAAGCAAACTTCAACACTTACAAAAAATATTAGTAATCACCTGTGTCTTATTGGATCACCATGGATTAAAATTAGAATTCAACAACAATGCTATCCCCAGAAAGCCTACAAACTCATGGAAACAGAACAGTCAACTACTGAACCACACCTGGGTCAAGGAAGAAATAAAGAAAGAAATTAAAGTCTTTCTTGAATTTAATGAAAACAAAGACAAAACATACTCAAACCTATGGGACACAATAAAAGCAGTGCAAAGAGGAAAGTTCATAGCATTAAGTGCCCACTTAAAGAAAACAGAGAAAGCACTTATTAGAGACTTAACAGCACACCTGAAAGCTTTAGAAAAAAAAAAAGAAGCAGACTCACCTAAGAGGAGTAGAAGACTGGAAATAATCAAACTGAGGGCAGAAATCAACAAAATAGAAACACAGAAAACAATCCAAAGAATCAATGAAACAAAAAGCTGGTTCTTGGAGAAAATCAACAAGATTGACAAACCCCTAGCCAAACTAATCAAACAGCAGAGAGAGAACACGCAAATTAATAAGACCAGAAATGAAAAGGGAGACATAACCACAGACACAGAGGAAATTCAGAGAATCATTAGATCTTATTACAAAAGGCTGTATGCCACAAAATTGGAAAATGTAAAAGAAATGGACATTTTTTTAGATAAGTACCATATAACAAAGTTAAACCAGGACCAGGTGAACAATTTAAATAGTTCTGTTAGTTGCAAAGAATTAGAAACTGTTATCTAAAACCTATCTACCAGCCAGGCGGTGGTGGCGCACACCTTTAATCCCAGCACTTGGGAGGAAGAGGCAGGCAGATCTCTGTGAGTTCGAGACCAGCCTGGTCTACAAGAGCTAGTTCCAGGACAGGCTCCAAAGCTACAGAGAAACCCTGTCTCGGAAAAAAAAAAAACCTATCCACCAAAAAGAGCCCAGGACCAAATGGTTTCAATGCAGAATTCTACCAGAACTTCCAATAAGACCTAATACCTATAGTCCTTAAGGTATTTCATAATATAGAAACAGAACAGTCATTGCCAAATTCCTTTTATGAAGCTACAGTTACCCTGATACCTAAACCACACAAAGACTCAACCAAGAAAGAGAATTACAGCCCAATCTCACTCATGAACATTGATGCAAAAATTCTCAATAAAATACTGGCAAACTGAATCCAAGAACACATTAGAAAAATTATCCACTATGATCAAGTAGGCTTCATCCCAGAGATGCAGGGCTGGTTCAACATACAAAAATCTATCAATGTAATCCATCATATAAATACTGAAGGAAAAAAAACCATATGATCATCTCATTAGATGCTGAAAAAGCAATTGACAAAATTCAACACCCCTTTATGATAAAGGTCTTGGAAAAATTAGGAATACAGGGGTTGTTCCTAAATATATTAAAGGCTATTTACAACAAACCGACAGCTAACATCAAATGAAATGGAGAGAAACTCAAGGCCATCCCACTAAATTCAGGAACACAACAAGGCTGTCCACTCTCTCCTTTTCTCTTCAATATAGTGCTTGAAGTTCTAGAAATAGCAATAAGAAACATAAGAGGATCAAGGGGATTCGAATTGGAAAGGAAGAAGATAAACTTTTATTTGCAGATGATATGATAGTGTACATAAGTGACCCCAAAAACTCCACCAAAGGACTCCTACAGCTGATAAACTCCTTCAGTAACATGGCAGGATACAAGATCAACTCCAAAAAATCAGTTGCCCTACTATACACAAAGGATAATGAAGCAGAGAGGAAAATCAGAGAAGTATCACCTTTCACAATAGCCACAAATAGCATAAAATATCTTGGGGTAACTCTAACCAAGGAAATGAAGGATTTATTTGACAAGAACTTTAAGTCTTTGAAGAAAGAAATTGAAGAGGATACCAGAAAATGGAAGGATCTCCCTTGCTCGTGGATTGGGAGGATCAACATAGTAAAAATTGCAATTCTACCAAAAGCAATCTATAGATTCAATGCAATCCCCATCAAGGTCCCAACAAAATTCTTCACATATCTTGAGAGGAAAATGATCAACTTTATATGGAAAAACAAGAATCCCAGGATAGCCAAAACAATCTTAAACAATAAAGGAACTTCTGGAGGCATTACCGTCCTTGACTTCAAACTCTATTACAGTATTGAAATCAGCTTGGTATTGGCATAAAACAGAGAAGTCGACCAATGGAATTGAATAGAAGACCCGGATATTAAACCACAAAACTATGAACACCTGATTTTTGATAAAGGAGCCAAAAGTACACAATGGAATATGGAGGGCATCTTTAACAAATGGTGCTGGCATAACTGGATGTCAACCTGTAGAAGAATGAAAGTAGCTGGGCAGCGGTGGTGCATGCCTTTAATCCCAGCACTCAGGAGGCAGAGGCAGGTGGATCTCTGAGTTCGAGGCCAGCCTGGTCTAAAAGAGCTAGTTCCAGGACAGGCTCTAGAATCTACAGGGAAACCCTGTCTCGAAAAAACAACAAAAAAAAGAATGAAAGTAGATTCATATCTATCACCATGCACAAAACTCAAGTCCAAATGGATTAAAGACCTCAATATTAATCTGAACACACTGAGCCTGATAGAGGAGAAACTGGGAAGTATTCTACATCATATGGGCACAGGAGACCATTTCCTACGTATAACCCCAGCAGCACAGACATTAAGGGCAACATTGAATAAATGGGACCTCCTGAAGCTGAGCAGCTTCTGTAAAGCAAAGGACACTGTCACTAAGACACAAGGGCAGCCTACTGACTGGGAAAAGATCTTCATCAATCCTGCAACTGACAAAGGTCTGATCTCTAAAATATATAAGGAACTCAAGAGACTAGACTTTAAAATGCTAATTAACCCAATTAAAAAATGGGGCTCTGAACTGAACAGAGAATTCTCAACAGAAGAATTTCAAGTGGCCAAAAGACACTTAAGGTCATGCTCAACCTCCTTAGCGATCAGGGAAATGCAAACCAAAACAACTTTGAGATACCATCTTATACCTGTCAGATTGGCTAAAATCAAAAACACCAACTATCGCCTTTGCTGGAGAGAATGTGGAGTAAGGGGTACACTCATTCATTGCTGGTGGGAATGCACACTTGTGCAACCACTTTGGAAAGCAGCGTGGCGATTTCTCAGGAAATTCGGGATCAATCTACCTCAGGACCCAGCAATCCCACTTTTGGGAATTTACCCAAGAGATGCCCAATCATATTACAAAAGCATTTGTTCAACTATGCTCATAGCAGCATTATTTTAATAGCCAGAACCTGGAAACAACCTAGATGACCTTAAGTGGAAGAATGGATGAAGAAACTGTGGAATATATACGTATTAGCATACTACTCAGCAGTAAAAAACAATGACATCTTGAATTTTGCATGCAAATGGATGGAAATAGAAAACACTATTCTACGTGAGGTAACCCAGACCCCAAAAGATGAACATGGGATGTACTCACTCATAATTGGTTTCTAGCCATAATTAAAGGATATCGAGCCTATAATTCGTGATCCCTGAGAAGATAATAAGAAGTGAACCCAAAGAAAACCATATGGTTATCCTCCTGGATATTGGAAGTGGACGAGATTGCTGGGCAAAAATTGGGAACTTGGGGATGGTCTGGGGTGGGGCCAAGGGGAGATGGAGAGAGAAAAGTGGGAAGGGGAGGATGGGGAGAGCTTGGGGGAATGGGATGCTTGGGATATAGGAAGGGTGGATATGGGAGCAGGGAGGCATATTTCTTAATTAATGGAGCCATCTTAGGGTTTTCAAGTGACTTGACTCTAGAGGAATTCCCAGTTATCCAGGGAGATATCCCAGCTAGTTCCTTGGGCAGCTGAGGAGAGGGAGCCGGAAGTGGCCAGATCCTATAACCATACTCACGAATGTCTTGCATATTACCATAGAACCTTCACCTGGCAATGGATGAGGATAGAGACAGAGCCCCACATTGGAGCATAGGACTGAGCTCCCAAGGTACTGATGAGGAGCAGAAGGAGGGAGAACATGAGAAAGTAAGTCAGGTCTGTGAGGGGTGCATTCACCCACTGAGACGGTGGGACAGAACTAATGGGAGATAACCAAGTCCAGCTGGAATGGGACTGATGGAACATGTGACCAAACCGAACTCTCTGAATGTGGCTGAAGGTGGAAGATGACTGAGAAACCAAGGACAATGGCGATGGGCTTGGACTCTACAGCATGGACAGGCTCTGTGTGAACCTTGTCAGTTTGGTTGCTCACCTTCCTGGACCTGGGGGGAGTTGGGAGGACCTTGGACTTAACATATTGAAGGGATCCCTGATGGCTCTTTGGCCTGGAGAGGGAGGGAGTGAGAGTAAGGGTGGAGGAGGAGGAGAGGAGTTGGAAATTTTTAATAAAAGAGTGTGAAAAAAACTGTGCTTGATATACTAAGATCTAGATGATAAAGGTTTTGGAAATATGTAAAAAAAAGAAATGCTTTATTACAACAGGGATTACTTTTCTTTCTTTTTTAAAGTTTAGAACACAGTTGAATACTAGTGTCTCCAAAAGTGTCTGGCACAGCCGGGTGGTGGTGGCGCACGCCTTTAATCCCAGCACTCGGGAGGCAGAGGCAGGCGGATCTCTGTGAGTTCGAGGCCAGCCTGGTCTACAAGAGCTAGTTCCAGGACAGGCTCTAAAAAAGCTGCAGAGAAACCCTGTCTCGAAAAACCAAAAAAAAAAAAAAAAAAAAAGTGTCTGGCACAAAGGAGATTCAGTAAGTAAATGTGGATAGATTTAATATATAATGATTTAATTTAAGGTATCTTAGCCAAAAGTATACATTATGAAAATGTACTATTTAGTTACAGCTGTAACATTTACTATCTATGCCATGTCATGCATGTTTCTTTATAAAGATTTCCATGATTCTTATCATCTCTAATATGGCTTAATGCATTCCTATTTCAAATTATTTTAAATTGAATGAAATTAGTAAGTTAAGTTCCTCAAAATGTAACTACCACATTTAAGAATTACATGTTCTCTACCTACTAATAGAGCAGTATGAGAAATAATTTATATATAAGTTAAACACTATATATTTTACTAAAACTGTTACTGAGAATTTTAAAGTATATGCATTGTTATTAAATTAAGGAAAAGTCAATTTTAGAATATTGTTGTCACTAAAAATGATCCCTCATATAATTTATCTCCTCTACTATTACTATGAACCAACATCACTAGAAATCTATTTTACTTTGATGAACAAAATTCTCAATGGTTATATAAGGGTATTTCCCCAATTTTCATTAACTATAATTTGTCCCTCTGCTTTAAATATATACTAATCAACTTCTGATATTTATGAATTTCCACGTTTGTGACATAGTAATTAAAATATTTAATATGTATTATTTTAACTTAAATATTTTATTTAGTATAATGATTTAAATTTTCAATTACATTAGTTATAAATTTTGGAAAATACATTTTCATCTTTAAAAATGCTCTATTATAAAAATTCATTGTTTTTCATTAAATATTTGTTTATTGAATCAGAATTAGTTTGTCTGTACTGTGGTTGTTATGAATCATATAGTTATTTAAGCATACAGAGATAAAGGTGCTTTGTGTGCATGAGTGATAGTATGCTTGAGAAATATCCCGCTTGTGGTCGGGCATTTGAATACTTAGATCTCTGGTGGTAGCATAGTTTGTGGAGGTGATATAATCTTTCTAGATAAAGTATTTTATTGGGAACATGGTGGAGGAGAATTATCTGTAATCTCTCAATCATGTTTTAAATAAAACGCTGATTGGTCAGGCAGGAGGTAAAGGTGGGAAAACCAGACAGGAAGTAGAAATGCTAACAGGAGAACTCTGGGAAGAAGGAAGTTGATTCCTCCTACTCCTGCCCAGACCACCGAAGCAGCAGGATGTGATCTGCCACACTGAAAAAAGGTACTAAGCCACATGGCTAACATAGATCAGAAAAATGGGTTAAAAAGATGTGAGAGTTAGCCAGTGAGAGGCTAGAGCTAATGGGCCAATCAGCTTTATAACTTATAGGGATCTCTGTGTGATTTTCTTTGGGGCTAAACAGTTGTGGGTTACCAGGCAGGACAGAAACTCAAAATAACAGGACCCCTTCTTGTTACAGGAACAGGCCTTGAGATTCATAGATGTTACCTACTTCTACTTCACTCATCCTTCTTCATTTTTACAGAAGAATATGTTATCTCAAAGATTTCTGTTGTGGATGCCATGGATGTTATTACCATTCTACCCTACCATGATGGACCCTTCCATCCCTAAATGCATAAGTAAAAATAAATTCTTTCTTCTTAGTTATTTCATTCATAAATTTAATTAATACTATATGGTTTTCAAATACATATATAATTTGAAGTACAAATGCTAGCCATATAGTAATGCTATTTATTTAGTTGTTTGAGGAATTTCTTATTGTTCCACAGCAATGGCTGTAATTTACATTGCTTCCAATAGTGTATGAAGTTTACATGTTCTCCCTTAAATTCTTGGAATTTAATTTTAAATAATGACCTTTTTAATTACTTCTTCCAAAATATTTAAATATCATGCACTAAAAGTAAAACTGACTATAAGGTTATGTGTTACAACTATTCTTTGATATTTATTGCATTATTATATACTATTAAGATACTCATTCTAATTAGATTGAAATGTACCTTATTGTCTCATATGAATTTTTGCATGATTTGAAACATTTAAATAACAAAATTATGTTTAAGCCACAAATACTCTTAAAATACTATAATATTGTTATCTATTATGGAGGAGGAACTCTAATAGTCCCATAAGTTACTGAGAAATAATTAGTTGTGAATAGGTGCTGTGAGAGGAAGAATCATTCTTTTTTTAATCTTTTCTTTTATTTTTTTATTATTAAAAATTTCTGCCTCTTCCCCACCTCCGATTTACTTCCCCCTCCCTCCTCCACTCCCCCTCCCTCTCCTGTCCTAAGAGCAGTAAGGGTTCCTTGCCCTGTGGGAAATCCAAGGTCCTCCCCACTCCATCCAGGTCTAGGAAAGTGAGCATCCAAACAGACTTGCCGCCCCCCCCCCCCCAAAGCAAGTATATGTAGTAGGATCAAAATCCAGTACCGTTGTCCTTGGCTTCTCAGCAGCCCTCATTGTCCACCATGTTCAGGGAGTCCGGTTTTATCCCGTGCTTTTTCAGTCCCAGTCCAGCTGGCCTTGGTAAGTTCTGATTAGATCAGCCCCACCATCTCGGTGGGTGGGTGCCCCCCTTGTGGTCCTGACTTCCTTGCTCATGATCTCCCTCCTTTTGCTCCTCATTTGGGCCTTAGGAGCTCAGTCCGGTGCTCCAATGTAGGGCTCTGTCTCTATATCCATCTATGGTCAGATGAAGGTTCTCACTCAGGATGGTGTTTTCTATTTCCATCCATTTGCATGCAAAATTCAAGATGTCATTGTTTTTTACTGCTGAGTAGTACTATAATATGTATATATTCCACAGTTTCTTCATCCATTCTTCCACTGAAGGTCATCTAGGTTGTTTCCAGGTTTTGGCTATTACAAATAATGCTGCTATGAACATAGTTGAAAAAATGCTTTTGTAATATGATAGGGCATCTCTTGGGTATATACCCAAGAGTGGAATTGTGGGTCCTGGGGTAGGTTGATCCCGAATTTCCTGAGATACCATCTTACACCTGTCAAGTTGGTTAAAATAAAAAACACCAATGATAGCCTTTGCTGGAGAGGTTGTGGAATAAGGGGTGCACTCATCCATTGCTGGTGGGAATGCAAACTTGTGCAACCACTTTGGAAATCAGTGTGGTGCTTTCTCAGGAAATTCAGGATCATTCTTTTTTTAATGTTTCTACTGATAGGAATGGCATGCTGCAGTGGATGGCCCCATACCCATGCTTATGCCTAACCACACATCTTAGATAAAAGCAATTATATAATTAAAGATAAGAAACTAGTATGGAAACATATTGGGAACTTATGAAGGGAATTGAAGAAGGAAATATGTAGTGGACATGATCAAATTTATGGCATGTATTAAGAAATTTTCAAAGAATGAATGAAATGAAAGTATTCTTTGATTAAAAATTGCACTAAAAATCACATACTTTAATAATGTCCAACTCTGCATCAATTATATTTCTTCTAGTATAATCATGACTTCTTTCTTTGCCCATCCGGACCATAGCTGTCCTAAAGCTCACACTTTAATCTGTCACTGTAATTATCAGTTTTTGTAATGTTTTAACAAGCCAGACTTCGTGTTAATAAAATTTAGTTCAGACACTATTGATATTCATTTGTCAACCAACGAAAAAGATTATACTATTGATTACTGAAGAGTTTATATTAATAAAAAGAACAAGAAGATGGATTTAAAAGAACCAGTATTTTCTAGAAAAATGGCGAGTGGTTATCTGATTTGGGCCACTACTTATACCAGTTGTGCTATCTTTATTTCCCTGATTACTTAAAGGCATACAGTCTAGAAATATTTCTTTATTCTTTGAAAGTCAAGCTGCTTAAGCCACACTAGTAACATATAGAAGATCGGAATCATTATGTCTTTGTAAATCATAAAACATGAGTTATTTTTACTTTAAAGAAGATCTTTATTAAAATCAGTGGATATCACAATGAAAGTGAATTGTATTATGTGTAGTATGTAAAAAAATTATAATTGAAAAATAAGTACTCATATTAAAAACCACAATAGTCTTCATCAGTTAAAATTCAAATGCACTTGAGATTCAAAAGCACAGTGTAACTTTTTCTGCATTTAGGAAAACCCACAGATTTAAGGCATATGTTTCTAGCTTGCTTCCCAGTAATTGTATTTATAAAGAAAATGCTTTTTTTTAACTAAAATATACCCTCAATCACTTATATATGATCTTTGTTTCCAACTATTTCAACTAATTACACAATGAACATTATATATCATTAAGGAAATTTATAAAACATCACGAACTAAGACATAAACACTACTGTACCTAACATATCACTACAAAGATATCTAAATTTTATAGTTAAGCAGTAAATTTAACTCTGATCTTTAAATACTATAAATAGAATTATGTAGTGTGAAGCGGCGGGGCTGCGTCCCGCCACCCGGCCACCGGCTAGCTTTACACCCGAAATAATTACACGGAAACTGTATTCTTTTAAATACTGCCTGGCCCATAGTTTCAGCCTCTTATTGGCTAATTCTCACATCTTCCTTTAACCCATATTTAGTAACCTGGGTAGCACCACGAGGTGTGGCTTACCAGGAGAGATCTTAACCTGCGTCCATCTCGGAGAGGAGCAGCATGGAGACTCACTATGGCGACTGCCTGAAGCGTCTCCCCCACTCTACTTCCTTGTTCCCACAATTCTGTTCTGTCTACTCCATCTACCTAATTTTCTGTCTCTTAAAGGGCCAAGGCAGTTTTCTTTATTAATTAACCAATGAAAGAAACATAGACAGATAACTCTCCTCCATCATTTCCCCTTTTTCTGTTTAAACAAAAAAGAAAGGCTTCAACTTTAACATAGCAAAATTACATATAACAAAACAGTTATCAAGATGGCGACTGCCTGAAGCGTCTCCCCCACTCTACTTCCTTGTTCCCACAATTCTGTTCTGTCTACTCCACCTACCTAATTTTCTGTCTCTTAAAGGGCCAAGGCAGTATCTTTATTAATAATGAAAGTAACACATAGACACTCCTCCATCAGAATTATGCAAACTTTTTTAGTGTTTTCATACAAGCAAGGAAGGACTATGCCATAACCAGCTTTTAAATATGACAATAGGGCATCAGTTAACATATGTTCTTTGTAACATAGATCAATGATCCATGAGGTCATGTATTACTATCACTATTGTTAAGCCCTGATATGTTCAATATAAGTAAGAAGTCTGCCACAGGAGTTATTGTTTAATGAAACTGAATGAGGTGAGGTTCTTGGAGGCATTACATGAAGTTAATATGTAGGGAAGCAACAGAATCACTCGTTAAATACAGGTGATATGTTGTGGTAGATTCATTTTTCCTAGTAAATTATATTTGTATTTAAGCATCAAAATTAATATATGTCCCCTTAGTTGTAAGTCTTTACAATATACATTCACACATCTATTAATTTTCAATGTCTATATCTTGCAAGAAAAAGATTTATGTATGTGCTCATAAGTCTAATTTCTCCAAAGAAAATAAGATAACCATATAATTTGGTAAGTAGAAATTATGCACCAGAAGTTAATAAATTTGCTAGAAGATACTCAAAATTTCTAAAAATGCAATAAGTAATTTTAAAATATTTCATATGTGTAAGACATTAGAAATATTTTGTAAAATTTGGAAAAAATATGAAATCAACACAGTTGCAGAGTGCACCATCTAGTGGCTTGTACATTACAACATGGTCTTGAATTTAAAAAGCAAGCTTTTTTATTAATGTACTTCTTTGTGTCCTTTGGTATAATAATTATGTTTGTTTGTTTATTTATTTATTTATTATTTGTGTAGTGTGTGTATGTTTTTGTATTTGCATGTGTGGGGATGTGCATATTCCAAGGCACATGTATGCAGTTCAGAAGAATAATTTTAGGATTCCTTCCTACCATTCAGGTTCCAAAAATTAAACTTAAGTTGTTAGGTTTTGTGCTAAGTTGCTAAACCTGCTGAGACATATCACAACCCCCAATAATTTTATATCCTTTGTTTTTTTCTGTTAACATTAATATATCCTTTCCTTTGAAAGAGAACTAAACAGTGAGTAACTGTTCTGTGAAATAAAGTGTATTTCTATAATTTTCACATAAATAATGGAAATAATTAACTTCATATTATGAGAAAATTAAACAAGTAATAATGCTGAGACACAAATACCTTAATGTATTTCTAGATGTAATCTATAAAGTAATGTTCCTACAACTTTCATTACTTTACAAATGTCCCTGTGTTGGAAAAAATTTCCCAACTTCACCTACCTATTTGCCTCTTATTAACACTTTATAATTTTTAATTAGTTTACTTTTATTGAAGTAGTAAATAATGAAAAATTGCTTAGTTTCAAACTTGTCTTTTCATACATTCATATAGGTATACTTAGAGAATTTTTTCTTTCACTATGACAGGTTATAAAAATAATTGATTCATTTTCTCTTTCAACTCTGCATTAGTTTATCTGTAATTATGTATATACAAATTCTGTACTTGATTGTTAATATCTGAAGGAAACTGTCCTATGCCGCTTTCTTCGTTATTTTTGTTTGCAGAAGTTAGTGAAGAATTTCAATGATTTTTCTGCTAATTCTCAGTTGCTCTTCAAGTATACACTGTGGTTGTGGTGGTATGAATGTGAGAATGCCTGGAAACAGTGACTAATTTATTATCTGGCATATACTCCTGTGCCATGTGAGCAATGGAGAATCTAACTGGAGTCTTCCTGTAGTATATGGACTTTCAGATTATTTACTGACAATAGAAGAACATTGATCAACTGGTATGGTAAATTCTATAGAAACCGATTCTTTTCACCACTGAGAAATAATGAAAATGTTCCCAGGATGTTAATTCCATTGGTCATTTACTAATGTTTGTAAATCTATAACAGGGGGAATTTTGTAAAGTGAAAAACACTTGCCTGAAAATGTTACAGATATACTTTTAAAGAGAAAACTGAAGTATAAAATAAATGAAAGGATGAAAAATAAAAATGACTAATTATAGGAGATAGATCCAAAGTGTCTTAAAGTTAAGTTGTTTTTGGTTTATCTATAATGAAAATCACATGAAAAAAATTATATTTCTTGTACTTGTGTATCCTCCTTAGGCAAGTACTAAAACAAAATTAGATACTGTTATTTTCTAATATTTCAGAAAATATATTTCAAAATATAACAAGTATTTTACCATAAAATAAGGGAATATCATCTCACTAAGATAATTCAGATTTCTAGTGACTTCCTTTTATTAACTTTAATTGCCCAGTTTAATTCACAGTACATTACTTCTAAGCAATAAAGTCATCGACATTTCTGGCTTTCTAAACTTGAGAATGTTTTAATTTTGTTCTATAAAGCATTTATGAATTTACAAGACTTTTGGAGGAGACCGGGCGATGGTGGCGCACGCCTTTAATCCAAGCACTCGGGAGGCAGAGGCAGGCGGATCTCTGTGAGTTCGAGACCAGCCTGGTCTACAAGAGCTAGTTCCAGGACAGGCTCTAAAGCCACAGAGAAACCCTGTCTCGAAAAACCAAAAAAAAAAAAAAAAAGACTTTTGGAGGAGTGAGCAGAAAATTATTTTTCATAAAGTGATACCAAAATCTTATAATTTACCTTATTGACAATATCTGGGCCTCAGATCTATAAAAATTTCATTCACACTTTAAAAATTAAGCAAAGAGACATGCATGGATCTAATCTACATGGGAAGTAGAAAAACACAAGATTTCCTGAGTAAATTGGGAGCATGGGGACCATGGGAAAGGATTGAAGTGGGGGTAGAGGAAGGGAGGGGAGCAGAGAAAAATGTAGAGCTACAAAAAAGTCAATAAAAAAATTAAGCGAACATACTTGGAAGTGTTTTATTTATTTTATTATAGTTTATCCAAAAATAAATCTTAAAATCTTTTCTTATTTGTGTCAATAGATTAAATAGCTAAAGAGTTACTATAAAATTAAAACCATTATAAACTAATTATACCTAGAAAAATCTCATGCTATCTCTGTCACTTTTCTGATATTAGCTAAAAATTTATTTCAGGTGCTGTTATGAAAGTTTACGTTTTGAGTTTCTTTCCTCTCTAGGCTTTTAACACATCCTGACATTATTAATGGCTCCCTTATGGCATCGCACAGTAAGCTGAAAGCTCAACTCTTTAGGTGTTAGCATTTATGTTTCAGAATCACTTAGCGGGGAGAAAACAAAGTTAAACTCTTATATTCCAAGCAATCCCACTACACAGTTATCTTTGGGAATTATCTGAAAAGAAAAAATGAGTCCTTGGCAAACTGAAAGGATTTCTGATGGCTATTTCATGTTGTCCTTATAATCTGGTTGCTACCCTTACTTCCTTGAATACCATCTTTGTTTCTCCTCCTATACATTTACTCATTCTGAGAAATTTTCTGAGAATTGAGTTCAATCCACTTAGTGGTCAGAAATGTTCCTTGTACCAACACCACTTTCCAGCCTCAGGACCTGAACCCAAACTGAGGCTGAACTTCAGTAATACTCCTAAATAAATCACCACACATATATGTGTGTACAAATATAACTATATATTTATGTAGTTATATATGTTGATTGCTCTTACATAAACATACACATATATACATATAAAAATTAGACAATGAATTTGAAGAGTTTTTATTTCTTTTTTCTTATTTACTTATTTATTTATTTATTTTGGTTTTTCGAGACAGGGTCTCTCTGTAGCTTTGGAGCCTGTCCTGGAATTAGGTCTTATAGACCAGACTGGCCTCGAACTCACAGAAATCCACCTGCCTCTGCCTCCCAAGTGCTGGTATTAAAGGTTTGTGTCACCACTGCCTGGTGAGTTTTGATTTCTAAAGTGACATATTTAGTTTCAATCATTCTATAGGTTTATTGGAAGGAAAAGGGGTAATTGTATATATAATTATCCATTAGCATAAGAATACAAATCCACATGTGCATATATGGGTGTGGTAGTATTATCTGTGTTTCACCAATGAGAAATTCAGCACTTTGACCATGGCGTCACCATTAGCAAAGGTAAACAAGGTCAGCCTATTCCAAATTTCTGAGTATGTTGTATTACATCCACCAAAATAAAGCTGGTCTCAATGAATAGCAAACAAATGAAGAATGGTTTCTGCCAAAATTGAGCATACATTAAATTATATATTCAGATGTAGACCTATTATTTTAATTTCCAAAATTTGAGCATCAATGTTTTGTAGCAGTGTGATTTAATGTACAGCCAAAATATATTCAGTAGAAACTGGAGAATAATATTTACTTGTTAAATGTGACTAGGTAATTAGATTTTATTTATTAATGAAAAATTACCCGGCAATTGAATATAATCTATTGCATTTTAAATACAATTCAAAGTTTAAAATACAACTTTCAATCTTCAAATAAGAAACTATAGAAAATTAAGAGAGTGATTTGGAATATTTGTTGATAAATTTAAATTCTCTACAATAGAGTAAACAAATGAAATGGTAAATAACATGGTGGTATTAGTAGCTTCCTGAACATAGTTCATTCCTGACTTCTTGATCAAGTTCTATTTTATTTCATTATTCTATATTCCTAAGCACCTTGATATAACTGCTTGGGACATGTTTCACATCCATGTACAACACTTAGGGTAAAACATTTACACCAATATGCAAATTTCATTTGTTAAAACACTATTCCTCAAGTTCATTTGTTAAAGTTATATGCTTGTTTAGTTTTTCAAATTATCATGATTTACAAAATTTTTCTATAGGCTACTGTTGCATCTTTATAGTATCTGTGGTTCAAATAATTAAAAATCCCTCAAACTTACAAATATGTTTCTCTCCCCAAGGAAAACAAAGCTCAGAAATATAGCTCTTTGAATTCCAGGTTTTGGTTTTAAAGTAGCACAGAAATATAATTTAAGTTCTGATAGGAAAATAAAGCACAGTTTTCTTTTTTGAGTGAACAAGAGAACAAAAGACACACAACTGTTTGTTGAAATTGATAACATATGCTGTTAAAATCAGCAACTTTACTAGAAATATTAGTTATTTTTGGCAACATTGTTATGATATTTTAGAAAATATATTTCTTAAAAGAAAGTAAAATAGAAAGAATACAAATGATTAGTATTTACTGAAATTTACCTCAAATTTACATTTCTCAAAACACTAAGGAATACTGGGACAAATGTTTAGAAAGTGTGAATTGAATGACGTTTCCCAAAAGAAGGCAAACAATGGTCCAAATCATCAGTAATGGGGACAATGCAAAACCACTTCAACCCTAAAATTCAATGAAAATGACTGCACAAAATACCCAAATTTATGGGACACAATGAAAGCAGTGTTAAGAGGAAAGTTCATAGCACTAAATGCCTCCATAAGGAACCTAGAAAAAATCTCACACTAGTGAATTAAGAGAACATTTAAAAACTTTTAGAACAAAAAGAAGCAAACTCACCTAAGAGATCTAGACAGAAGGAAATAAATTGAGACCTGAAATCCACAAAATAGAAACAAAGAAAACAATACATAGAATCAATGAGACAAAGAGTAGGTTCTTGGAGAAAATAAACAAAATAGACAAAACTTTATCCAAACTAAGCAAAAGGCAGAGAGAGAATATCCAAATTAACACAATCAGAAATGAAAAGGGGGACATAACAACATACACGGAGTAAATACAGAGAATCATCAGGTCATATTTCGAAAACCTTTTTCCACAAAATTGAAACATTTAAAGGAAATGGACAACTTTCTGGATAAATATCACTTACAAAAATTAAATCCAGACCAGATAAACAAATTAAAAGACCTATAACTGCTGAAGAAATAAAACAGTCATTAAAAGTAAACAATAAAAAGCCCAGGACCAGGTGGTTTCAGCTCAGAATTCTACAAGATTTTCAAAGAAAAACTAATACCAATGCTTCTCAAATTATTCCACCCAATAGAAACCGAAGGAACATTGTCAAACACTTTTTATGAGGCTACAATTACCCTGATACCCAAACCACAGAAAGATAGTACTAAGAAAGAGAATTACAGGCGAATATCACTCATGAACAATGGTGCAAAAATACTAAATAAAATACTGGCAAATCGAATCCAAGAACACATCAGAACCATCATCTACCACGATAAAGGTCTTGGAGAGAGCAGTGATACAAGGAACATACCTAAACATAATAAAGGTAATATATAGCAAGCCAACAGCCAACATCAAACTAAATGGAGAGAAACTCCTAGCAATTCCATTGAAATCAGGAACAGAACAAGGTTGTCCATTCTCTCCATATTTATTCAATATAGATTTTGAGGTCCTAGCAAGAGCAATAAGACAATAGACATTAAGGGGATACAAATTGCAAAAGTCAAACTCTCACTGTATGTTGATGATATGATAGTTTACATAAACGATTCCAAAAATTCTACACAATTCTTCAAAATCCCTGACTTTAAACTCTATTACAGAGCTACAGTACTGATAATAGCCTGGTATTAGCATAAGAATAGAAAGGAGAACCAGTGGAACCAAATAGAAGACCCATATATTAGGTCACACACCTTTGAGCACCTGATTTTTGACAAAGAAGGAAAAAAATCAAATAGAAAAAAGAAAGCATATTTAACAAATGGTGCTGGCATAACTAGATGTCAACCTTTTAGAAGAATGAAAATAGATCCATATCTATCATCATGCACAAAACCCAAGTCCAAATGGATCAAAGACCTGAATATAGTGCCAGTCACATTGAACCTTATAGAAGAGAACGTTGGAAGTACACTTGAACACATTGGCACAGATGACCATTTCCTAAATATATCCCTACATATATTCACAGACACTGAGAAAAACAAATAATAAATGGGACCTCCTGAAATTGAAAAGCTCTGTAAAGCAAAGGACATGGTCAACAAGACAAAATGACAGACTACAGAATGGGAAAATATTTTCACTAAACCAGCTTCAGACAGAGGTCTGATCTCTAAAATATACAAATAACTCAAGAAACTGGTCATGAAAAGAACACATAATCCAATAAAAAATGGTATGCAGACCTAAACAGAGAAGTCTCAACAAAGGAATCTAAAATGTCTGAAAGACACTGAAGGAAATGTACAACATCCTTTAGTCACCAGAGAAATGCAAATCAAAACAACTTTGAGATTCTATCTTACACCTGTAAGAATGGCCAAGATCAAAAACACTGATGAAAATTTATGCTGGAGAGGTTGTAGGGTAAAGGGAAAACTTCTGCATTGTTGGTGGGAATGCAAGCTGCTACAGCCCCTTTGAAAGTCAGTGTGGCAATTTCTCAGAAAATTAGGGAACAACTTTCCTCAAGATCCAGTAATACTATGTTTGTGTACATATCCAAAGGATGCTCAATCGTGCAAAAGGACATATGATCAACTATTTTCATAGCAGCATTGATTGTCATAGCCAGAACCTGGAAACAACCTAAATGTGCCTCGATCGAAGCATGGATAGGGAGAATGTGGTACATTTACACAATGGAGTACTACACAGCAGAAAAAAATAACGACATCTTGAATTTTGCCAGCAAATGGATGGAGCTAGGCAACATTATTTTCAGTGAGATAACTCAGACAAAGAAAGACACTTATTACATGTACTCACTCATTGGTGACTTTTAAACCAGCCTACAAACACCACAATCCCAGAGAACCTAGACAACAATGACAACCCTAGGAGAGACATACATAAATCTAATATACATGGGAAATAGAAAAAGACAAGATCTCCTGAGTAAATTGGGAGCATGGGGACCTTGGGGTAGATTTGAAGGGGGGAGGGGAGAAGCAGGGAGGGGAGCAGATAAAAATGTAGAGCTCAATAAAAATCAATAGAAAAAAATATGTAGGTGGATATTATTACTGAGATAAAGTAAGAGTGTTATACATGGCACTGCAAAATAAAATATTTGGTGAGTGTGAGATGCTCTGATTCAGATGGAGATATTATCTAAATATCTTCATTGTTCTCAGAAGCTCCCATTCCCACAGATACTTGCAATTTTAGTCCAGATGTACAAAGCCACCTGAGTTGCAAGCAATATGAGTGCAAATGAACAGAGGTAGATATGAGAAAGAAACATTAAGTAGGAAGTGAGAAATATATAAATTTGTGCCTAAGGAAGAACAAAGACAAAAAATTAGCAGTGTATTCACTCTGACTACAATGTAAATATGATTTAAAGAATGAGCAGTTAAGAACAGAAATATAAGGGACAATAATGAGAAACTAAATGAATTGAATCCTATTTCAACATCCAGTAAGAAATAATTGAAAACTTATAGAATTAGCATATTCTACATTCATTAGAAGATAATCTGTAATCAGCATTGACATGCAGACTGAAATGTATGGTAATCATTTTAGAGTAAACTAGAAAGAGAAGCCTAGGAGAGTCGAAGTTTCACAGCCGATTTTCAGGTTATTGGGTTTTGCAGCCTTGCAATGAGGAATATACATATGAACACTTTTGAGGATCTCATTCTTAAGAATTCTTTAAAGCTAAAGCAAATTAAAACTGACTACAGTGTTTCTTTGCCAAAACCTGGTAAGCTTCCAAATAACAGAAACTCTTCACTTCTCTTAACCTATTTTCATATAACTTAAGTTATAAAAGAAAGCTTCATATCATAGAGCAGAGTTTACAACTACAGAAAGTTGAGGAATTATCAGTAAGAAATTGAAGGAGAGGCAAACCAAATTCTAAAAGTATATAAATCCAGACTCCACAGAAAAATAACAGGAAAGATGTAAATTTTCAGAAGTAACTACTTGCTGAATTTTTCTAACATAGCTTCTCTTTCCTTTGGGTACTAACAGTGAATAGACAAATATAAACCTCTCCTGAATAGTAAAGGACATGGTCAACAAGACAAAACGACAGCCAGCAGAATGGAAAAAGCTCTTCACTAACCCCACATCAGACAGAGGGCTGATCTCCAAAATATACAAATAACTCAAGAAATTGGTCATCAAAAGAAAAAATAACCCAATTAAAAAAATGGAGTACAGACCTAAACATAGAACTCTCAACAGAGGAATCTAAAATGGCTGAAAGACACTAACAAAAATGCTCAGCATCGACGGGCGGTGGTGGTGCACGCCTTTAATCCCAGCACTCGGGAGGCAGAGGCAGATGGATCTCTGTGAGTTCGAGGCCAGCCTGGTCTACAAGAGCTAGTTCCAGGACAGGCTCCAAAGCCACAGAGAAACTCTGTCCCGAAAAACCAAAAAAAAAAAAAAAAAAAAAAAATGCTCAGCATCCTTAGTCATCAGAGAAATGCAAATCAAAACAACACTGAGATTCCATCTTACACATGTAAGAATGGTCAAGATCAAAAACACTGATGACAACTTATGCTGGAGAGGTTGTGGGGTTAAGGGAACACTTCTGCATTGCTGGTGGGAATGTAGCTGGTACAACCCCTTTCAATGTCAGTATGGCAATTTCTCAGTAAATTAGGAAACAACATTCCTCAGGACCCAGTAATACCACTTTGGGTATATTTCCAAAGGATGTTTAATCATGTCACAAAGACATGTGCTCAACTATGTCCATAGCAGCATTGTTTGTCATAGGCAGGACCTGGAAACAACTTAAATGCCCTTCAACTGAAGAATGGATAAGGAAATGTGGTACATTTACACAATGGAGTACTACACAGCAGAAAATGACATCTTGAATTTTGCAAGCAAATGTATGGAGCTAAAAATCATTATTTTTAGTGAGGTAACCCAGACCCAGAAAGACAATTATCACATGTACTCACTCATTAGTGGTTTTTAAACATAAAGCAAAGAAAACCAGCCCACAATTCACAACCTCAGAGAACCTAGACAATAATAAGGACCCTACGAAAGACATACATAGATCTAATCTACATGGGAAGTAGAAAAAGACAAGATTTCCTGAGAAAATTGAGAAAATGGGGACCTTGGGAGAGGGTTGAAGGAGAGGGGAGAGTTAGGGAGGGAAGAAGAGAAAAATATAGAGCTCAATAAAATAATAAAAAAATATAAAAAAATAAAATAAACTTTTCTCTCCCCATCCCCCCTCCACCAATCCCACCCCACCCCTATGTTCCCATTTTTTGTCCGGCAATCTTGTCTACTTCCAGTATCCAGGAGGATAACTATATGTTTTTCTTTGGGTTCACCTTCTTATATAGCTTCTCTAGGATTTTTTACGAATTATAGGCTCGATGTCCTTCATTTATGGCTAGAACCCAATTATGAGTGAGTACATCCCATGTTCATCTTTTGGGGCCTGGGTTACCTCACTCAGGATGGTGTTTTCTATTTCCCTCTATTTGCATGCAAAATTCAAGATGTCATTGTTTTTTACCGCCGAGTAGTACTCTAATATATATATATATATATATATATATATATATATATATATATATATATATATTCCACACTTTCTTCATCCATTCTTCCACTGAAGGGCATCTAGGTTGTTTCCAGGTTCTGGCTATTACAAATAATGCTGCTATAAACATAGTTGAACAGATGCTTTTGTAATATGATAGGGCATCTCTTGGGTAAATTCGCAAGAGTGGGATTGCTGGGTCCTGGGGTAGGTGGATCCCAAATTTCCTGAGAAACCTCCACACTGCTTTCCAAAGCGGTTGCGCAAGTTTGCATTCCCACCAGCAATGGATGAGTGTACCCCTTACTCCACATCCTCTCCAGCAAAGGCTATCATTGGTGTTTGTGATTTTAGCCATTCTGACAGGTGTAAGATCTCAACGTTGTTTTGATTTGCATTTCCCTGATTGCTAAGGAGGTTGAGCATGCCCTTAAGTGTCTTTTGGCCATTCGAACTTCTTCTGTTGAGAATTCTCTGTTCAGATGGGGGATGGGGAGAGAAAAGTGTGAAGTGGAGGATGGGAAGAGCCTGGGGTAATAGGATGGTGGGGATATAGGAAGGGTGGATATGGGAACAAGGAATTATATATCTTACTTAAGGGAGTCATTCTAGGGTTGGCAGAGACTTGACTCTAGAGGGGTTCCCAGGTGTCCAGGAAGACGCCCCCAGCTAGGTCCTTGGGCAGCTGAGGAGAGGGTGCCAGAAATGTCCAGATCCTATTGCCATACTCATGAATATCTTGCATATCACCATAGAACCTTCACCTGGCATTGGATGGAGAAAATGACAGAGCCCCACATAGGAGCACCGGACTGAGCTCCCAAGGTCCCGATGAGGAGCAAAAGGAGGGAGATCATGAGCAAGGAAGTCAGGACCCTGAGGAGTGCGTTTACCCATTGAGACGGTGGGACAGATCTAACGGGAGACCACCAAGTCCATTTGGAATGGGACTGATGGAACATGGGACCAAACCGGACTCTCTGAATGTGGCTGACAGTGGAGGAGGACTGAGAAACCAAGGACAACGGCAATGAACGTGAACTCTACAGCATGGACGGGCTCACTGTGAGCCTTGTCAGTTTGGTTGCTCACCTTCCTGGACTTAGGGGGAGCTGGGAGGACCTTGGACTTAACATAGTGAAGGGAACCCTGATGGCTCTTTGTCTTGGAGAGGGGTGGAGTAGGGGTATGGGTGGAGGGGAGGGGAGGGAAGGGGGAGGAGGAGGGAAGGAGATGGAAATCTTTAATAAAAAAAAATGAAAAATAAAATAAAATAAAATAAAGAACTCTCAAAATGATTGACTCAGTATTAACTCCCAAGGTCCTGATGAGGAGCAGAAGGAGAGAGAACATGAGAAAGAAAGTCAGGACCGTGAGGGAACCTCCAGCTGGCGACAGATGGGGAAGGTGACTGAGCCCCACATTGGAGCACTGGACTGAGCTCCCAAGGTCCCGATGAGGAGCAGAAGGAGCGAGAACATGAGGGAGAAAGTCAGGAACGAGAGGGGTGCGTTCACTCATGGAGACGGTGGGACAGAACTAATGGGAGATCACCAACTCCAGTTGGAATGGGACTGATGGATCATGCGACCAAACCCGTCTCTCTGAGTGTGGCCAACAGCGGGGGCTGACTGAGAAGCAAAGGACAATGGCTCTGGGCTCTGATTGTTCTTCATGGACGGGCTCTGTGGGAGCCTTCTCAGCTTGGTCGATCACCTTCCTGGACCTGGGGGGAGTTGGGAGGACCTTGGTCTTAGCATAGAGTGGGGAACCCTGATGGCTCCTTGGCCTTGAGAGGGAGGGAGGGGAGGTATGGGTGGAGGGGAGGGGAGGGAAGGGGGAGAAGGAGGGGAGAGAAAGGGGAGAAGGAGGGGAGGGAGGGGGGAGGAGGAGGGAAGGAGATGGAAATTTTTAAATATAAAAAAAAAATAAACCATGAGAAAAAAAAAAGAAAAAAAAATCAATAAAAAATTCTGACACGCTGAAAAAAAAAAAAAAAAAAGAATGAGTTATTTGCCAGAACATGATGTGAAATATGATCACATCACTCAGAACTTCTTGCCTATGTGCCTTCTTTAAAAACCAGATAAAGTTCTTGTCAAATAGGTCTTTCACTTCCTTGGTTAGAGTTACCCCAAGATATTTTATGCTATTTGTGGCTATCGTGAAAGGTGACACTTCTCTGATTTCTTTCTCTGCTTCCTTATCCTTTGTATATTGGAGGGCAACTGATTTTTTGGAGTTGATCTTGTATGCTGCCATGATACTAAAGGAGTTTATCAACTGTAGGTGTTCTTTGGTGGAGTTTTTCGGGTCGCTTATGTACACTATCATATCATCTGCAAATAATGAAAGTTTAACTTCTTCCGTTTCAATTCGAATCCCCTTGATCCCCTTGTGTTGTCTTATTGCTATTGCTAGAACTTCAAGCACTATATTGAAGAGATAAGGAGAGAGTGGACAGCCTTGTCGTGTTCCTGAATTTAGTGCGATGGCCTTGAGTTTCTCCCCGTTTAATTTGATGTTAGCTGTCGGCTTGCTGTAAATAGCCTTTATTATATTTAGGAATGACCCCTGTATCCCTAATCTCTCCAAGACCTTTATCATAAAGGGGTGTTGAATTTCCAGCTAGTTCCTTAGGCAGCTGAGGAGAGGGTGCCAGAAATGTCCAGATCCTATTGCCATACTCAGGAATATCTTGCATATCACCATAGAACCTTCACCTGGTATTTGATGGAGAAAATGACAGAGCCCCACATAGAAGCACCGGATTGAGCTCCCAAGGTCCTGATGAGGAGCATAAGTAGGGAGATCACGAGCAAGGAAGTCAGGACTGTGAGGAGTGCATTTACCCATTGAGACGGTGGGACAGATCTAACGGGAGACCACCAAGTCCATTTGGAATGGGACTGATGGAGCATGTGATAAAACTGGACTCTTTGAATGTGGCTGTCGGTGGAGGAGGACTGAGAAACCAAGGACAATGGCGATGAGCATGAACTCTACAGCATGGACGGGCTCACTGTGAGCTTTGTCAGTTTGGTTGCTCACCTTCCTGGCCTTAAGGGGAGCTGGGAGGACCTTGGACTTAACATAGTGAAGGGAACCCTGATGGCTTTTTGGCTTGGAGAGGGGCGGAGTGGGGGTATGGGTGGAAGGGAGGGGAGGGAAGGGGGAGGAGGAGGGGAGGAGATGGAAATTTTTAATAAAAAATGAGAAAAAAACAGATAAAACTGTGACATATAATTAATTCTAGAAATCAACAAATCCTCTAATCAGTAACATGTTTAATAGACATATAGTAGAGATTTTGAAAAACTACTGTTCTCTTATATTCATTATATAGCTATAGATAAACTATTAACAATGTGACATACATACATACATATATATATACATATATATTTATATATATAGTTTATTAGAACATGTATGAGCAGAACAGTGATATGTTCTTGAAGAGAAGAATTTTTATATTCTCTCTCACTCCTCATTCACTCTCTCATGTATATATGTAAGTATATCACTCCCATATGTATTTGTGTGTGTGTATCACTCTTTTGTATATATGTGTGTGTATGTGTGTGTTAAACTTAAAAATTACATGAAATAATTATCACCAATTTATAAGTGTAGAAACAAGTTTAAACAATCTGTCCTTTTTCCCAGCTCTTAAATGCCATTATTGGGAGATCCTAACAAGAGCTTTACTGTAAAAAGAACTAAATATGATGAATGCTTGAAGAATTATATAACTGCTTATGCATTTTCTTCTCTACAGAATACTTTTCAGCAAACAGAATCCCTATTTTCTGCTTTTGTTCTAAGTTGATATTTCCTTTTGTGCAAGCTAATGTTCCCTGCCACCCACCTTATTTTCAAAATCATGCTTTTATGACATTAATGTCCTTCATATGGATTCATGCTGTTTATTCTTTTATCAAGTGGACTCCATTTAATTTCCAATGTGGTATTCTTAGGATAAACATGATAAATGAACTAATATAATAATAATAATGAGCTTATATTACCTTGATTTTAGTGTGATCAACAAGGTTGCCTCTATGGCGGAAAACAGAATTTATTTCACTTGGTTGTAAGGCATAGCAAGGCTGATGAGTCATAATTCCAAATTCTATATAAACAAATGATTCATTGATTTTCATCTTATAATTGAAAACTGCAAATCTATGTTTTATTCATTTAAATTAAGATTATATTGAATGATATGTAAAGTCTATATTTATTTTTGAAAGTCTAATTACAAGGAGATGTGGAGATGTGAATATCACAGTTACCAACAACTTTTCAAAATGAGTACCAATATTCTGTGGTTAAACATCTATAGAGAAATGATTCCCATCTGCTGCCCTCTGCATTTGACTGCTATGGAAACTCATAAGCATTTTAGCTGTAGATACGGAACCCATCTGCTATGTTACTAAAATTTACTAACAGGCTATGGAACTCTTGGAACCTCTCATCAAACTTAGGATATATATGTTTACTGAAGGGCTGTCCATCCTGAATATAGTTATAAAATTTGTTTCAGTGGGTAAACATGGGCCTCAAAATCCCATTTTTGCATTAATTTCCTTATCTGACATTTGTAGCTATGAAATGTTAGGTAATATTATTTAACTTTTCCCAGTTCTTATCTGGAAAAATATAGTGTCTATAGCTCAAATACAATTTATAAGAATAAATCATCAAATGGAAAGGAGTTATTAAGATTTAGAGTAATTTCTTTAACAATCACTTATAACAACATTAATTAAGGAACAAAATTTAATTATTAATACTATCAAAGACTATGAATGGTGGCCAAAGTTTATGACTCTGCTTGCACAGTGAAATGGATGTTTTCTAAAAACACTGAAAGAAAATCTACTTACAAATAATAAGGGTAACGTTAAAGCACACTGATTTATCATAAAATAAAGTTTTCCTTGTGTAAAGAATAACACACTAATTTTTTTGGTATTCAAGTGCTTGTACAAAATAGCTCTAGAAGATAAAAACAATTCTCAAAAGTTCCCATTCTGGTCTCAAATCATTCTATGGCAATAGTTAACTTATATTTTCACAAAACACATACTTTTCTCTAAGACATCACAAAAGTATACTGTAATGGTATTTTACTTATATTTTGATAAATAAATCTGGCCTGAAGACCAGAGGCAAAGCTAAGGCCACTAGAGCTTAGGCAACAGTGACACACTTTTAATCCCAGGATTTGGTAGACAGAGACAGATGGATCTCTGTGAGTTCAACATTACCCCAGGCTACACAAGATCAATGCAGAAAGAAATTAAGATAGCTGTGCCTACGCCTTTAATCTCAGAACTAGGGAGTCACACCTTTAATACTAGCACTAGAAAGAATATAAAAGGGGAGGAGAGAGAGGTTAATTGCTTGGTTTATTGTCTCCCAGCATAGGTAGAGGTAAAATTTTTCTAGTCACTTGGCTGGTTTGCCTTTCTGGTTTTCGAGTTGAACCCCAAATTTTGTTTCTGAGTTTTTATTATTCGTGATACAGTACACCCTGAGTTTTTAGCCAAGTAAATAGATGCTTTGAACTTTGAGAAAACAAAGCAAAATACAATAGAAATAACATATTCATAATTTCATTTTCATCACTGGAGCTCAACTTGAAAATCCCTAAAGATACATGATAAATCACATATATGAAAACACTAATTCCTCATACTCTTATAAAATCATTGAAGATAATGAGCATCAAGAAAAAAAACCTATCCCTTTAGTATAAAGTTTGTCAAACTGAGTATATTGAATGAAAGGATGGATAGAGGTTATCTTAGAATCATGGCCTCTCCTCTATTCTCCTGTTCCTATTTTGCTAATCTCTAAAAAGTCATGTCTCTAGAGGATGTTTTTCAAAGATATGTAATTATCTGAATCTTTTTCCATAAAATTTTATTGACTACAATAGTATATTAGAAGACTTTAATGTCTCTATTAATTTACACATAATACATGAACTCTCCTGAGAAATTTGCTTTAAGAACTTTAAGATATGTAACAAAACCAACTTGCTTATTACTGAAGTTCTATCACTTATCTTCCTACCGCTTGTTTTATTTACCATGGAGCTCAGAGGAACTTTGTTACTCTTTGATTTCTGGTTTTGGTATTCTTACAGTTTTCCTAAAATACAGTATAATTTTGAAATTACATACACCTCCCTCATTCCTTTCTTACCTATGAACAGAGTTTAAACTTGAAACATGTTATCATTCCTTGAATTTTCATATATTACATGCTATAGAATATCAAGTTTATGTGTCATTGTATCTGTATAGTGTTAGTATGTTTTAATAGACCCAAATAGTTTATCTTTGAAGGGAAGTTTGAACTTGTTTTGCAAAAGGTAAAGGTAGGAAATATTAAAACATGTTGTTTTGATACCTGTGGATGAGGATGAGTCCAGATTTCCACAGTGGTTGCCTCTTTCATTGGGGTGCGAGATCGTACCATCTCCTTTATTGTCTTTGTAAAGGAAGAAAAAGAGTATGTTAAGCTACTTATTCAACATAAAACAAATACATGTACATACACATAACATACACAGACATTCTGTGCAAGGAAATAAGAAAATTATCTCTTTTTAGAAACAATATTTTATGTAACTAATGAGTTATTATGTGTTAAAATATGCTGAATCTTCTAGGTCATAAAAAATGTGAAACAGACAACAGTTTTCTTTCTCAGAGTTTATATTTAAATGTAATACAGTTATTTATTATATTCTCAGCATAGAAACAAATACATAACAACTTAAATTGTTTAAGTCAAAATTTGTCAGGGAGAATTTCAATGTAATATTTCTATAACTCAATGACTTCAAGATTTATGTTTACTGTTTTCACCATAGTCTAAAATTAAAATCTGTCCTGTGTGTGCTATGAAACTGTATATCTGCCTTGTGTCTTATAAAGGCATTCAATATACTCAATGAACTACAAAAGGATTTATGAACCAATTGACAAATCCTAATCTACCATGTCTAAACAGTGATCAACACCAGAAAAGACTGAAGTTTTGTAATTCATTTAATTTGTTTTTCTCATATTACAAAGTATATTTTCTGTCTTTAAAACATCAAATGCACATTATATATATTTTCCCTATATATGATTTTAGGTAATACAGTAAAATGTTGCTTAAAAGCAATGATTTCATCAACGAAATAAAGAACATTGTAAAAGAAGTAGAAATTATAGAAACCAGTGTCTAGTGGATGTGTATATATGCAAAAGTAGTGTAGTCGAAAAATGTTTTTATGGATCTTATATCATGGTATCATGATTTTCTCATGCTGGATAGAACATTAAAAACATTAATGATGGTGCTACTACTTGTCAGGGATTCGTGTGTCTCATATATCAAGTTACATTGACAGTTCAATTTATTATTTTTCATTTTACCAGGTCAAAGTCATCATATATATAAAGGTGAAATAAAACAGATTTGTATCATGACATTTTAATGCAATTCAGTAAAGATAGTTTTATAATCAATTAAATGCCAACTCATGTTTATTATGAAGTTATACTATTGCTGCCACATAAAAGACACATAACAGATTATTATTAATAGACCAAACAGTTATAACCATGTTTCAACTCATAGAAATACAGAAAACATGAGAAACATAAATCAAAAAGTAACACCACATTATAACAATTTTTCTAATGAAAAAATAAAATTAAGTAAATGATGTAAGGCTATAGGCAAAGTAAGTATTATAAAGCTATTATAAACTTTTATAAAGTATTATAAACTACCCAAAAACCTGTTTATTAATGTTCATTGCATTAAAAGTCCTGTTTAGTAACACAGTCTTATAAACTGTATCCAGAAAAAAATACAATTGAGATTAGCAACTTGATAAATTTACTTACACAAAAACTTATGGACATTAAGATATTAAGTATTAGGGGGAATTTAGAATATATGTAATAATGACTTGTAATATGTTTCATTGTCTCTCCATCAGTTAACAGATTTTATCAACAATAAATATTTGTTCATCATGTGAAGAAGTAATACTAAATTTTAAAGAATTATATATTTGCCTATAGGAATTGCTCCCATCGACAAAAGAGCCTAAAATACTTTTAAAGATGTTAAATAATATTAAATGCTATTACAGATGAATGATAGGATATATATATATATATATATATATATATGGCATCAAGGAATTCATTTAATGAAAATAATATTGTGAAAATATATGATATTCAAAGTGTAGTTAGTTTCTATACCATAGGCACTTTGATGAACATTATAATCTATCATTTGTAATTGAAACAGTAGAATCAATACTGAACATCATTCATTCTTGTAAACTGAATAACCATGATTTGTAAATTTGGTCAAACTTGCAGATTGAATAGCCTGATTCATCATAACAAACAAGGATTTGGATGAATAAGCAATAACAAAGTTTTATATATGTATTTTGAGCTTGATGCTGAGACCACAATTCTACTGAACAAGAAAAAAATCACTCATTATTACTACCAAACAATGAGTCACATTACAAAATGATTTTTGCTATAGACTTGACATTTCTTAATAAATCAAACTACAAGTACAAGGTAAAACAGTGTTCATATTTGAAACTTAAACTGCAGAAAAGGCATTTTGGCAAGTAAAATACTTCAAATCACAAGTCTTGTCAAATTCATTTATAGACTACAGTGTTGTCAAAAATTTAAAACACAAAGAAAAATCTCCATTGCCACACAAATTTCAAGTAAGTTATGATAAATATTCAAGTGAGGACATTTACATAACCTGTAATTGCAAAATTTTAATCTTCAATGAAATGATAAGTGGAAGAATCAAGAAAATAACCTAATGCTTTTCTTCACATGCTATTTAAAGTACTAAAATCGTTAATATATATTGACTTTGAAGCTTGACTCTAGTTCTCTATGTAGGAAAACACTTTGGAGTAGGAAACATGTTCATTCACTGCCTGTATCACACTGAAATTTTACTATATAGACATTGCTTATATGCCACTAGTACAAGTTATGGTAGAGAATTGTTTTCTCTTTTATCATACAAATATGTTCACTCCTTTAAAGGAAAATATTGCAGAATCATCAACTATGGACAGGAGAAGAAATTCTGTAACTCTAGGCAAGTATGGAAGTTAAGAAAGAATGGTAGCGTTTAGCTGCAGAGGAAGGTGAAGAGATTTTTGTTATGATTTTCAGAGAAGGCAATATATTCCAATTTAGAAGAGAAATCATTGTTTTCAAGGTAGTTAAAATGCCAGAGATGTACCAGAATTGTTGGACAGATGTATTCAAAAAGGAACTAAGTATGTACTTAAGTTGGACCTGCAAAATAGGCCAGAAACTTCATACATGAAGTAAACTTGTAACGTTTTCATATGCCTAAACAATCAGTTATGGTTAAAGATTCTCACTGTATCTATGCTCAGGAGTCATATTTAATTTAAAAAAATACCTTTGAGTTTTGTATGCATATTTAAAAGATCTAATTTAAACAAAATCTGCCATTTTTTAGTAGATAAATTCATGTCTGGGCAGCAAACTTTTAAATACAAAATGCTAAATTAAAATGTCCATTGAATGAAGTAAAGATGACATATTAAGGGTTTAAATATTTAAAGCAAAATGTGTAAGTTTATCTTGTCCAGTTAACTTTGGTAATTATTATATATTATACTCTATTGTTTAAGAATCAGAAAAAAATATTGAAAACATTTGTGCAAACATACTAATGAGGGAGCTGTGTAAGAACCACATACTTGCAAGTGTTCTGCTGCTACTCTTTTCCCTCTCAGTAAAGGCTCTCAGTTATAAAAATGATGAAAGCATGTCACAGAACAGCTTAAAAAAACTTTTTAAATTTTGATGTAATGCAAATGAGACAAACTATAGTACTTAAATATATTAGATTCTTTAAGAAAACTAAATATGGTTGATACATGACACATGAAAAATGAAATACCAATCTGCGTTTCTTGTCCTTTATATGTACCATGTACTGTATCTGTCCTTTTATGGAATTAAGTGTCAAACTGTCAAGAAAAGAGTAATGATTAAAATAATCACAGTCTTCATTGATTTAAGCTTCATTTTAATCAAGTTCACAAGAAGACAGCATTCAGTTTCAGTGATCTTAAAACATTTTGAAAAGTGTTTTTGGCATAATTCTTAATAATAAAGATGAAATTTCAAAAAGAAAGATGGGAGGACATAGAATATTATTAGTACTCCTGGATTAGAGATCACTAGTTCTTACTTTAGGCACTGAAAAAAAATCTGATATTGTGCAAAACTGGATTAGTTTTCTTAATCATGAATCACTGGTTCAGCAATGCCTCTACCTAAGAAACAGAAAAACATGAAAAAAATGTGGTAGAACTATAATGTCTCATTTTAAATTCTAAAATTCCAAGAGAGAAAAAATGGTTTAGAGTTTACTTATTGCGCTTTAAATGAGATGCACTACTTCATCATTCTCAGGCTTCTACTTGGTCATAGGTTGGTAGCTTTTTGGGGAGGATTAGAAAAGCGGTCTTGCTGGAAGCATGACAATGGGGGCATGATTTGAGGTTGCACAATCACTCCCCCTCCTTAGAAATGGCTCACAACCATCTCTAATTCCAGTTCCAGGTCATCCAAAGCCCCCTTCTGATTTTCATAATACACTTAGGCACACACACACACACACACACACACACACACACACACACAATTTGAATATGCATTTCTTAAAAGTAAAATGAAAAATCTTCTTTGGAATATAGATATCCAAAAGAAATATATTAAAAGTTAATGAGTAATTGTGATGAATTCTGAAGGTTCTGGACAAAAGAAACAGCTGTTTTGAACTTATCTTCAAGAGTAACAAAGTTATTTGAGTTATTTGGTAGCAAAAAGACAACCTAGGATGAATTAATTAGAACTTATCTAAGTGTGGGCATGCACATGTGTGTGTTTGTGTGTATGTTGTGTGCATGCAATGTGTGTGTGTGTGTGTGTGTGTGTGTGAGAGAGAGAGAGAGAGAGAGAGAGAGAGAGAGAGAGAGTCTATGCTATTAGAGAATGATGACTTTTACAAAAAAAGGTCATGAATTGATACTGAGGAAGCTCAGAAGTTTAACAAAATATGCGATTTTCCAGATGGTTTAATAATACCAGATTGTAAAGTTTGAAACTAGCCCTCACTTAAGAGTTTTAATGGTTGTATTCCTCTTTAAAAGCCTTTGCTCTTATGCTAGGATGATTCTCCAAAATTATAGATCAGGGTTTCAAGTACAGCTTCTATGAACAGTCTCCTTAAGTCTCAGCTAAACTGAGCGAGAAGATTACATATTATTACCATGTAGCACAGCAGGATTTTCCCCCAGCAAACATAATGATGTAAAAATGATAAAGTTATCACTCCTTTCAAAGAGGTCATTCATATAATCACAGAAGAACGATGCATTTCACAATGATTATCTAAAGATGCTTAAAGGTTCACATTGTAAAGCCTCTTTCCTAATATTTCTCTAAGGGACTCTGATCCCGAAAAACCTCCAGAACTACCCAGTAATCATGCTTATCAAGGAGGACACATGGAGAAGTAGGAAAAAGGGGTTCTTTTTGAAATATCACAATAAACAAGATTCTTATGGCAAGGCACAAAATGCACTTCTCAACAATGAGTATTTGATAAAGGAATATTAAAGTCATATAACATCTATGGTTTTACCCTTTCAATACTTACATGCTAGGTATAAAGAAGTCTCATTAGATTTCTTATCATAAGGACAACTCTCATGAGAACGTCCTGTTCTGAAAGTTATTTGCTTTATTCAAAGATAGCTGAAGGAGGGAGAACATGAGCAAGGAAGTCAGGACCGCAAGGAGTGCGCCCACCCACTGAGACGGCGGGGCTGGTCTAATGGGAGTTCACCCAGGCCCATGTGACCTGGACTGAAAAAACATGGGATCAAACCGGATTCTCTGAACTTGGTGGACAATGAAGGCTGACTGAGAAGCCAAGAACAATGGCACTGGGTTTTGATCCTACCGCATGTACTGGCTTTTGGGGAGCCTAGTCCGTTTAGAGGCACACCTTCCTGGTCCTAGATGGTCTGGTTTAGACCTTGGACTTCCCGCAGGGCAGGGAACCCTGACTGCTCCTTGGACTGGAAAGGGAGGGGGAGGGAAATGGGAGGTGGGGAGGAGGTGGAAATTTTTAATAATAATAATAATAATAATAATAATAATAAATACAAAGATGTTTTTAGGATTGAATTTTTAACTTCCTTAGTGTTTGGGAAATTCATATTATATGCATTTAACATTTTTCCATGGACTTTACTCCCATGCCCTTCCCTCAAAATTCCTCCTCATTTCCCAAACCGCATTTCCCTCCTAACTTCGTTTTATTTTTAATAAAATCTACTTTGTCCTACTTAGTTTAGCCTGTAGGTTGATGTATGTAGGACTATCTACTAGAACATGAGGAATGATTCAGGGGCTACATCCCTGAAGAGAATTGACTTAGATTAAGTTATTGACAATGTAGGCTGTACAACATAAAATCTTTATTGTTACTATGATAAATTTGTAAGTATATGCAGATAGCTAAATATATTATTATACAAATTATAAAATAAATATCCTACTTCTCTCTTAAAAATACTTCATAATATTGTTTTCTAAGGCTATGGAAGCTCCAGTGCAAGAAAAGCCATCTGTGTTCTTATCGGGCTGTGAACTCTATGAACAATAACAATTCTCCAGGCAAGATTCATCAACTTGTACAATTATGGTACAAATATTATTGTGGCACCTAATCACTCTTTGATAATGTTTGAGGATGGCTCCATTGAAGAGAAATTGTGCTTGGTACTATAAGGCATCAAATACACATGATTAAACAGAACTTAGGTCGTACAGGGAAAATTACAATAGTTGTTTAGTTAAAGCAATATGATACTAAACGACCCATTTAAATATGTAAATTTATACTCATAGAAAAATTCTACAACTGGCCTCATCAAGAGAAGTATTCTCTTTTGGTGAGCTGTAGTGTATACAGAAACTCATGGTTGTTCAGAGTACAGGAAATAAGTGACTGTTGAGTACACAGTCATAAAGAGTAAGTTTGTACTATTGTCTCTAAGGCTTAGGAAACACTACAAAAAAGGGGACAGAAATAAAGTAAGAACTAAAAGGTAAGGAGAAGGGCTACAACTATTTTGAGAATGACATGACCATTAGGACAGTAATCTGATAGCAGTAATGGCTGTCTAAACTGGGTGGACATAAATCTGGTCTTAATCTCTCAAGCACAAATAGAAGAGGGACTTATGAACAACACCTTACTCTGATGAACTAATGAAGTCATTGCCTTCTGATTCTTATGGATAGTTCAAAACCCTTGGTAAAATAGACTGCTAGGGTTATACACGGTGGCTCTAAAATCAGACATAAATACTGAGTATAAAGAGTATGGTGCCTTGACAGATGGAGGAGGGAAATATAGTATGGTGAGAATAATATTAACCAGAATTCATTATGTTAGTGTATAAATTTTATAATAAGAAAATTTAGTGAGACTTACATACACATTTTGATTGCTAAACAAAAATTATTATGATTTAATTTTGTATCATTAAACTGGTAATTAACTAAATTAAGATGATTTGTACTGATATTATGTAAAGATTGTAGTAAATATAATTTATTTTTATAAAAATTAAAAATCCATTGGGATTTTTAATAAATAAATAAATAAAGACTTTTATGCCACTGACAGTTTAGTATTCAAGAGATTTTCTTAGAGTATCCAACAAGTGAAGTGTCAAGGAAGCATTTTGACCTGAATGGAACCAGTATCTGCTTTATTAGCTAAAATTTTAGACAGAGGAACTAAATCTAAATGAATAAATATGAAAAGGTTCACAAATACAATTAGTAGAAAGAATAAGTTGATTGCTTATATGTGAATGAAATTGACTCAAATCATATGTAATTGTGCAAGGTAGTTATAGAAAGAAAAAATAATTTAATATCAATTATGAAATAGATTTCATATTAGCTTAATTATAGCAAAGTTATCTTGATGCAAAGAGAAAGAATAACAAGAAAATGTAAATATGGAATTAATTTTTATAAGGGTGTAAAAAGTACTGGCTATTTTGCATTAGTCTTTTAAACTGAAATAATTGAATATTAAATTATCTTTGTAGTATATTTTCCATGATTGAAAATCTAGATTGAATCCTTTCATAGCATTTGTAGCAGTACTTAATAAGCAGTTTCTAAATTCTAGTTAAAATAGTGGAGTTATAAAATTGAGTTTTTGTATTTCTCAGAAAGCAAACATTTCTAAATCACCAGAACATGATCAGCATTCTGTATTATTACTTTATGTCAAATGTACTTGGAAAAATTCAAGTTAGTTTATGAGACTTGTTGGAATTTTTATTTAAACATATCACATTTAAACAAAAATATGCACCATCATGCACTATAAGGGAAGAATATTGACATAGATGAGAAAGGTGGATTTGTTGAATCTTATTGTCATCCATGGAGAATTCAATTGTCAAGCAGGATTGTCTGGTGCAGGGATTAGAGAAGTTAAAAATAAAATGATAGCAAGGGATTCTATCTATTATGTCATAAACTGCTTTACTCACTCTAAGCTGAACAAGATTAAATAATGGGATGAATAAATATATCTAGGGGACATAAAAATAAATGTTCATTTAATTCATGACAGTGTAATTCTCAGTTTTAAAATAGTAAATCAATTTGATTTTTTTGTAATTTAGTTTTTAAAACCACTTAAGAATACAGATAAATCATAACACCTTATAAACTTTTTCTTTGGAGTCATGCAACACTGAAAACAAATGTCATCTGTATTTTATAATTTGGTTTGTCATGTACTAGTTAATCGATTTAAATCTCACTATAATCACCTGTAAAAATAGAAAAAAAATATCCTTTATATAAGATTGTTATATAAACAAACACATACTAAAACCACATCTGGCATGCGATTTTAATATCATAAATGAGCATTTGTTTCATGTTTTGATGCATATCTAAACAGAGAATTCTCAACCGAGGAATCTCAAATGGCTGAGAAACACTCAAAATTTTAACATCTTTAGCCATCAGGGAAATGCAAATCAAAGCAACTCCAAGATTCCATCTTTCACTTGTCAGAATGCCTAAGATCAAAACACAAGTGACAGCTTATGATGGAGAGGATATGGAGTAAGGGAAACACTATTCCACTGCTGGTAGATGTGCAAACTTGTACAGTCACTTTAGAAATAACTGAATAGAAAGTCCTCAGAAGATTAGAAATTGATCTACCTCACGACCTAGGATATTATTCTTGAGAATATGACCAAAGAACCCTCTCCTGTACCACAAGGACATTTGTCCAACTATGCTCATAGCAGCTTTACTCATAAAAGCTGGAACCTGGGAACAACTTTGATTTCTCTCAACTGAAGAATGAACACAGAAAATGTGGTATATTTATACATGGAGTATTAATCATCTATTAAAATTAATGACAACATGAAATTAGCTGGCAAATGTATTGAACAAGAAAAGATCATTCTGAGTGAGGTAACCCAGACCCAGAAAGAAAAGTGTATATATGTTCACTTATAATTTGATATTAGCTGCAAATTAAAGGATAACCATGTTAATATCCACAGACCCAGAAAAGCCAATTAACAAGGAGGGCTTAAGGGGTGATGCATGAATCTCACTGTGAAGAGGAAATAGTATATATGTTGCCAGTGAATAGGAAGATGGGACTGCATGGAGGGTTGGGTCTGGTTGGGAGCACAAATGATAAGGAAGAGGAGGATGGTGGGATAGAGTACTATGAGAGACAATTGGAATCTTAGTGGTGGTACATTGCTGGGAAGAGCTAGAAATCTAGTACGATAGAAACTCCCAGGAATCTATGTGGGGAACCCTAGCTAGCTAAGACACCTACCAAAGGGGATACAGAGTCTAAACTTGCTATATCCTGCAAACAGATATGTATTTGATTTTTCTTTTACTTTATCTGTGTAGATTTCTTCTCAGTTACTGAACATAAATTTAGGCACTATGGTTGGAAAGAATAGAAGTTGTATCAGATATTTGGATTTCCAGATTTTATGGCATTTATGTAACCAGGTTTTGCAGTAAGTTCTCACTAATATGTTTTAAATAGCATTGGCAGTTCAAACTCCTTTCCTTATTTTCTTATTTTACTGATTATAACTATTTATGTTGATGATTTTAATGTCTGTGATGATAAAGAACAAGTACAATTATCTGTATATAATTAGGATTAGATAGGTTTGGAACAAACAATCATTGAACCCCCATCACTGACTAGAAGTCATTCAGTTATAGTACTTAATAAAGTCATGTAAATGTTATGAATCATATTTTCAGTTGTTTCTGCATTTTTTTTCATGCTAGGATGAAAACTTGAACCTTTAGTCCATTTCCAGCATTTATTTTTAAAAACCACTGACAGACACAAAGATGTAACATTACTCTCAAAGTAGAATATACAGATTACCAAGATGGTTTCTGTAACTTAGTTTCTGAAATCATTTCCAGTAACTAATTTTAATTTGCTACCCCTCTTTTTAGGCAAACAGAATCATTCACCTACCAAAGGGAAAAGCAGTCCACATTCTATTATATATGTTCATGGACATGTTAAATTATATGGCAAAATAGAATTTGAATATGTAACTATAATATATAATTTGAAGAAAAGTAAACTGAATAACTATGACAAGAGGGCACATAATTACTATGTGCTTATAACAGAAAGATAGAGGTAAAAAAGTTAGAGCATATCAGGAGAGCAGAATGAGAGTGTTATACCCATGAACCAAGAAATTCAGACATGCTCTAAGACAAGAAACAGCTTGTTTCAGGAGTTTATACAAGAAAGAAAATGTACCCCTATTGATTTCTTGTTTTTAGCCCCATAAAATCAACATTCATACCACTGAATTCTAGAGTTTAATTTTTAAAATAAATGCATAATATTTATTAACAGCAATAGACACAAAGACTAATGAAAAACTGTGCTGGCATGTGTGTCTACTTTTCTCCTTAAAGCTTTTCCCCATCAGACGCCATCTACTTATAGTTGATACCACACAAGTTCTGAGAAGACATTCACTCCAAAGTTGTTATGGCAATCATCATGGCAAATTTTCTCAAAGGCAAACCTAGATGTGTATTCTATTAATTTACTAGTCATCTATCTCTAAGTCTAATAAAGTTGACTATGAAGATTAAATATCATAATACTTTGTTGTACCCATTTCAACAAGCAATATGGAACAAATATCTTTGTAAATTCAGACCATTCTTATTGTGAAATATGCAACATTTTAAATTAAACACAATCACCATAAATTACAAGGGAAGATGTGAAATTAAGAGAGATTTACATAGATATAATCTACATGGAAAGTAGAAAAAGACAAGATCTCCTGAGTAAATTGGGAGCATTGGGGACCTTGGGGGAGGGTTGAAGGGGAGAGGCAAGAGGCAGGGAGGGGAGCCGAGAAAACTTTAGAGCTCACTAAAATTCAACAAAAATAAAAGAGCTGCACATCAATTCATCAAAAGTTCACAACTTGCTGCAGTTGGGGTTCACTGCCCAGGAAGCCAGGCTCAGCCTGAGGGCTTGTGATGGCAGAGAGTAACTGGCCCAAATGAGGAGAAGGAAAAGTGGAGACGTTGCCTGGAAAACATCAACTCTTTGAAAGGAATGGATGCCCATTCCACACATGCCACCAAACAGGCCCTTCTCCAGGCCAGAAGCAACTTGGATGATGCCCTGAACATTCTCCTCAGTAACCTCCACATGTGGTGGTTATAGGACTCAGATCCTGAAAACAACAGCCATAAAGCAAGTCCTTCCCAGGAAAGCATCGACCAACTGGTGTACATGGGTTTCCACACAGTGGTGGTTGAAGTTGCGCTAAGGGTGTTTGAAGACAATGTCCAGGTGGCAGCTCAAACCCTTGCACACGATGGAGGAAGCCTTCATCCAGACCTGCAGTTTGCAGGAGAGGACTCCCCTCCACATCATTTACATCCCTGTCTGACTCTGCAGGGAACTCCAGTGCTTCAAAAAGGAGACAGAGACTGTACAAAAAATTCTGGAGTACATTCCAGGGCATGAGGAAGATTACCTGTATTCACCTCTGGAGGATGAGGAAGTCATTACTGCCGAGTACTTGTTCTACGTAGAAAGTATGGGGTCTGCTGCAAAGAACAACTGAACAGAAATAAGTGTTACATTTCTGTTTAAAAATTCTGTCATTGTGAATGGTCACATGCAGCTCTTCTTTGCATTCCTCTTGCTTTTCAACAATTTTGCTCCTAGTAGGCATTTTCTTCAGGTACAGGGACCTAATATAATGAATAGAGTCTTTATTGGGAAGAGACAGTATAGAAAAGGGGATTCCCTGGCTCTGTTGTTCCCCTTCTGCCTCCAGGTCTGCATCTCTAACCCTGTCATTGTCAGTTTTCCATCAGAACTGGAAAGCAGGCTTTCTAATGGAGGTAGGGTGGTCTGCAGAGAGATGGGGAATCTGTCTCCTGTCTGCTTCTCAGATAAACCTCCTGTGCACTTTTCCTCCTATCCTGCTGCTGAAACTTCCCTCCTCCACCACTGCCTCTGCTGGGAAAAATCTTTCCTCAGCCCTTGTTCACCCTGCCTCACCCTTTGACTCTTCATTCCAAGTGCTATGGAAACTTGAATGAGATACAGGCAACAATCCCATACCAAATGGTGGCAGATAACTTGATCTTGAAATATCAGTGTTTATGCTCTTAGATCAGTAAAATCTATACTTAAAATTCAAGGTTGCAAATCAGAGTTTCTATAAATTCTAAATTCCTCATACAAAGTGAAAGTCTTTTTTTAAATTGAAGTTTTAAATGCTGACCAAAACAATTTATTTTTATTTTACATTCCTAGATTGCTGTCATAGAAAACTCACTGATAGCTAGATGAACTCTGAGATTAAGATGTGGTTTCTCAAGTCTCTTGTATTTTTCTATAGCTGGGTCACAGGACTGTTACTAAAAGGGCCTGTCAGCCTTTGGTTGGTTCTTCCTAGGTATGGTTCAAATGGGTAGCCTTCCATCACCCAGGGCATGGCAGCACCCAGGTGTGGAGTGGGTCAAGTGCCACTGTGTCCCTGAGACCCTACAGTCTTAGTTCACCTGAAGCCTTGACAACAGAGTAGGCTAAATAAGTAGAATTGCTTCTTGTTTTATTTAATTAAATATATTTATTGTGTGGGAGGTGGAGAAAACATGTCATAGTACAAGACTGGGGATTCAGAAGGCAACGTCTGGGGCTGGTTCACTTTCCACCATGTGGGTACCAGGGATTGAACTTAGGTTGTCAGGTTTTGTGGCAAGCTCTTCTCTTTAATGAGTAGTCTTGTTGCCCCCCCCCTACTATTCTTTGGAAGTAGATGATGCTGATGGAAATAAATGTGGATAATGCAATTGAAAAAAAAAAGTAAATGAACAAAATATAAATCAGTCCATAGTCTATAGTGACAAATGCTGAACTAAAAACTTGAAGTTAAAGAAGGGTTTTAGAAATAAGTATAGACCATGTATCTGTTTTATATAGTGATGAATGAAGAGCACATTCATAATCTAAATTTAAGTAGATATAGAAAAGCAGCAATAAATTAGTCATTTTAGGAAATTTAGATGACATTTAAGATTTAGAAAATTTAGTATAATTTAGCAAAACAATTTCTTAGATACTAACATGTTTGATAGGCTTGGTATGTTCCATCATGAGAAAAGGGAACAGTGTGACTAGAACAGAAAGATGAAGTAAAATCAATGTTCATGAGAAAATAGAAGAGATGGAAAACCCATTAAGGCTTTCTGAACATTACAATTATACCCATAATTTTTCTGAGTATGACTGTAATATACTGGAAATTATAGACATCAATGCTCATGTTTTACTCTAGGTGATAAAGAAATATAATATAGAACCATAGTAAGTTCCTAATCTATTAGGAAACATTGTAATAATCCCAGAGAGATACAGTGGTATGTAATATCAGAAAGGATATACTACAGTTAGTCAATACTAACTGTATTGTAACTGATGGTTAAGCCACTAGTTGTTCTGAGAGGGTAGGATGTGTGACTTCGATAAAGGAGTACAGTTGAAAATGATATTAAGATTTTTTAAAAAGTTCAATTGATAAGGTAAAGCTCAGTAATATGTTTGGAGAAGAGGAAATTTGAGTTGACCTTTGAGCATGTTAATTTAGAAAAGTATATAAGAACCTTAAAGTCATTGAAAAAATGAGCCCTAGGAAATTACAATTTTACAGGTAGAAAAATTCAGTAAGGATATTGAGAATGATTGGCTTTAAGGTTAAAACAACAAGAGATAAGATCCAGAAAGCCATCGAGCCTATAATTCGTAAAAATCCTAGAGAAGCTATATAAGAAGGTGAACCCAAAGAAAAACATATAGTTATCCTCCTGGATACTGGAAGTAGACAAGATTGCCGGACAAAAAATGGGAACATAGGGGTGGGGTGGGATGGGGGGAGGGGGGATGGGGCGAGAAAAGTGTGAAGTGGAGGATGGGAAGAGCTTGGGGGAATAGGATGGTTGGGATATAGGAAGGGTGGATATGGGAACAAAAAGAAATAAAAAAAAGATTAATCAAAAAAAACCTATAATATAGGTCTGATAGATTTGTTGAAATGCTGGAAATAGGTCAATGGAAATTTTAACCTTTGAAATAATAACAGAATATGGCCAGTGAGTATTAAATTTGACAACTATACCTTCATGTTCTTATTATAGAGTATAAAGTATTTTTTTCATTGGGTTATCCAAACATCTCATTGATTTCTAAATAGTATTGACCCTTAGTTTGTTTTGAATAACTGAAACAAGAAGGTATGATGCAAACAATGGGCTAATTTTTAATATTACACATTCTAATAAACATACTAAAACAATAAATACCTTTCTTGGTATAAACTATATTTTTTAAAACCAAGCCATTAAATATTTTTTTATTTTATTATTCTATTTATCTGTGTCTCTCCAGTATATAGCTAGAAGTTTAAACACACATATCATATAAATATGCTCTATTTGCTAATGTCACATGATATTTGGAAGGATCATATGATTTAAAATCCTCAAAAGTTTGTTACCTATATTTACATTCATATAAAACAGTATGCAGAGATTCTAAATATTTTCATTGGGTCTCTCCCTTCAGTGTCTAGGAACCCAACAGACGACAAGGAAGACATATTGTAGGAGTCATAGGGGATGGAGAAGAGAATATGTTTCATTAAATCAACTAAGCAGGGGACATATGGGTTTATACATACTGAAGCAGCAAGCATGGGGAGTGCAGGGGTGTACTCCAGATCCTCTGTGTATGTTATGGCTGTTAACTTGAGTTTCCGTGGGACTTGTAACAGTGTGAACATGTGTGTCTCTGACTATGCCTACACTTGGGGCCCTTTTCCTATTGGTTTGTCTTGTTCAGTCTCAATACGAAGGCTTTGCCTTGTCTCATTAAATGTGGTTTTGTCCTATTTAGTTGTTGTCCAAGAAACAACAACTAAATAAGCCTGTGCTTTTCAGAAGGAAAATGGATGAGTGTATCTGCTGGAAGTGGGAGGTTTGTCATTGCCATCAGGAATAGTAGGAGGGAAAATATAATCAGGTGTATTATATCACTGAGGAATCTATTTTCAATAAAAGTACATAGTTTAAAAGATATGTAAAGTGTACAGGAAATAATTTCAAATAAATTTAATAAATTAAAAAGTGTATTTTATCAAATAGATAAATTCCTGGATTTACTTAATGATGTTGAAAAGCTGTTTTTTTTTTAAGTACATCTACACGATTAACTGAAGTACACATAGCAATACTAAAGCAAATGTTTGTTGTTTACTTGTTATCTATGAAAGAAAACACTGGAAGGAGGACAAATTCTATATCTACAGAAAACTTGAGTTGGAATAGTAATTGAACAAATGCAATATAACACATTAACATAGAAAACTGTTTTCAATAAAGATAGACAATATTTGAAAAAATAGCATTTTCATTTTATAATTATTTTAATAAATCATGAATGACAGACAATTTCATCAAACTAAAAATTATATCAAGAAAATATCTACAGCCAATCCCTTGCTTAAAGGTTAAAGATGCAAGGCTTTCTGCTATAGACTGAGAAAGAGGCAATACTCATCCTGTTCCTTGTGTTAATCATTGACCAGAAATTTTTAGCAAGTATGCTAAGTCAGCAGAGAAACTATCAATTTAAAGGCCATAGAGAACTACAAATTATTATATTTTCAAGTAGTACAATTAGAGACATGTAACAATCCAGAAAATCTAGAGAACAACATAATTCTTCTATAAACAATATTATTGAAATTGTATGTTAACTGGTTAAGTATACACAGAGTAGTTACATTCTTAAATTAACAGAAGATAGCTAGAAAATAAAATTTAATGGTTGAATTGATGTCAATTGGAAAAAAGTACCTTAGGAATACAACTAAAATATCCTTGCCAATGATTTCTATACAATAAATATGTTGCCATGAGAAAATTAATATCTGAATATATAGAAATAAAGAAGTGACTTTTATGTTTATCATAGTGTTACTTTCTAATAAAAACCAACATAGTTTGAAAGTATAAATTGAGAAAGTGTTTAATGAACCGAAATCATTTACATTCTAGTTTAGTAAGCCTGTACAGCTTAGATAGAATCACTTTTTCACTCTCCATATTGTGTGTATGACTGAAAGGTGTTGTGTTAAGCTGAAACCCAGCATTATTATAATATCACACCTCTGTATCCTTAAGATATTTGACAAACGTGCTAGGCAAATCAATGAGTAAGAAAAATATTTTAACAAATGTAATGGGAACAATAAGATAAGTCTGCAAAGCTACAGATTTTGTTTGAAATGAATGTCTACTTATCCAAAACACGTGTGCACATGTACACACATACACACAGGTCAAGTGAATTAATTACACATGCAAACATACAAAATATAATTAGTAAATATTCATAAAAATGTGATAAGGTCAATCCTTGTGAACTTGAGATAAGCAGTGTCCATACACATGTAAATAAATAGTATTAAAAAATTTGTTGAGATTATAGTACTAAAATTGGAAAGCATTTATTTAATTTTTAATATTGAAATAAAATTGAAACCATAGAGAAAAACCATAATATAACAATATAAAGTATCTTCATAATATAACAATAATAAACATAAGAACAGATACATAAGAACATCTTTCATTCTATAATGTGACAGTTTAACTCAATAAAGAAATATGCATATAATTACATGGAAGCTTCGTCAAAAAGGAGGTGATGACAAATAAGCCTAAAATGAATTTGAATAACTAAATGTACTTGAATAACTAAAATTAAAAGTTGATGGCATACAAAATGTTGGTGAGAATATGAAATAACTGGAACTCCCAAACACTAAGGAGAATAATGCAAAATTTGATAGCATAAACTCTTCTTTTTGAAAGATGAGTGTAGAAAAGCTGAAGTATATAATTTATAGATTGAAATGCCCTTTATACATTCCAAGATGCCATCAACAACATCAAAACCATAAATAACACATAATGTTAGGAGAGAAATAAGAATCTATGGCTATCATATACCTTAAACATGTGGTTCTATGTATAATACATATATACAGCTTATTCTTCAACCAATTGACAGTTAATTATCAAAAGCAGTAGCATATGTGAAATGGACACAGCCAGAGATGGTGGTGATTTTGTAGGATTACAACTTTTTACTCCAATCATTATTTAAAATAATGTAAATTTATCAAAATAATATAATAATAATGTAAATTTATCAAAATAATGTAATTTTATCAAAGACAGATTCCTAAAATTATATCATAAAAGTAAGAAAAGGGTGTTGTTATGTAGTTGAGGAACAAGTATTTGAAATAAAATAATGATTTTCCAAGGCATATTTCATGTAAATTTAGATTGCTTACATTGGCTAGCTGTGTTAAGTAGACAGTTCTAATGTATACTATCATAGGTGCTATTCCTGTATGTTAACAAGAAAAACAGGAAAATGCATCAAAGTAGTAGTGTAAGTACATGGTCGGAAGAAAAAACAGACAATTGTAAAAGAATTTATGCTGTGAGAGCATATATCATTTTTAAGGCAAGCTATTTGTAATTAGTTTAGATGACAATATTATCTGAATATTTCTTTTACCAAAATTAATTGCATTCTGTCATTTGTTTCTGTGATAATGAATAAGTGTTTGGCCTATATTCAGTAGATTTAAATAAGCAAAGCTTTCAAGGAAATTGCTGAGTCTCTTTCACAGAAAACAGGAACATAACTGCTGATTCTGCACAAAGGAGTAGAAAATGTGAAGGTAGACTTTAAATTGTAAAAGTAAAATAAGAGAGTACTATAAATTTTGTTATAATTAGCCCACTTATGTGGTCTTAACTAAGTAGTTAAATCTCAAATTGGATATTCTTTAAGATCATTTATTTTTTATTAATACGTTAATATTTATCTTTTGCTTAAGTCACCTTTAGCAAGAGAACGTTAGTTCTGCTAGTGACATTGGCACAGCATCTAACAACATTGTTAGGGACCATAGTCCTAAAAGATAATAGCAGGAACCATTGTCCTAAAGATGATAGCAGGGACCATTGTCCTAAGGATGTTTGCAGAGAACCCCACATCCTAACTATCTTGTGAACTTTTTGTTAATGGAATCTGCCTCACATCCTAACTATCTTGAGAACTGTTAAGGGAACCACAAAAAGAATGTTTCTGCTTGTACAAGGTTTGCTAGCTGGTGACCTTTCCTACCCCCTATCCCTTACCCCAATCCGAGTTCCTCATTGAAGGGCTATATAAGCTGTAACCATCAGCCTAATAAACGAGAGCTTGACAATAGAACCTTGCTTGGTCTCATTTCTCTCTCCAGCCCATGTCTTGCAGGTAGCGCCTCTTCAGGAACCCTGAATAGCTGACCTGCTGGCGGGGTACACAACATCAGCTTTTTGTTGTTGTTGCATGCTTGACTTTCTATTGTTTAGAACAATTCCTCAAACTTTACCTTTAGAGCAGCACGGTACAAAATAAACCTAATGCAAACTTCAATGAAAGACATATGTATAGGTTTATATTGTCTAATAAAAGGTAAGTAGTAACAAAAAAGTTGGTGAAATTAATCATAATAATATATTTTCATTTAATGAAATATATGCAAAATATTTAATGAAGCTCCTGTAAAATTATTAATGTGGTTTGTGACAGATTTTGTATTTAAACTTAAAATAATTTTCAATTTATTCAAATGCTCAGTAGTCATATATAGCTAGTGATTCAGTACTGCACATATTTAGATGTTTCTAAATTCTTTCTGCCCTAAAGACCATGTAAAATATTTGCCTTTGTGGCTGTATGCTATTAGAAAAATAACAGAAAGCTTAGAACACAGAAAACAAGAGAAGACAAGGAAAAACAGCAAAAATTGAACATTTTATAAGAATACTACTTCAATAAACTGATTAATGAAAACCTGAACTTCTGTGATTTTTCATTAGCTAAGACAAGAGTTATTTGTTTTCATTATTTTCTAAAAGATAAGATTATAACATACAAATCATTATCTTTAGACACAGATTAAGACACAAATTTTGCTTCAAACTTACACGCTTGACTTTGACAAACGGGCACTTTAGCATATAAATTGTAACATGTTGATTACTTGTTTATTGCTAAAGCAGCTAAGCTGTGATCAAGGTCTCAGATGTTGCAAAAACATGAGAGCATCTTGCCAATTGATTAAAAATATTAAGAATGAAAATGGAAGTATCTTGTCTCACCTTTCTATAGTCTTTCAATTTTTTGTCACTGTTCTCTCAAGTTTAGTGGATGCAAATCAATGAAAGTACTATTTTTGAATATGTATTTCAAGTGCTCACTGAACAGAAGGCCACTGAAAATGAAATCTAAAAATGTTTTCAAAATAATAATAATAATAATAACATAGGGCCAAAAAGATGAACATGGGATGTACTCACTCATAATCGGTTTCTAGCCATAATTAAAGGACATCGAGCCTATAATTCGGGATCCTTGAAAGATAATAAGAAGGTGAACCCAAAGAAAAACATATAGTAATCCTCCTGGATACTGGAAGTAGACAAGATCTCCGGGCAAAAATTGGAAACTTGGGGGTGGAGTGAGACGGGACCAAGGGGAGATGGGGAGAGAAAAGCGTGAAGGGGAGAATGGGGAGAACCCGGGGGAATGGGATGCTTGGGATACAGGAAGGGTGGATATGGGAGCAGGGAAGCATATATCTTAATTAAGGGAGCCATCTAAGGGTTGTCAAGAGACTTGACTCTAGAGGGGTTCCCGTGTTTCCAGGGAGATGCACCCAGCTAGTTCCTTGGGCAGCTGAGGAGAGGGTGCCGGAAATGTCCAGATCCTATTGCCATACTCATGAATATCTTGCATATCACCATAGAACCTTCACCTGGCGATGGATGAAGAAAATGACTGAGCCCCACATTGGAGCACCGGACTGAGCTCCCAAGGTCCTGATGAGGAGCAGAAGGAGGGAGAACATGAGAAAGAAAGTCAGGACCATGAGGGGTGCATTCACCCACTGAGACGGTGGGACAGAACTAACGGGAGATCATCAACTCCATTTGGAATGGGACTGATGGAACATGCGACCAAACCGGACTCTCTGAATGTGCCCGACGGTGGAGGCTGACTGAGAACCCAAGGACAAAGGTGCTGGGCTTTGATTCTTCTGCATGGACGGGCTCTGTGGGAGCTTTGTCAGCTTGGTTGATCACCTTCCTGGACCTGGGGGGAGTTGGGAGGACCTTGGACTTAACATAGAGTAGGGTACCCTGATGGCTCCTTGGCCTGGAGAGGGAGGGAGGGGGGGTATGGGTGGAGGGGAGGGGAGGGAAGGTGGAGGAGGAGGGTAGGAGATGGAAATTTTTAAATAAAAAAAAGATTTTCTGAAAGTTCTAAGTGATTGCATCCACTTTAATTTTATCCTCACATTCTCTTGATTCCTTTTGTAAATATTCAATTAATGTGATATTGGAATCATTGTATGCTTATCTGGGCTAAATACAAGGAAAGAAATATTTTTTCTGCATGTTCCATTTACTGTCCTCAGATTATGTGCATTTGAAATGTAAGATATTTTCCAAACTCACAGAGCAGTGATTATGCAATAGTGTAATAGATAAAGCAAAAAATAGAGGAATCAATAATACTTAAAGAAATGTTCAATAGAATAGTATCATTGTTGTTCAGTTCTCCAGAGACATTTACATGTAATTCAATGACACTATGTCATTTATATTTTTTATATACAACAAGCAATTCTGTAGATCTAGTTGATTGGTCAGACATTTAAATCAATTACCCAAAGGTAGATTGTTAATGATTAAATTTCTAATACATATGAATGCATTTCTCTCCTGAGTGTACATTGATTTCTTATAGATGATTAAGAAAAAATTCAGTAGTGAATTATATAACCCTGCCCTGAGAAATTATTGCACTGTTGACAACTGGATGGTTAGCTAATTGCATAGGATTGCAGATAAACTGTAAGCAAACCAGGAAATTAGAAATTGGATGACAAGTCTGAAAATGTCAAAGGAAAAGAGTTTAGAATATTCAGAACTATCTCATAATTTTATGAATTATAAGTGCATTAAAAGACAACTTTTGTGTTTTAACAAATACAGCAATACAAGTTCTTGAAATTAATCCTGCAATGTGTATATTTTCACAGAATAATTAGGTGCATTTGAACATTTTTACTCAGTCACAATGTTACTCCATATTGTCTACAACATAGACTTCATTTCTTTCGAGTCATTTCCAAGTTTATTCTGCCTCAGATAATTATATTTATGTAGTTCTAGATTAGAAAGTAGAATGTTCTTTCTGAATGTAAAACTGAACATACTGAAAGTAGGAGTTAGTGAGCTCTTTTGTTATAAGAAACCAATTCTTAATACATTGTTTTAAAATTATGTCAAATAAACAGAGAGAATAATAGCAGATTCCCATCACTCTCTTGGATCTCCCCAAATTCAATTCTCTTGTTGAGTGTTCTGCAGCAGTCAACCTCCTGAGGTCTCCCTTCCCCACTTCTTTTATCTCCTTTGGATCAAAAGATCTTCCTCTCCTAACTACTCTCCACTCCTATTCATTGCTTTATCCTGCCTCCCAAACACAGCAGGTGGTGTTCCCTAGGAAACAGGTCACCCTGCCAGGGAAATAGTAAGGTAAATACAGATCTTAACATCTCTGCCATTCCTGGAAATCCAATTCAAACCAATGTTTTCCATTCTCTCTATACCTATTCAATGCAGTATTTAAATGCTTCACTAGAAAAACAAGATAACTGAAGGAGATCAAAGGGCTGCAAATCATAAAGGAAGAAGTCAAAGTATCACTCTTTGCAGATGATATAATAGTATACATAAACAACTCTAAAATTTTTAACAGGGAACTCCTACAGCTTATAAACACTTCGAGCAAAGTACCTGAAAATACAAAAATAAATTCACAAAACTCAGTAGTTCTTCTATATACAGATGACAAATGTAGTATAAAAGAAAGGGAAACAACACCTTTCACAATAGCTTCAAATAATATAAACTATCTTGGGTTAACTCTAGCCAAGCAAGGGAGAGACTTGTATGATAATCACTTTAAGACATTAAAAAGATATTAAAGAAGATATCAGAAGCTTGAATAATTTCCCATGTTGATGGATCAGTAAAGTTCAGCAGAAATTTGGGAATCTATCTACCTCAAAACCAAGCTCTATCACTCTTGGACATGTACCTAAAGAACACTCCATCCTATAATATGGACAGTTGGTCAACCATGTTCATTGTGGGATTCTTAATAAAAGTCAGAAACTACAAAAAAACTAGTTTATCTATCAAAAAATGAATGGCTAAAGAAAACACGGTACATTTACACAATGCAGTATTATTCAGCTGTTAAAATGGATAAAATTTTGAAATTCTCAGATAAATGGATGAAGCTAGACAAAAACATCCTGAGTAAGATAACCCAGCCCTAGAAAGAGAAATATGTATTTGCTTATATGTATATATTAGTTGTTAAGTTAATGATAATGAAGATAAAATCATAGAACTACAAAAGTTAACAGAAGTTAGATATAGAGTAAGGAACTATGGGGAAGAGAGAGATCTCCCTAGGTAAGGTAAATATAACAGAAGTGTGTAGAGCTAGAAGATGAAGATAAAGTGGATAGGGGGAGGTAACAGGAGGATGAGGAATGAAATAGTTAGAGAGACAGCTAAAATTAAGGACCATTAGAAGTGTACTATGGGAAACTAATATAATGGAAGCTTTCTTGTATTTGTGCTTGTGAGTGTGTGTGTGTGTGTGTGTGTGTGTGTGTGTGTGTGTGTGTGTGTGTGTGTGTGTGTGCACATGGGCGTATATGTGTGAAGGTAATCTAAATGAAATTGCTGAATAATGGGGAAGACATATTTCAACTGGCCATCTCTTTTCAACAAATAAAGAACACTCCATCCTATAATATGGACAGTTGGTCAGCCATGTTCATTGTGGGATTCTTAATAAAAGTCAGAAACTACAAAAAAACTACTTTATCTATCAAAAAATTAATGGCTAAAGATAAAAATAGTAGTGGGATTAGATTACATCTAACTGAGCTTTTGGCCAAAGGGGTGCCACAGATTTACCAAATCATCCAGATTGTTACCAAGACAATAACTTGCTGTCTACAAACTGATGACAAGGCTCCTTTGCTGAGGGTGAAACCTACAGAACTCATTGAAGATGGAGAAGTAAAGGAGCTGTACTTCTTCATTGTTTTCCATTTTTAAGTTTTATTTATTATTTTTTAAAACAATAATCTTTTCTCATTTTACATTCCAATCCCAGTTCCCACTCCCTCCTCTACTCCTGCTCCCCTCACCATCCTGCAACCCCACTACCATTCTCAATTCAAAGAGAGATAAAAAAAAGACTAACATATCACTTTGAGGCAGGACCAAGGCCCTTCCCACTATATCTAGGCTGATCTAAGTATCCATTCAAAGAGAATGAGCACCAATAAACCAGTTCAAGCACTAGGGATAAATCCTGGTCTTACTGCTACAGCCACACAAATGTCACCTACATTCAGAGGGCCTAGTTTTGGCTTATGCTGGTTCCCACACTACCAGTCAGGAATCAGTGAGCTCCCATTAGCTCAGGGGAACTGTTTCAGTGGGTATCCCCTCATGGACGTGACCCCTTTCCTCATATTATCTCTCCCCCATCTCTCTGAGTTTGGGAGCTCAGCCCCATGCTTCACTGTAGATCGTTGAACCTGTTTCCATTGGTTGCTGGATGAGGTTCTATGATGGCAGTTAAGGTATCCATTGATCTGATTACAAGCGAAGGCCAGTGCAGGCACCCTCTCCAATGTTGCTTGGGGTCTTAGCTGGGGTCCTCCTTTTGGATTCCGGGGAATTCCCCTAGTGCAAGGTTTCTTGGTAGCCCCATAATAGATCCCTCAATCAATATATATATTTCCTTGCTCTCGCTTTCTGTCCTTCCACATCTTGACCATTCCACTTCCTAAAGTTCGTCTCCCCCTTCACCTTATAACCTCCTACTCTTCTTCCATCCTCCCTTCTACCACCACCCACACTTTTCCAATTTTCTCAGTAGTTTTTGTCTTTTTCTCCTTCCCATGCGGATCCATGTGTATTTTTCTTAGGATTTTCTTGTTACTTAGCTTCTCTGGGGTCTTGGACTATAGTCTCGTTATGCTTTGCTTTAGGTCGAATATCCACTTTTGAGTGAGTAAATACTGTGTTCCTCTTTCCCCGTCTGGGTTACCTCATTCAGGACTTTTTTTCTAATCCCATCCATTTTGAACCAGAGTCAACTTTTTTCATTTTATGGAAAAGATTTTTTTCCTCACATAATATAGAGTTTCTGTTCTTTGTCCTCCTTCCAGTTCCTCCACACCTCCCGTTACATCTGGATCCACCTCCACTTGTCTCTTATTAGAAAACAAATAAGCATGTAAGCAATAATAACCAAATATAACAAAATAAAATATAATAAAATAAATAAACCCAGTAATACAGACATCAAGAGCAATAATAAATAACTGGGACTTAGTGAAGCTGAGAAGCTTCTGTAAAGAAAAGGAAACAATCAATAAGACAAAATGCAGCCTACTGAATGGGAAAAGATCTTCACCAACCCCACATCAGACAAAGGACTGATCTCCAAAATATATAAAGAACTCAATAAATTAGACATCATATTTCTAAATGACCCAATTAAAAAATGAGGTACAGAACTAAACAGAGAATTCTCAACAGAAGGATCTCAAATGGCAGAAACATAAAGGATATTCAACATCCTTAGCCATCAGGGAAATGCAAATCAAAACAACTCTGAGATACCAACTTACACCTGTCAGAATGACTAAGATCAAAAACACCAATGATAGCTTATGCTGGAGAGGATGCAAAGTAAGGGGAACACTCATCCATTGCTAGCGGGAATGAAAACTTGTACAAACACTGGAAATTAATATGGCCATTTCTCAGCCTATATATAGTAGGGAGAGCCTTGGACCTTCCCCAAAGCAATGTGCCTTACCTTATCTGAGGAGTGGATGGTGGTGGGATGTGGTGTATGTGGAAGGACTGGGAGGAATGTAGGGAGTGGGAACATGAATTGGTATGTACAATGAAAATGAAACTTTGTTATCATTTTTTAAAAAATTAAATTAAAAAAATAAAAAATAAAACTAGCACATCAAAATTGTATGAAACAAACAAACAGAAGGAAAAGATTCCCAAAGAAGGCACAAGAAAAAGTGACTCACTCTTTCTCACACTAAAGAGTTTCTCAAAAAAAAAAAAAAAACAATAAGCTGGTAACTATGATGTATATAGGAAGGGAGATGCCTCATGAATTTCATTAAACATATGCCACTTTTATACATTAGTGAAAACATTTGTAAACATATATATACATACACACATATACATATATACATTTATACATACACACACATATACACACATATACCTGACTGATTATTAAGGTGGGGTCTTCATACACAATATCATCACATTTGAAAAATTAACTATTTTCAGTGTAATAAAAATACCCATTTACAGAAACAATATTTAGAAATTTAAGTGATGTAATTTACATATGCATTACTCTTATTCTTTTTCTAATTTTTTTCTGAAGCAAGATGCTAACTTAAGACTTGTTCCTTGTTAGACTAACACCTTTTTAAAACTTCTGTTCTGAAGACATGCTACTTTTTGTTTTGTTTTTCTGCAACACATTTCATTGACTTGAAGAAGTGAATATAAACAATATTTCTCCATTTTCCTTTTCCATTAGAAAAACTAAAACTGCTTAACAGTAGAAATAGTTTTTCTGAAGTCTCCAGTGTATATTATGAGAAATACTGCTAAATAACTTTGGCAAGAAAAGAATCTTACAAACTTAACAGAACTTTATATCAGTGTATTATTTGCACTTTCAGATGAGTGTGACCTCACACAGCAATTGATATTTTGGTTCAAAAGTTGTCTGTAATGTGTCAACTGAATTTTTCTATGTTCAGATTAATAATTTTTGAAGCTTAATATGATAAAAGTCTTATTTTGGATGAACATTTTAATTGTATATAGAAATGTTGTTCATGTGAAAAAAATAAGAGTAAACATTTCTAATTACTGTTTATATTAAAATAATCAAAATTAATCTTTATTTAGATTATGAAAGACATCAACCTCAGGTACATGTGTTTGTGTATCATTCCCCCCCACACACACAAGTGAAGATGCATAATCAGACACATTAAAGCACAGAAATGTATTATTGAAACCTTGATGAAGGATAATGTTCAGAAAAAGAGTGCTTGTCTAACACATGCGAGGTCCTAAATGTAATCTTAATTACTTCTAAATAAAAAAATGCACCTGTTACAATTACTTCTAAAAAATATTAATGAAAAAGTATAGAGTTATATGTCAGTAGATTATGTCTTTAATTAACACACAATTGGAATCTATACATACATACACACACACACGTGTGTGTGTGTGTTTCAGATTTTAAAAATTAAAAAGTAATAAGCAAAGCTGCATAATACATATAGAATTCACCATAGGAAACAGTTAAATAATTATAAAACTTTATGTGTATTTGTAGATTGAATAAAAAAATTGAAGGTATATGTTATGTGAATGATTTACAAGTAACCAATACTCAAGTTGCCCAACTGCTTCAGTAAAGTGTTAGAACTGTAAAATGCTAACATATTATTTTTGATTATTTCACTAAGCACAAAAGACTTCTTCAATTAATGCCTTTACAGTTTGTCTAAAAATAGATGAACACTTTCTTATTTGAAACCTATATATAATAGAAAAATGTTAGAAATTACACTAATATCTCTTGAATTTGTGATTACCATTTTTCCAGTCAAATATATATAACTACATTTAATTTATAATTTTATGAAATACTTCTACTTGTCCAGTATCAGATACAAAATATTATGTAATAATATGGATTTAAAATCTAGAACTTGTTGGGTAAATAGTCTTATCTGAAAACTCCTCAACAGTATTAAAAACAGAATATCCAAATTTCAAGTAAACAGATTTTTTTATTAAATTAAAAGATAGGTTAGACCAAGCTCCTTTATCAAAAATCAGGTGTTCATAGGTTTGTGGTTTAAGATCCGGGTCTGGGGGGAGTTGGGAGGACCTTGGTCTTAGCATAGAGTGGGGAACCCTGATGGCTCCTTGGCCTTGAGAGGGAGGGAGGGGAGGTATGGGTGGAGGGGAGGGGAGGGAAGGGGGAGAAGGAGGGGAGAGAAAGGGGAGAAGGAGGGGAGGGAGGGGGGAGGAGGAGGGAAGGAGATGGAAATTTTTAAATATAAAAAAAAATAAACCATGAGAAAAAAAAAAGAAAAAAAAAAAGAAAAAAAAAAAACAAAAAAAATAAAAAAAAAAGAAAAGATAGGTTAGATAATCTCTGTAGACTAACCTTAGAATGGGCATACTGTCAAGTAAAACAGTAGTCACAAGTGCTATGTATAACTGAAATATTGTAAAAATTACTATAATTCAATATATTACAGAAGATCGAGCTATAGATCAATGGTTAACAGCACATAGCATCCTTCTAAGGACCCGAGTTAAAACTCCACCAGCCCTGTCAGGTGGCTCATTCCCACCTGAAAATCCAGTTCCCGTGCAGCTGACATATCTACCTTCTATATTTACCTACATTCACATATACTAATGTACATAAACGAAAAACAATAAAAATAATTCTTATTAAAAAATAAAAAAATTCTAGGCATTCAAAATAACAATTATTTGTGTGCATAGCTAGATCAAATGGCTTTATTGTTAATAAAATAATAATGTATCCATTGTTATGGTTTTCATCTCTTTAAGAGACAAGACATGCCCACTCCTGGCGACCCCTGCCCTCCTCCAGCTGTCGTGATTTCTCAAGGTTCCTTTTGGCGCACATGCTTCCCTCTTTCCGACTCCATTCTCTGTCTCTCTCCTTCTCTTCTCCTTCTCTCCCCCCCGCTCTCTCTCCCTATCTCCTCTAAGTAATAAATATCCAGTTTTATCCTATACTATGTGTCTGCCCACGTGTCTCCTACCTGCTTGCCTGCCCAGCTTCTTGTCACTGGGAACGTGCACCTTCCGGAGACTCACTGTTGCCTGCCCAGCCACTCGCTGCATGGTTGGGCCTTGCCAGGGGCTTGCAGCTCTCAGGACCCGCTGCCCAGCCCCTGCCACCTGCTCAGGTCGCCTGCTCACACCGCCGGGTTAGCTGGGACCAGCCGGCCTGCCATGTGTCTCCCTGCCTGAGACCAGTCACTGCTTGTGGACCCGCAGCATCTCCTCTTGGGACTGGCTGCTCCCAGAGCCTGCTGCCTGCCTACTGCCACTGGGGACCTTGCAGAATTTTTTAAAAAAATCATAAAATCCATGAACTTAAAAAAATAGTTGAAAACTAAAAGGTTCAGATGACCAATTTTCATATCAAATGTCTTAGAAATTATCAAATTTTCTTGTCAAAGTACCATATAACTTTATCTTCTAAAATTAAAATTTTGCTTTGCCTGTATGAAATCAAGATGTATAAAGAAATGTGGTGGCACACACTTGTAATCCCTGTACTTGAGAGGTTGAACCAGGAGAATCAAAAGGCAAATCCAGCCTTAGGGCATGGATGCATAAACCCTTATCTGAAATTATCTTTAAGAAACAATGATGTGATATGTACTTACAGTTCTGACTTTGTCTTATTAAACTAAATGAAATATTTTATCATGTTGCCCTTTCCATTTGCTTGCCTAACACATTTGGTTCAAATATGGTCCCATAATAATAGCACATTCTAATTTGCAATGTCAACAATTTGGTGAATGGAAAATCAATAAAAACTGAGAAAAAGAATGTAAAATTTAAGTATTTTTTCTGTCATAGTGTCTTTTAAATAAAACAGATAAGTCAATATGGTCTCTTTCAGATAGCTTCTCTAGTAATTACTTATAATAAGAATATAACCAAGCAATAAATATTTAAATATCATTTAAAACAGATTACATTATATTTCTATTAAAATGTTGAACAAAATATCAATACTGATAATATAGCAATTGAAATAATTATTCAACTCATAAAACCTTCCTCATATTTATATGTATATATTATTAGTAGGTATCTATAATTTTAATCATAATAATTTGCATGTAGTTTCTCCATGAATAAGCAGACTTAGGATATGTAATTCAAAGTAGAAAATTTGAAAATATTTCAGAATTTTTAATATGGTGTATACATTCATCTGAACATTAAAAGCTATTCCACAATTGATGTGTATATCCTTATTCTTATATTCCTTCATATTCTCTATTGAAATAAAAAATTGAAAGCAATACATTGTATTAAAGAATGAATGTTGTAATTATTTCTTAAAAGTGATGTTATAGTTGCCTTATGTTAAAACAAATGCAAATAATTATACATAGTATTTAAATTGTTTCCTTTGTATTTATTGATACTAGACAATAATAATAGTAACATGTGGAATATACATATATGTGTATATGAGAGAAAGAAAGGCATCTGTATAGATTTATATGAAAATTGCTTACTCTCTATCCCTCCACAAATAATGCACTGCAGAGATAGTAATATTTTTAAAAATTTCATTCATTAGTAATTTACCAAAATACTGTGAAATAACTCATTCAAATGTCAATTAACTATTTCTCTGATGAAGTATTCATATTGTCTCATGGTTAATAAGTTTTTAATTCTATAAGTAATGTGTGATTTTGTCTTAATTTATAAAGCATTTTGAAAATGTATCAAATAGTATGTGCAAGTAATCTTAATACAAGATACAGGTAAATGGTCAGAGAATAAGCCAAATTTTCTTTAAGGAATCAAGATGTTATTTTGCTATATTTATATTATCAATAAAAAATAAGGCCTGAAAATAATTTCTTTTTAAATATATTTTCAGGACATGTGTCCCTCTCTTGCCTTTGACAATTAGCCAAAACATTACATCCAAATTGAATATTCTCCTGTGACCAATAAAATTTGTATCTGTTATGTATATGAAAAAGACTAACAAAAGTGCTCAATAAAGAAAATGAACATGACAGGCCTCATTCAGATTTCTTTCCAGATATTACCCTAAAGGTATTAGGGAATTTATAATACTAAAATAATTATTCATGCTTTTAAATGATGTTTAGCACATTATACACAGAAGTTAAATATGTAAATTATTATGAAACTTTATTTGTTCTGAATGTACTACATATTATGATACATTTGAATATCAGTATGTTGATTTCTCAAAAAAATTAGGAAACAACTTTCCTCAAGACCCAACAATACCACTTTTGGGTATATACCAAAGGATTCTCAATTGTACAACAAAGACCCATGCTCAGCTATGTTCATAGCAGCATTGTTTGTTATAGCCAGAACCTTTAAACAACCTAAATCCTCCTCAGCTGAAGAATGGATAAGGAAAATGTGGTACATTTACACAATGGAGTACTACACAGCAGAAAAAAATAGCAATGTATTGAAATTTGCAGGAAAATGGATGGATCTAGAAAACATCATATTGAGTGAGGTAATCTAGACCCAAAAAGACATATGATAATATATACTCACTCATAAGTGGTTTTTAAACATAAAGCAAAGAAAACCAGCCTACAAATCAGAATCCCAGAGAACCTAGACAACAATGAGGAGACATACATGGATATAATCTACATGGGAAGTAAAAAAAAAGACAAGATCTCCTGAGTAAACTGAGAGCATGGGAACCATAGCATAGTGTTGAAGGGAAGGCAAGGTGTAGGGAGGGGAGCAGAAAAAAAATGTACAATTCAACAAAAACAATAAAAAATAATAAAAGTATAATTATACTGATTGCTCATTTAATTTCAGAGTTATGATATATTGCATATTTCTTTATATGAGGATAAAAACTAATAATTATAATGTGCTATGATATTCCCATCTATTTTAATATTCAGCTAATATAACATACATTTGATGTGGGAGAGTGTTCTGTTTGTGTTGATTTCATTGGTTAATAAAAAAACTATTTTAGCCCATTTGATAGGCCAGCCCTTAGGTGGGTGGAATAGACAGAACAGGATGCTGGGAGTGAGGCAAGAAGCTTCGGGCAATCACCATGCCTCTCCTCTCTGGGACAGTCGCCATGAAGCCAGCTACCAGGTCAGACATGCTGACCTTTGTCTGAGAGCTGCTTGGCCTGCAAGGGGACCTGACAGTCTGCCAGAGGATCAACCCTGCAGCTCTTTAAAGAGGTCCTGCTATGAAACACTTAAACAGTGTTGATAAAAATCTGAATGCATGCTTTTCGGTTTTCAGCTGTAGCAGAAAAAAAAAAAGCTGTACCGTTTTAAAATGCTGGCTTTCTGGGCTGTCCTGCCAGGGCAAACTCTCTTTCAGGCGGTCTGACTGACTGTGGTCTGTGAGCAAAATGCTGCAGCTTGTATTTCTGATCTTGATTAAGGTATTGTGATTGCGTAGTTCAATCAAGAATGTAATGTATAATTAGGAAATATAGATTAATATATAATCATCTATAATAGTCAAGTTTGTAGTCATGTTAGATTTTCTAGATGTACACAGATATATTTCAGAAAGGCATTCTTCATATCTTTCAAAGGCTACAGAATATGGCATTTTAAATATTTTAATAACTTAGGGCTTTTCAGGACAATGAGACTTGTCTGCTCCTGGCAGCACCAATCTACTTCAAGAGGAAGATGGGCATCAAAGAGGCTCCTTATGGAGTTTGATAGCCATTTGGGCAAGAAACTGCTCTTGCCTGGACTGTTGCATAAACTGGACACAGAGAACCCTCAGAGAAAGGACTGCTGAACTTGCCTAAAGGTGAGATGGTCTTTCGGGGTTCCTGATTCATGAAAGAGTCTGCGAGACATTCTGAAGGACACAGCAGATAGTGACTGAACTGCCTTTGAAATTTCCTGCTTCATGGAAAAGTCTGTGGGAAACTGTGGGCCTGTAGGCCAAAGATGGATGCCCCAACAGTACAGAGGAACTTTGGGTTACTGTCCAGGCAGCGAGATGTCTCTGTGATTTCTAGAGTTTTGTAAGTTGCTTACTTCTCATTTACATAGGTAATATTATATCCTTCTGGAGTCTTTGATAGAGTTGAAGAATAGATAGATAGTTATAGTTGTTTTCCTTTGTTATGATAAAAGATAAAATAGGTATAAATATTGTAACTGTAATTCTTACTTGATAACTGTTTTGTTATATGTAATTTTGCTATGTTAAAGTTAAAGCCTTCTTTTTTTGTTTAAACAGAAAAAGGGGAAATGATGTGGGAGAGTCTTCTGTTTGTGTTGATTTCATTGGTTAATAAAAATACTGCCTTGGCCCATTTGATAGGCCTGCTCTTATGTGGGTGGAATAGACAGAACAGGATGCTGGGAGTGAGGCAAGACGCTTTGGGCAGTCGCCATGCCTCTCCTCTCTGGGACAGTCGCCATGAAGCCAGCTACCAGGTCAGACATGCTGAATCTTTCCCGGTAAGATACCACCTCATGGTTCTACACACATTACTAAATATGGGTTAAAGCAAGAGAGAGTTAGCCAGTAAGAGGCTAGAGCTAATGGGCCAGGCAGTGTTTAAATGAATACAGTTTGTGTGTTGTTATGTCAGGTGTAAAGCTAGCCCTGCAGAAGCCGGGTGGGATGAAAAGCAGGCCTGCCTGTAGCTCCTTCTATATACATTATCCTTGATACAGTATTTCCTGTGCCTACATTGGGAAAAAACTAGCTCATTTTTTGTTAATTTAATTTTAAGCTGCAGTTAAAAATATTCAGTTTTATTTATTTAGCCTATAAGGCATATTAAATATTTTCAGCAATTTTTCTGGAAATGAGAATAAATTGTGAATTAAATAACAGGGGAATTCAGTTTTAACAAGGCATTAAAAGCATTTAATATTTTATACTAAGTGAGGCTATGGTAGCATAATGCCATACACTGAATTACATTATATTTATATGAATATACAGCATAAACAAAACCATAGTGATAAAATTTTATTACAGTCTGCCAGAAGTAAGCATAGTTGAAGTGGAATAGAAAGGTAAGAAAATTTTGCATAACTGCTATTTTTTTCTTTAGGAATAAATAGTATACTAAAATTGTGATCTTGGTTACATAACACTGATCATGCTGTAAATCAATAAGTTATGCCCTTTAATTGGGTGATATACATGGTATTTGACAAATTTCAATAAAAAAGAAATATATTTATATTTGTTCCCCAAAACAGGACTTCATAAACTGAAATTTATAAGAAAATATTTTATGACACTCTTTCCATTTTACTAGAATTCATTGTGCTTTAATGACTGCTGAAACTAAGGCTGACAGAATTCAATAACTATTACTATTACCTAAAAACTATAAATTAAAATTTGCTTCTGTAGACATTCTTTCTGAGACAATATTTTAAATGAAATAAAGTTCTCTCACTGAAATTGACTTAATATGTACAATACTACTCTTGATATGCATGTACATGCAAGCGTCTCTATGTATATTTGATTATAGTTTAAGAAAAGAAGCAAGTAAACAGGAAAAGAGCACCTATTTAATAGCAAAGATAAGCATTATAGGGAAAACAAAAGTATGACTCAATTCTGATCATTAATGTTATCAACATAGTTGCTAAAATTTAAACTATCTGCTTATTATGTGAAACATACTCATATGATTCCAGTGCTAATAACCTAACTAAATGATAATCTTTAATTGGTCCACAAATCTATATCCAGGATAGATAGAAATAAAAGAACATTTATAAAAGAGCAAGTAGTGAATATTACAGCTGTTCTGAAGATCAAGCAATCACAACGACTATGCAGTACATCTACTGTGGGATGATAATAGCCATAGGCATTACAAAAGAATGCATATAGGTGACTGTAAGATACTGATATTTGAATAGCACAAAATATTTACAAGTCAATTAATATTAGTTTTGCCCTGTGTTTTTGGAACCTTTTTAAAATGTAAAAAACCTTTCTAGGCCTAGAACCATCTAAAAAATTGTAAGGTTTTCTGATATTTTGTTAACAATTTTTATTTTATTTCGTAGATTACAATTTAATCATATTTCTCCATTCTCTTTCTTCCCTTCAAATACTCCCATATACTCCTCCAACTCTCTTTCAAATTTATGGCTTCCCTTTTCACTAACTGTTATTAGTTTCATATGTTTACATGTACATACATAAATGTTTCTAAATATAACCTCCTAAGTCCATTAATGTTACTTGTATGTTTGTTTTCAGGTTCAATTATAGTTATGTTCATTTTAGAAGATTTAAGATTGCTGATTTATTAAACCAGCATAATCTCTAAAAGGAATTTATAAACATTTGTCCTTATACCCACCAATAAGTATAGATTTCAAACCTGTTGATATCTGGCCATTGTTTTTCTGACACAGTCTTCAACCTTCTTCATCCTTTTAAAATTTCCTTACATGCACCAATACCACACACATAAATAATGTTTTAGATTTTATGGTTATTCTTTTGGGAATAGATGTCCCAAATGGCAATATGATTTATGTCCTCGTTTTATTCATTTTTGATCATGTGCCATCAAAAATATTCAAGATATATTTGTTGTTGAATTCTTAGCTTACTTTATGAATAGCATAACAGCTAATACTGCACTAATTAGCATTCTTGAATCTTAATTTTGACATATAAGGCAACTTCTTTGCCATGTGCCAATGGTTTGGAAATCAAAAGCAATTATTGACTGAAAAATTACCTATTTACAAACTATCATCCCCTAAATTTTCTCTTTGGAATTAATGACATTTTGCATGCCACCTTCAAAATACAATATTGTATTCTCAATCTATTATTACTTTCTCTTTATGAGATAAAAGCAATAAATATTTTCTTCACAAAGATTATAATTTTACTCTGAATTATTATATAAAAAGGATAAATTCTCCAGTTGACTTTATATATTAAAACAACAACAACACACACATACACACACAAACAAACAAATACACACGCATGGAAAGTATAAGAAGTAAGCCTGATATGTGGAGTAATGCATAACTCATTTTCTTAGTGTACTCTTTTTCCAGGAAGAAATATGCACATTTCTCTGGTCAATGTTTATAGTAATATTCACATTTCAGGGCATTAATCCTATTAATGCACCAGATGTTGAGTGATATATTCTCACTCTTATTACACCAATTAATCATAACTCATATCTGAAAATTTACTGTTACTATCTTGAAAAAATTATTCTTTTTGAACAGAATATTAACTGTTTAAAATATTGATCTTAATTAAGTTATCATTGTGATAAATTAGACAGAATAAGAAAAAGAATAATGCTGATCTACTTTTTAGGGAAAAGACATAGAAGAGAGACACCATAAAATAGAATGAGTATTTCCCTCTAAAGGAAGAAAGATAAAACATTTCTGTTGTAAAATGCATTAAAAAAACAGTTCTGTTATTTCAGAGTAAGACAAGCTCCTAAAACTCCAAGCAGAATACTACTTATGAATCCAAAGAAAACACTGTTTGTATCTGATTTTTATTATCAAATCCTTTCTTCCCATAATAACTAGAAGCATTGGGAATATATATATTTAAAGTATTTGTTACTAAATTTAAATTATTTGTTACTAAATGTTACAACAAGGATATTGTGAAGAAAATATCATTATTTACTAATGGAATTATGCTTCACTTATAGTTTATGCATTTCTATTGTTGGATCAATTATCCTCGTACTTTAATGCATTTGAATTCTATATTTCTAAAACATGAATCAAGCTTTTCAAAACAGAAAAAAGTTTTGAAATAACTTCTAAAATATGAATTTTACAAAGATTAATATGGACAAAGCACTCAGAATTGATATTGGCAAAAATATTAAATTTCAATTCATAGGAAAATTCAGAATTAGTCAACAGAAAGATATTCAACACTTAGGCAGTCTGGTTATCAGGATTGCTTAAAATTTTATGAATCCTCAAGAAAATTAATAGAAATTGAATATCTGTTGTTTTCCTTTTTGGAAAGTTCATGCCATTTTCAAATATGAAGACATGTCAGATTTGTAAATTAATTGAAAATGATACAAACTTTTGTTAATTCCAAACAGGCACACACACACACACACACACACACACACACACACATGAATAAACCATGAAGAAACAGGAAATTACACTGTGATTTTCTTTCACCAATCTAAAGATAAAGCATAGAACTCTTGTTTTTTGTGTATGTAAATGCTCCTTAACCTTTATTTTTTTTATTCTTGATTTAACATTCAATTCCATAAAAAGTTTAGCCTGACATGAGGACTTTAAAAGTTAAAATGGGGTTTCAATAGCCTGCCTGCAGCAAGATAGGCCTTTTGTCTGCAAGGTTCCTGGCCACCTAGGGGCTCTGACCCTGTACCAGAAGATCCATCAGAGGGGTGAGTGAGTTCCTGACGTGTGGCAGCAGCCCAGGAGAAGGAACACAGACATTTTCAACCCACTTTACTTCCTGGTCATCCTGCAGGGGCTACTCTCCCCGGCTACTGCCTCCCTCTTCCTATCCCATCCCAGCTTGCACCCAGGAAACCCTCCCTTTGTCCTCTATTCGTCAGGGCCATAAGATCCCCCAGCTCAGCCCATTTGGGTGCTGAGACAGGGTGGTGAGCACAATTGGGTGGGAGTTCCTTTGTTTCAATAGCCTGTCTGAAGCAAGGTAGGCCTTTTGTCTGCAAGGTTCCTGGCCACCTAGGGGTTTTGATCCTGTACCAGAAGATCCATCAGATGGGTGAGGGAGTTCCTGACCTGCAGCATTAGCCTGGGAGGGGAGACAGAGCACAGACATTGCTCAACTCCCTATACTTCCTAGTCATTCTGCAGGGGCTGCTCTCCCCGGCTACAGCCTCTCTCTTCCTATCCCATCCCAGCTTACATCCGGGCAGCCCCTCCCTTCTTCCCTCCTTTAGGGCTATAACATCTCCCAGTTCAGCCTGATTGGATGCTGGGATGGGGTAGTGAGTGCAGGAGTTCCTTTGTTTCAATAAGCTGCCTGCAGCAAGGTAGGCCTTTTGTCTTCAAGGTCCCTGGCCATCAAGGGGAACTGATCCTGAACCAGAAGATCCATCGGTAATCATTTGGAGGAAGAGATGGGCAGGCACCTATGCAAGAATCCCTCCAACAATCTGAAAAAAAATATGAAAACACCGGAACCAAGTAAACTTACAACAGGAGGACGTGAACACACTAATCAAGAAGAAGTAGAAACAAATTGCCTTTTGAAAGTGATAGAGTCCCTTAAACAGGAGGTGAAAAACTCCCTTAAAGAAATGGATGAGAAGAATAAAAAAAAGTCTGAGGAAATGAGTAAATCCATAAATGACATCCTAGAAAACCAAGAAAAAACAATCAAGCAGATAATGGAAACAGTTCAAGATTTGAAAACTGAAATGAAGGCAATGAAGAAAACACAAACCAAGGGCTGGCTGGATATGGAAAATCTAGGTAAATGAACAGAGACTACGGAAACAAGCATAACCAACAGAATACAAGAGATAGAAGAATCTCAGATGATGAATACACCATTGAGAAAATAAACACACTGGTCAAAGAAAACAGCAAATCCAACAAATTCTCATCACAAAACATTCAGGAAATCTGGGACACAATAAAAAGACCAAACCTAAGAATAATAGGGGTAGATGAAGGAGAAGAATTACAGCTCAAAGGCCCAGAAAATATATTCAATAAAATTATAGAAGAAAACTTTCTCAACCTAAAAACAGATATTCCTACGAAGGTTCAAGAAGCATACAGAACATTGAATAGACTGGATCAAAAAAAAATCCCCCCCTTTGCCGGGCGGTGGTGGCGCACACCTTTAATCCCAGCACTCGGGAGGCAGGCGGATCTCTGTGAGTTCGAGATCAGCCTTGTCTACAAGAGCTAGTTCCAGGACAGGCTCCAAAGCCACAGAGAAACCCTGTCTCGAAAAACCAAAAAAAATCCCCTCGCCATGTAATAATTAAAACACAAATATATAGAATAAAGAAAGAATATTAAGACCTGCAAAGGAAAAAGGTCAAGTAACTTATAAAGGTAAACCTATCAGACATACACCTGACTTTTTCATTGAAACCATGAAAGCCAGAAGGTCCTGGATAGATGTACTGTAGAAATTAAGAGACCATGGGTGCAAGCCCAGACTACTATACCCAGCCAAGCCTTCGTTCACTATCAATGGAGAATACAAAATATTTCAGGATAAAAACAAATTTAAACAATATGTAGCCACAAATCCAGCTTTATAGAAAGTAATAGAAGGAAAATCACAATCCAAGGGGTCCAACAATGCCCACAATAACTCAGACATCTAGCGACCCTTCATCAGCACAACTAGAAGAAGAGAAACACACAAAATCTACTACAAAAAAATAACCGGAATTAACAACCACTGGTCATTAATATCACTTAAAATCAATGGAATCAATTCACCTATAAAAAGGCAGAGGTTAAGTGATTGGATACGAAAACAGGATCCAACATTCTGCTGTTTACAAGAAACACACCTTAAACACAAAGACAGACATCTACTCAGAGTAAAGGGTTGGAAAAAGGTTTATCAAGCAAATGGACCTAAGAAACAAGCTGTTGTGGCCATACTAAATTCTAACAAAGTTGACTTCAAACTAAAATCAATCAGAAGAGATGGAGAGGGACAATTTATACTCATAACAGGAACAATTTACCAGGAGGAAGTCTCAATCCTGAATATCTTTGTCCCTAATATAAGAGCACCCACTTATGTAAAAGAAACACAACTAGAAATCAAGGCAGCCATCAAACCACACTCATTAATAGTAGGAGACTTCCACACTCCTCGCTCACCAAAGGACAAATCAATCACAAAGAAACCTAACAGAGAAATAAGAGAATTGATGGAGGTAATGAATCAAATGGACTTAACAGACATCTATAGAACATTCCACCCAAATAGGAAAGAATATACCTTCTTCTCTGCAGCTCATGGAACCTTCTCTAAAATTGACCACATACTCGGTAACAAAGCAAACTTCCACAGATACAAAAAAAATTAGTAAACACCTGTGGCTTATTGGATCATAATGGAATGAATTTAGAATTTAACAATAATTCTACCCCCAGAAAGCCTACAAACTCTTGAAAGCTGAACAGTCTACTACTGAACCACTCCTGGGTCAGGGAAGAAATAAAGAAAGAAATCAAAGTCTTCCTTGAATTCAATGAAAATAAAAACACAACATACCCAAACCTATGGAACACTATGAAAGCAGTGCTAAGAGGAGAGTTCATAGCTCTAAGTGCCCACATTAAGAAAATGGAGAAAGCTCACATTAGAGACTTAATGGCACAGCTGAAAGTTCTAGAAAAAAAAGAAGCAGACTCAACCAGGAGGAGTAGAAGTTTGGAAATAATCAAACTGAGGGCTGAAATCATCAAAATAGAAACACAGAAAACAATCCAAAGAATCAATGAAACAAAGAGCTGGTTCTTTGAGAAAGTCAGCAAGACTGACAAACCTTTATCCAAATTAATCAAAAGTCAGAGAGAGAATATGCAAATTAAGAAGATAAGAAATGAAAAGAGGGACATAACAATGGACACTGACGAAATCATTAGGTCTTACTACAAAAGCTTATATGCGAAAACATTGAAAATGTAAAAGAAGTGGACTTGTTTTTAGATAAGTACCACTTACCAAAATTAAATCAAGACCAGGTGAACAATTTAAATATGCCTATAAGTCATGATGAAATAGAAGCTGTCTTAAAAAACCTCCCAAAAAAAAAAAAAAACAACAACAACAACAACAAAAAAAAAACAAACAAACCCAGGACATGATGGTTTTAATGCAGAATTTTATCAGAACTCCCATGAAGAGCTGATACCTATTTTCCTTAATGTGTTTCAGATAATAGAAACAGAAGAGTCATTGCCTAACTCTTTTTATGAAGCTACAGTCACCCTGATTCCAAAACCACACAAAGATCCAACCAAGAAAGAGAATTACAGACCAATCTCACTCATGAATATCAATGCAAAGATTCTCAATAAAATTCTGGCAAACAAAATCCAAGAACACATTAAAAAAATTATCCATTACATTCAAGTAGGTTTCATCCCAGAGATGCAGGGCTGGTTCAATATATGAAAATATATCAATGTAATCCATTATATAAATGAACTGAAAGAAAAAAACATATGATCATTTCATTAGATGTAGAAAAAGCATTTATCAAAATTCAATACCCCTTTATGATAAAGGTTTTGGATAGGTTAGGGATACAAGGATCATACCTAAATATAATAAAAACAATATATAGCAAGCCAACAGCTAATATCAAATTAAATGGAGGGAAACTCAAAGCCATTTCACTAAATTCAGAAACAAGACAAGGCTGTCCACTCTCACCATATCTCTTCAACCTTTTTCCTGAAGCTCCAGCAATAGCTATAAGACAACATCAGGAGATTAAGGGGATTCGAATTGGAAAGGAAAAAGTCAAACTTTTGTTATTTGCAGATGGTATGATAGTGCACATTAGTGACCCCAAACCTCTACCAAATAACTCCTACAGCTGATAAATACCTTCAGTGAAGTGGCAGGCTACAAGGTCAACTCAAAAAAAATCAGTAGCCTTCCTATACACAAAGGATAGAGAAGCAGAGATGGAATTCAGAGAAACTTCACGTTTTACGATAACCACAAATAGCATAAAGCATCTTGGGGTAACTCTAACTGAGGAAGTGAAAGATCTATTTAACAAGAACTTTACGGCATTGCAGAAAGAAATTGAAGAGGACACCAGAAAATGGAAAGACCTCACATGATCTTGGATGGACACGATCAACATAGTAAAAATGGCAATTCTACCAAAGGCAATCTATAAGTTCAACGCAATCCCCATTAAATTCCCAACAAAATTCTTCACAGACCTTGAGAGAACAATAATCAACTTTATTTGGAAAAACAAAAAACCCAGGATAGCCAAAAGAATCTTATACAATAAAGGAATTTCTGGAGGCATTACCATTCCTGACTTCAAATTCTATTATGGAGCTACAGTAATGAAAACAGCTTGGTACTGGCCTAAAAACAGAGAAGTCGACCAATGGAATTGAATAGAAGACCTGGATACTAACCCACAAACCTATGAACACCTGATTTTTGACATAGGAGCTAAAAGTATACAATGGAAGAAAGAAAGCATCTTCAACAAATGTTGCTGGCAAAACTGGTTGTCAACCTGTAGAAGAAAGAAAATAGATCCATATCTATCACCAGGCACAAAACTCAAGTCCAAATGGATTAAAGATCTCAATATCAATCTGAACACACTGAACCTGACAGAAGAGAAAGTGGGAAATAGTCTACAACATATGGTCACAGGAGATAATTTCCTGTGTATAACCCCTGTAGCACAGACAATAAGGGCAACATTGAATAAATGGGACCTCCTAAAACTGAGAAGCTTCTCTAAAGCATTGTCTGTAATGACACTGTCATTAAGACAAAAAGGCAACCTACTGATTGGGAGAAGATCTTCACCAACCCCACAATAGACAAAGGTCTGATCTCCAAAATTTATAAAAAACTCAAGAAACTAGACGTCAAAATGCTAATTAACCCAATTAATAAATAAGGTGCTGAACTAAACAGAGAATTCTCAACTGACAAAGTTCAAATAGCCAAAAGACACTTAAGGTCATGCTCAACCTTATTAGTGATCAGGGAAAAGCAAATCAAAACAAGTTGGAGATACCATCTTACACCTGTCAGAATGGCTAAAATCAAAAACAGCAATGATAGCCTTTGCTGGAGAGGATGTGAAGTAAGGGGAACACTCATCCATTGCTGGTGGGAATGCAAACTTGTGCAACCACTTTGAAAATCATTGTGGTGGTTTATCAGGAAATTCGTGATCAACCTACCCCAGGATCCAGCAATACCACTCCTGAGAATATACCCAAGAGATGCCCTATCATACTACAAAAGCATTTGTTCAACTATGTTCATAGCAGCATTATTTGTAATAGCCAGAACATGGAAACTACCTAGATGCCCCTCAATGGAAGAATGGATAAAGAAAGTGTAAAATATATATGCATTAGAGTACTACTCAGTAGTAAAAAAACAATAACATCTTGATTTTTGCATGCAAATGGATGGAAATAGAGAACACTATCCTGAATGATGTAACCCAGACCCAAAAAGATGAATATGGTATGTACTCACTCATTAGTGGATTTTAGCCACAAATGAAGGACATTGTGTCTATAATTCATAATCCTATAGAAGCTAAATAGGAAGGTGAACGCCCCCCCCCCAAAAAAAAACCATGTAGTTATTCTCCTGGATATTGGAATTAGACATGATTTCCATGAAAAAATGGAGAGCTTGGGGGTGGGGGTGAGATGGGGGTAAGGGGAGATGGTGAGAGTGAAGGGAGAAGGGGAGGATGGGGAAAGCTTGGGGGAATGGGACAGCTGGGATGGAGGAAGAGTGGATATGGAATCAGGGAAGTATATGTCTTTATTAAGGGGGACATTTGAGGGTTGGCAAGAGACCGGACTCTAAAGGGGTTCCCAGGTGTCCAAGGAGATGTCCCCAGCTTGTTACTTGAGCAGCTGAGGAGAGGGCGCCTGAACTGGCCCTATACTATAGCCACTCTGATGAATATCTTGTATCCCACCATAGAACCTTCATCTGGCGATGGATGGAGATGAGACAGAGACCCACATTGGAGCACTGGACTTAGCTCCCAAGGTCCAAATGAGGAGAAAAAGGAGAGAGAACATGAGCAAGGAAGTCAGGTCAGTGAGGGGTGCGCCCCCCCCCCACTGATGGTGGGGCTGATCTAATGGGAACTCACTAAGGCCAGCTGGACTGGGTCTGATGGAGCATGTGATCAAACCGGGCTCTCTGAACGTGGCTTACATGGAGGGCTGACTGAGAAGCCAAGGACAATGGCACTGGGTTTTGATTCTACTCCATGTACTGGCTTTGTGGGAACCTAGTCTGTTTGGATGCTCACACCTTCTTAGACCTGGATGGAGGGGGAGGGCCTTGGACTTCCCACAGGGCAGGGAACCCTGACTGCTCTTTGGACTGGAAAGGAAGGGGAAGTGGGAATGGGGGGAGGGGGAGGGAAATGGGAGTAGAGGAGGAGGTGAAAATTTTTAATAGTAATACTACTACTAATAATAAAAAATAATAAAAGTCAAAATGATGAATGTACATAATTTAAATTCTATAAATATTTATCAAAAGCTAACATAATAAAATAAGTCCATTCATCTTTAAAGTACTGTGGTATGAAACATTAGAAAATAATCTTATACTGTAAATAATTCATCACTCTAGACATAAGTATAGCCCATGATTCATTATGTATTGCTTTAATATTATGAGGACTGATGGAGGAGTGTCTATGTGTTACTTTCATTATTAATAAAGAAAACTAAAAAAAAAAAAGAAAGAAAACTGCCTTGGCCCTTTAAGAGAACAGAAAATTAGGTAGGCGGAGTAGACAGAACAGAATGCTGGGTAGCAGGCAGTGGGGAGACACTTCAGGCAGTTACCATATGCAGTCGCCATGCTTCTCCTCTCTGAGATGGACACAGGTTAAGATCTCTCCTGGTAAGCCAGCCCTCATGGTGCTATATAAATTACTAAATATGGGTTAAAGCAAGATATGAGAATCAACCAATAAGAAGCTACAGATAAGGGGCCAGGCAGTATTTAAATGAATACAGTTTCTGTGTAATTATTTTGGGTAAAGCTAGCCAGGTTGCAGGACACAGCCCGCTGCTCCTTTCAACAGAGGACATTATGTTAAATATAATTTATCTTGCATCTCTCATTGAAATTCCTTTTCAGATTTTATTGTAAGACAGAAAACATTTTAACTTGATACTTAAACATCTATCAGTTTTATGTATAAAACTTGCTTTTAATTCTCACATTGGAAACTTAATCCCTTGTTGATACCTGCAGCACTCTATAGCTTACATTTTACCCATCATCTATGGAAACAATGAATAAACAAATGCATTCTTGATGTTACAAATATACATACAATACACACACACTCACACATCCTTATGTCCACAGTATAGGAGCATTTTCTCTTATCTTGTATCAATAAACAGGTGAATGTGAAAAGGGAATCTCTTTCATTTTTTTTTTAGTTTCATGCATATATAAACTCAATCTTGACTATTTTTTATTTCTTATTTCTTTATTATGGATCCCTTTTTATCAGATATTTTTAATAAATGTGTATACTGTTCTTGTTATCCTGTTCTCTGTTAATGTGTCTCAGATAATAATGTTATAATGAGTAGAACAGAGAAAAACTTTTTCCTTCCATACAATCTAAGACATTAACTGCAATTTAAACTATTATACTAGCCATTTCTGTACTGAATATAAATAAGAATAAAAGTCATTGTTTTTCTTCTTTATTTTCTGGTACAATAAGGCCAACTGTTATAAGTATGATTGGTAATATTCTGCTTGTGTTTACAATCTTTGTTATGTCACCACAGTCCATGTGCTTTTATCTAGTACTCATCACATTGCCTAGGAATTGTAAAAGAAATTAATTTTGAACGCATTACTAAATTCTGTGCAAATTATCCCACAAATTATGAAACAATGCTTTAATTAGTCAGGAATTATTTTACAAAATTAATTTTAGAGAGAATAGGTACTGATTTCTTTATATGTTCTTTCCCTATATGTCTAAAGCACAATTCCTAGAAAATTTTGGATTTTTTCAGAAAATGTATTCCTGACTGACAGAAGACCCTGGAGAGTGAATTCAGAGATGGTGGATCAATAATTTCTTTTCTCTTTCAGTATATACTCCTTACCTCATGATCTCATGAGAATAGTATTTTAAACATGTATAACATTTACAAAAAAATTCAAATTGCTTCTTTATTCCATATTCCATATTCTATATTCACTGTATTAACTTTGATTCCTCAATTAATTTAAAGACTAGAAGATTTAAAAAAGACTTGAAGATTCAAAAATTCTTCGCATATCAAATAATGAATTATATTAATATAAATCTTTTGTTCTTCATTTCTATGTATTCATCTTTATATATATACATATTCATATATATGTATGAACATTACTTACATATATATGTATACATAGATGATGTATATCTCCAGTGTTCTTATATTTTCCCTGTTTGGTCTTGAGCTCCTCATTAATACAGCTGCCTGTCTCAATTTTCTGATCAGTGGAGACCAGTATTTGTCACTGTTCCTTGTTACTTAACCCTTAAATAGATAATCATTTGATGATAACTTGTTCAATAAACATCATAAGTCAAATATGTCTGCCTTAACTTGGCATTTTACATTTAGAAAGGAAGTTTCAAATACCTAAATGAAGAACTATGTGGTTTCTCTTGATGTAATTTAAAATAATTATTTAGAATCTTACCATATTCCAAAAGGTAAATATTATAGAAATTGTGTTACACTTCATGATCTGTAATGACACTATATACCTATAATCAAGTGTAAATATAATAAGCCAACTCAACAATAAAAAAATCAAATATTAAAATTAGGATTACGGATTTTGTTTAGTAGTTTCAGTGCTTGCTTGGTAACCAAAAGGCCTTGTATTCAGTCCCCAGTCCCATAATTCCACAAAAGACTAAAATTTAAAATAGGAAAAAAATCTTATACTATATCAAACTGTTACTAATAAAAGTCTTGGTTTTGAGGAAGTCAACTTCCGTTTCTTGAAATATGGACACTATGAACAATAAAACATTTTAAACACATTCCAAGCAAAAATGTAAGTACACACACCTACTAAATACAATATTAAATAACTAAAGTTCCATTTAATGTTCCAGCAATAATCACTATTGACAATGGATTTATAATATTCTTATAAATGAATAAGACATAATTGCACAACAAAATATTAAAATCATCTCCATTTCATTAAATTTTATCTTGTGTATTAGTAGGAATCAGAATTTATTCCCTTAGGATTTGAAATGCAACAGTAAATCTGTTAGAATGACAACTTTTGAGAATTTCATTGTAACTTAGCACATATAATCAATATGCAAGTATATTTGTTCAATAAATATGACCATTTAAAACATTTAAAAACTACTTATTTTGAGGGATGATAAGAAATATAGGTAAAATTAAGATTACATGGAAAGGAAACAAAGCCCATTACTACAATTACAGTGACTGTTTGATTCCCAAGAGTTAAAACCTGTCATATAGACCAAATAGACAGTTTCAGTATAAAAGAGGTAGTTGCATATACAAGTGTAGACATGAATTGCAATTGTGGTGTGACTAAAAGATAGTCTAAGTCCATAGTATTTACAATACCCTAGGTTTAATACCTCTTTCCCAACACACACAGGCTCAGAGGATAAAGAGAGATCAATGAATCTCTCAATCTTCTTCTAAGAAGATTCTTCTTTTAGTAGGTGATAATTAACACAGTGACCCACAACTGACCAAGGTCTAGAGAATAATAACCCACAATGCTCAGCCTTAAATAAAACATCCATACAATACCACCTTCTCTAGTTTCAGGGATGAATGTGGAAGACAGAACATAAGGAGTGCAATATCCAGGAGTGGTGGCTTATTATTAACAGTTTCTTATAGACTCAACAGGGCAGCTACGCATGTAAACTCACAGCAGTTGTGACAGTAGATATATTTTCCAACATTGTTGCTATCAAAAATTATTAGTTGGCTAGAGAAGGAGAAATAGTTTCCTCTATGAGTGTAGCCCCAAAGAGAAGAAAGAAATCTGTGATTTATTATGATCTCAGAAATTTTAAAAGAATGTGTAAAAAATTGAACATTTCAATTTTATAGCTTGGTCTTGAAGGATTTTAAAAATAGTGTAAGAGGAATAAAATGTTGGGTGGTAAATCAGTGAAGAGGCAGGAAAAGTGAGAACAATAAGATCAAAACCCATTGTATGAAATTCTCAAAGAAGTAATAAAAATTAATCAACAAAGAATACAGAAATTATGCAAAATAAAGCTGTTGTATAAAAAGCAGATGTTGGCCTTCTAACCTAATGATAGAACACAACATTATTGGTTGAATATATCTATATGTTATGAAAGTGATAAATTGTATAGTTCATAACTATAAGGAGTTTACAATTTACATATAGATATGATTATATCTATCTATGTATAATTTCATAAAATTTTGGTCTTCTGAGTAAGAGCAACAAAATTATGTGCTAACAAAGAGAAAGTAACCTTTATCTGTGTTGTGAAATCACAGAAGTCTCCAATAAAGAAATGACCTTATCATTAAACAACTAAAAACTTCACAAAAATACCCATTACTATTGAGTATATGAAGCCTTGGTTTGAATAGAAAGCATATGAAATGAGATAAAGTTCCCAAATATTAATACAGAATTATGTTGTTCACGTGTCAGAAATTACAAGTTGCCTAAGTAAGTGTGGAGCAAATGATGGACAATACTTCATTTCACATACTACCATTCATGTTTTTTGTTGCTTTTCTTTCCAAAGGAATTATTTTTTAGTAAGTTTTACAGATTCAATAGTCAAGGAAAGTTTATCCAAAAGATGTATAAGAGACTATGGCCTAGACTCTTTATCACGCAACTATTTTGTCTTTAGTTATCAGGAAACCAAGAAAGCATTAAACAGTTCAGTAAGAGGTCATTAATCTGAAAGAGAACAAGGATGTGTATATGGGAGGGTTCGGGGGAGAAAATGGAAGGAATAAATAATGTAATCACATTATAATCCCCAAGATAACAGAAATACTTAAACATAAACTATCTTGTTACTCTTTTTTCATGGAAAGAGGTGGTGTGGTTTGCTTTATTGTACTTTCCCTTTTTTAAATTAATTCCTTGTGAATTTCATATTTTGTGTTAAATGACATGTTTTATTGTTTTTATTGAGCTATATATTTTTCTCCAATCCCTTTACTTCCTTTCCCCTCTCCTTCTACCCTTTCCCATGATCCCCACTCTTCCAATTTACTCAGCAGATCTTTTCTTTTTCTATTTCACATGTACATTAGACACATGTATGTCTCTCTTAGGGTCCTCTTTGTTGTCTAGGTTCTCTGGGATTATGAATTGTAGGCTGGTTTTTCTTTGCTTTTTGTCTAAAAGCCACTTATGAATATGAGTACATACTATATTTGTCTTTCTGAATCTGAGTTACCTCACTCAGAGAATTTCATATATTTTGATTACATCCATTCCTCTCCCTTAAATCCTCTCAGATCCTCCTCCTCCTCCCTACCCACCAAACTTCATGTCCTTTCCTTCTCTTAAAACAAATAAAAACATGCTGTCCAATTTGTGTTGGCTGACTACTCTTGAGGATGGGGTCTAGTCTAGATTTTTTGGCGATTTTCCCATTGTTATTACACTGAAGAAAACAGATTTTTTTTTCTTCCAGTAGCTATCAATTGTAAATAAGTTCATGGAATGAACTTGGAGTTTGTTTTCACTGCCCATTATCCATGTGGGGGCTTGACTTTGTGAAGATCTTGGCATGCTGTCATACTCTCTGTGACTTTATATTTTTCTCCGACTCTTTGTATACAGAAAGTGCCATTTCCTTGAAGGTATCCACTAGTTTGGAATCTTACAATCACTCTGTCCTATCTTCCACATGGATACATAAGATTTAAGAGAAGGGCACAGTATATACATCACACTTTTTAAATTCATTTACCCTTTGAGGACTGCTAACCCAGATTTCCCTTTTGCATCATTCATTTTTTTTCTTATATTTGTAAATTTATGTTTTCCTTGAGTTTCTCATTTGATTATTTAGATAGGGAATTTCATTATAGATCATTAAGGCATGTGTCACTTATCTGTGCATTATAATTAAAAGTTATAAATTTATTTATATGAAGAAGAATGAGAATTCCTACTAATCTTAGCTTAATTCTAGAATTAATATTTAATTTTGTATTTCTTAATGTTTATAGACATATAGTATAGCTCATCATAATTTTGCAATGAAATCAGATTTGCTTGTTTATAATGATTTTACTGTGTCTAAATTATCTAGCTTTTCCTAAAGGTTTAGGGAGATGTGAGAAGCACTATGTGACATTGCACATGCATATTTAATTAGGTTAAGTACACTGATGTACTTCTGATGACATAATATGTTTACAATGATATTAATGAGAGTATTATGGACAACTTTGCAAATAAAATGCTTGAAAATAAATATTAACAAGTATTTTAAATGTATAAAAAGTATCATAGATATTTCTTTCTTGACCAGTGCCATATACATATATGAATCAAAATAGGAACAGTATTCATAATTTTTGAGAATAACTTGACAGGTAATCTAACACATGAATATGACTAGTTCCCCAAAATATTTTAATTACTTTTTTTTGTTTAAAATATGCCATAATCCAGCCAGGCAGTGATGGCACATGCCTTTAATCCCAGCAATTGGGAGGCAGAGGCATGTGGATCTCTGTGAGTTCAAGGCCAGCCTGTCATACAAGAGCTAGTTCCAGGACAGGCACCAAAACTACAGAGAAAATTTGTCTCAATAAAAATATGTGCCATAGTCCATATCTATATCTCTATCTCTATCTCTATCTCTATCTCTATCTCTATCTCTATCTCTATCTCTATATCTATATCTATATCTATATCTATCTTCTTAAGTGCTAATGTAGAAACTAATGCTAATTTTGTCTTGCTTAAATACTTTATGCTGTGCACAAATCTGTAAATTTTTTATTTCGTCAGCAATCACATTCATAATTGTTACTGTGTAATAAACAATGCAATTTCAACAGTAAAACAATAGCTTCCAGTTACATTTGGGTCAGTCTTCATTTATGAGTATAAAAGACAGGATTATTTCACTATAATGTCAAAATAAATCTAATAGGCTTATGAACAGAAATGTAAAATGCAAAACAATAAAAAACATGTTGAATTACTTAATCACAATAGAATGCTACTTATTCTACTTGTTCATATAAACTGATTTTATCTCTTCATTTCCCCCAAATCTTAGAAAAGTTAGCAAATGTTGCCTTTACAAATAATAAGTTAACATTATCAGTGTACCTCAATTGTTCTCAATCTTATTTTTTGAGGCATGATCATAAATATTTAAGAAAACTTTGATGTGAATGAGAAATGAAATGTCTTGACATTCTTCTATTCTGACATTCATCTATTCTGGCGATAGATGGGGAAAATGACTGAGCTCCACATTGGAGCACTGGACTGAGCTCCCAAGGTCCTGATGAGGAGCAGAAGGAGCGAGAACATGAGGGAGAAAGTCAGGAACGTGAGGGGTGCTTTCACTCATGGAGACGGTGGGACAGAACTAATGGGAGATCACCAACTCCAGTTGGAATGGGACTGATGGATCATGCGACCAAACCCGTCTCTCTGAATGTGGCCAACAGCGGGGGCTGACTGAGAAGCAAAGGACAATGGCGCTGGGCTCTGATTCTTCTGCATGGACGGGCTCTGTGGGAGCCTTCTCAGCTTGGTCGATCACCTTCCTGGACCTGGGGGGAGTCGGGAGGACCTTGGTCTCAGCATAGAGTAGGGAACTCTGAGGGCTCCTTGGCCTTGAGAGGGAGGGAGGGGAGGTATGGGTGGAGGGGAGGGGAGGGAAGGGGGAGAAGGAGGGGAGGGAGGTATGGGAGGAGGGAAGGAGATGGAAATTTTTAAATATAAAAAAATAAACCATGAGAAAAAAAAAAGAAATAAAGTAGGTGCCAACTACCTGCATATAAATGCAACATTTGTGGCTGTTAAAGACTACTGTTTTAAAACAACAGTATTCATGACTATATATCCATTTCACATTTATATAACTGAGTTCTAATCTCAATGTTCCCTGCTTGTAGAACAGCCAGAATCATAAATATTACACAATTCTCATTAATATGCAAAGTGATCCTACATACTGAACACAACATATTTTCTTAGTTTGTTAATGAGCATTTCATGGACTGTGCAACTGCTAAACTATATTTATAGAATCATTGAGTTGTTTTTTTAGGCCTTAAGTTAAAGCATGTCTCCTTTCACTTTGATTTATAAATTAGAGTACTACATGGAAGGATTCCAAAGGGTTATTAGAGATGTTGAGTCTTTACATTTAAACTGAATATAGTTTTCATAAAATGTACTTGGGAACTAGATTTTTCATCAGTTTAATGCATAAAATAATTTATACCAACACTGACAAACATTAGATTTAAAATTATGTTTATTTTCACTGTTTAAACAAACCTCACTACTAACATGTTTTTCATTGAAAATGATAAGAACAAAAATATATTATTGCAAAATATGGAACATATAAATGTCTCCCTGAGTTTTTTTGCATTCAAAAAATGTTTTCAAATATTTGTGAATTTAATTTTATGACAGAGTTCCTTAACTTCTCATAAAAATTAAGATAATTAATAACTCTATATAGGAATGAAGGAAAAAATAAAGCTATTGTGGTTCAAAGAGGAATACAATTTTCCCTCTGTACCCATTAATCTTTCTTAAATATATTGGAACTCAAAATAATCTTAAACAAATCTCATTGCAGTTTTCATACATGAAAGTTTTTTCAATGTTAATTTTTAGTGTTTACAAAAATATAATCCACTACCTATATTATTCTATTTCTAAATATGTAAAAATTAAACTTGTCTTTTTATAGATAATTAATTTATACTCAGACAATGAGTAATTCGTGCATTTCAAATAATAAGGTTTTTTTTTGCTTTTTTTTCTTTTTTTCTTATTTTTTTATTAAAAATTTCCATCTCCTCCCCACCTCCTCCCCTTTCCCTTCCACCCATACCCCCACTCCGTCCCTCTCCAAGCCAGAGAACAATCAATTATAATTAGTATTTAAGTGCCACAATAAAAATAATTTAAAAACATATGAATAAATTAATAGTGCAGATTTTTCTCAATTATAAGCTCATTATTAGAAACATAGGAATTGTGATTTAAAGCTATGATTGGTAAATACAGCAAAATGAGTGAAGTAACTTTTACATGCTCTTTATTAGTACTTGTACTGAAAAATCTTAACCTGCTCTTATATTTATAATTATCTTTAAATGGTTACAGTTCATCTCATCCCACTGAATTCTTTAGCTTAGTTGAGCAACTCCTCATTTGATCTGAAATTTTCTCTAATTTATACAAATACATTCAAGTAAAGTGTATAATCAATACTCTTTTAAAGATACTAAATGGTTTTTTTTTTTTTTTTTTTTTTTTTTTTTTTTTTTTTGGTTTTTTCGAGACAGGGTTTCTCTGTAGCTTTGGAGCCTGTCCTGGAACTAGCTCTTGTAGACCAGGCTGGTCTCGAACTCACAGAGATCCGCCTGCCTCTGCCTCCCGAGTGCTGGGATTAAAGGCGTGCGCCACCGCCGCCCGGCGATACTAAATGTTTTTTAAAGACAAATAGAAATATAATAGCTATTTAAATTATTTCAAGAAAATATTAATTGCAGAAAAAATTGATTAATTTTTGTTTAATACCTGACTTATGGTGTGTCTCTTTCAATAACTGGAATATAAAAGATAATTAACAGTGCCATAAAATTATAATAATAAAATTTACTTATGAATATGAATGATATTTAAGTCATATGTAATTTTTAGCAAAATTGTTTTTATTTGAACACACTTTATTTTAGTTTTATTTGTCTACTTCTTATGAATAATTCAAAACTAAAAATGAATTGTATAACTCACTGCAAGTTTGGCGCTTAGCAGGTCCAAACATTAGAACTTATATTACCAAATGCATTACTACGATTGTATTTCTAAATGTATTTACTCTAATATTTAGTTATAAAAAGCCAATTGTGTTGTGCAGGTCACAATGGAAGACAGAATAATGCATTGTAAAATAATGGTGAAACATCAGTCTGTACTCAAAGACTGTAGAATACATTGTACCATATTCATGCATAGAAGATAAAACCTTCACAAACCTGAAAAATTATGAAAATTATAGGCTTAAATATTTCTCAATGTTATTTTATTTATTTTTCTACTCACACAAAATTGTTGTGTGCTGATCTGAAAAAAGTACTTTTCAAAACAATCTATTTTGCAAATGTACTCAAGCTTTGATTCTATTGTTCTTGCATAATTTTAATTTCTAATATTTGGGTTTAGATAATGCACAGTACTTTTATTTTAAATGATACTAATGTATGTATTTTCAAGAAACGCACAGTTTGACTGAAGTATATTTTCAAAGACAGATATTGGAGCACATCTACTTGTAGTCTTATTAAAATAATATCCAATACTTCATTACTTTTAAATGATTTCACTCTGATTTTAGTATAAAGTCCACATAACCGAAAATGTGCATTATCTCAATGCCAGTTTATATTGTTAATAGAATGCAATTTTCAGTTTTAGATGTGAAATAATAAATTAGTTGGACACATAAATTCCTAGACATAAGAAACTAAATTATAGTTTCATTTTATTTTCTGACAGTATTTAATTCTATCCATATCTCCCTACATAAAGCTAAGACATTAGTTGTTCCATATAATAATGGAAATTTCTGATATTTTTACTAATATACCCTCCATTTTCTAAAACAAAACATCATTAGATAGAAACATTGCTGCCCATTTTTTTGTGAAATTACAATTTGAGGAAAAAATGCTAGAATAAATTTCAACTTTTAATTTATATTTTCAAATATAACTAGTCATATCCTTTCTAATTTTTCAGTACTCGTATCATTAAGTGTCTAAGTCTTTCTACAAAAGTCCAAAGACACAAGGTGTCATTCATATGACAAGTACCTAAAATTGGAAATAACCAAATAAGCTGCAAGTTTCTAAACTAATTTTTAATCTTAACTTTTGATTTCTGACCTGGCCTATAGTTTTGTTAAACAGGACTGTAGCTAAAATGGCCATCTTCTCTACTATTTTTTTTTAAATTTGACTTTGCATTCTACTTCTACTGTTATTCTGTTAAAATATGGGAAAAGTTGTCTACTTCTAAAACAAATATGCCAGTGCTAACCTTTCAAAACTGCTTTAAAGTTGAGATACTTAATATTATCATTTCACACTTATATGCATGCACACACAATATGAAATTAATACAACATATAAATAAAACTATAAAATAGAGCAACTATGACATTCATATTACCCAGACAAATTAAGTTTTCAAGCTGCTCATGGGTATTTCGCCATTAGATCCCATTAAAATCAAATGGTGTCATACAGTGAAATCTCAGAAAACAGCGTAGAAAGAATAAGTGATATCTTATTAACCACAGAGTCAATTTAGTGCTTCAATTTTGAGAACATTTTAAGGTTTTTTATATTTTTCTTTATCAGGAGATGTTATGACAATATATTAATCAGCAGATATTTGAGGAATGTCTTATTGTGCATTAGATATCATAATTAGTAAAAGAAAAAACGTTAAATATAGTCAAAATAAATATTTTGAATTATTTTAAATTTAATAGTGTATATTTTGAGTTATATATATTCTACTTTTACAGTCGCCACAATTCTAACAGTGAGAATATTTGCAATAGAAATAATATAAAAGACAAAATGCTTATGAATAAATGTAAGTCAAAATGTACAAGTGTCATGAGAAAAATATTTAAAATAACCCTGACACAATATAGAAACAGGGCATGATCTTAGGAAAGAACATTCAGTATCACAAGGCTGATAATTCACCTGTGAAGGGAAGTGCAGGTGCTACAAACAGACTGACTGAAATTAAGTTTTTCATGTATATCTTATTATAGGATATTGACTTTTGAATATTTCTAAAATTTGATCTATTAAAAGTCCCCAAAAGTAAAGGTACTACTTTCAGATGGGATTTAATGGCCTTGAACTAAGTATGTAAATAAGTATGACCTTGAAATTCTGATTCATTTTGTCTTCATCTCCCAGGCACTGAGACGGCAAGTATGTACTACCACTCTAGATTTCATTGCCCTGGGTAATCAAACAAAAACTCCTTCATGTTAGATGGGCATCCTAACAACTGAACTGTATCTTTATTTAACCTTGCCAGCTAAAAGTATTTTTTAAAGAATTAAAAGTTTAAAAAAAAGAGGGAGAGAAGAATAGTAATTACACATTTTGTTAAATTAAAACGAATTAGTCTTATCAACAAGGTAAGTTTCCAAATCTAAATTTTGTGGAAGAAAGTTTACATTACTATTTTGAGTTCAGTCCTATTTATTCTAGTTGGCTATCAGAAGCTTAGAGATACTTTTCAGGTAAATCACAGAAAAATAGCCTTTTCTCCCTAAACACCATAGACAGAGCATATGATACACACACACACACACACACACACACACACACACACACACACAAAGGTTTAAAGATTATCAAAATTATCACCGATTGCCAGCATGTAAATATTTTTTTTTCACTAAATAATATTTTAATTCAGAGCAAAGGACTAGCTTTCCTTCTTTTCTCTCCTCAGAAAAACTACATTCTCAAGGTGCAAACTTTTATTTTACTCAAATGATGCATAGCTTTACTTTTAGGTGGAAGATATAACAGAACTGGAATTGAGAGAAATAAAACCATGACAAAAGAAAGTAAAATGCCATTATCAGCAGCCATAGTTTTATAGAGGTTAAATTGTTCAATTTATGGCTTTCTTCCCAAGATTAATATAATTGAACCTGCAATTGAAGATACCTGACACACAACTTGCTCTAAAACTGATACACCCATATCGTCAGTACTTACTAGTGTGATTTTGGAAGAAAACATACTGAAAGAAGACATAGCAACAATCATTTGACAATTATTTCTCTCTCAGTTTCTGCCAAGCTGAAAATAATGTCATTTATATTTCTCAATTGGATTCACTGCCAAACAAATACAGATAACAAAAGTTTCTAAACAACTCTACACATGGGATAATTAACTTGAAACACTCAAAACAAAAAAGTCAACTTTTGAATAAAGAACTATAACAGAATAAAAAATTAAAGAATTCCAACATAAAAATGACTAAAATAGAAAGCAGTTTCCAGAGAATTTTTAAAAAAATATGAAATACATGTCTGCACTTGGCAAATCTGCTTGATGTGGACAACATAGAATTGCATTGTTCTTTTAGTAACACAAGGATCACAATGTGTTTGAAATGAGTAAATAAAAGAAAGCACTTGAAGCTTCAATATACAAATACTGCCAACTTAGGAGATTTCTGGCAATACAAAAACCATTTCAAGATTAATGCCCATTCTTTCACCACAGAGAAAAACTATTTATGGTCCACTAAGAAGAAGGAAAATGTAGATTTCTACATAGTTTTTTTCTCTATGTCACAAGTTAAAGATAAGCAATTAAATGTAAATTATACCTGTATATCAACACATGAAATATATTACAATTCAAATTTTCATTTCTATTAGAAATAAAATTTTGAGTGATAATATTTTCATTTGCTTACTTCCTTTACAATCTAAATAGATTTGAAACAAAAAACTTACTGAAATATTTTTGTCATATTTTCCAGATATTTAACACATATATGATATCATGGTGAATGTATTTCAGTAGCAAAAGTGTTAACAGGTAAAAAATGAGGTTTTATGAATAAAATATTCACCAGTAATTTCAATTCTAATCAAAACTGGAAGATTTGGGACAAAAAAGTAGTGAAGCACTGTGCTTAAGTAAATGTATATTTAATTATTTATAGAAGGTAATAAAGTAACTAAATCAGAAGTGTAAAAATTTATCTACTGGTCCAAAACAGCACTTCAAAAATATTTAGAGGTAAAATCTCTTACATATCATTTTCTTTCACAAATACTAATACTCTTGAAATTGAGTTGCTTTCTCTGATGACTGTGGTCATGATGTATGCTTTCTATCTGTTTCACATGAACATTGTCATTTTTTGTGGTAATTTTGCAACTAATATTCTACTACCTCCACTTTTCATATAGATGTAGCTCTAAAGAATTGCCAGCAAAGAGGCTGAGTGGTCCCAAATGAGTCTCTAGAGAGAACAGTTATTTGGCATGCAATATTATGGCACTCTCATGTCTATTCATTTCTTATGAGTGGAAGCCATTCAAAACAGTAGGCACCGTTTCACTTGTGGAATTCTTAACACAGACATGGAAGGTTCTTGCTTATATATGAATTTATTTATTTAGAAATGATCCATGAAATTTTAACATAATAGTAAAATTGTAAAGTTCAAACAGCATATTAAAGTATTTCATGAGGTGTAAACCTTTCTCTGTCATGCTAAGATGGCTCCTTCGATGAGACATGCAAATTATATTGAAAAAGATAAGCAATAAAATATAATGTATGTGTTAATTAGCATTCTAAAATGGCTTCCTTGTCTCTCTTTTTTATACAGGATGTGAAAAACTTGCTGTCCTGCTAGACAGTAACCACAAGTCTGTATGTACACAAAATCACTACTATATACACTTTTGCTCTTTTGAGAAGAGTTGGTATCATCAATGCATTACCCTCTCAGGCCTGAATGATATATATTACAAATTTTGTCCCCTAACACACAGGGCTATTATATAACCTCATGAACTTTCTAAGACCTGAGAATAATTGTGTGTAGAGTTGAAAAATTCAGAGATAGACTTATCTGACAACACAAAAGACACAAAGTCTGAGAACAAATCCATACTGCCAACCTCATATCAGAATTTAAGTAGAATATGCAAACAGTTACAAAGATGTACTTCCTAATCTCATGCTAACAATGTAGTTTTATTCTTCAATATACTAAACAGACTTTCTGTTTTTCAAACTAGAAATACCTAAAGGATTTGGGTTTTTTTTTTTTTTTTTTGGTTTCTCTGCAGCTGTAGAGCCTGTCCTGGAGCTAGCTCTGTAGACCAGGCTGGCCTCGAACTCAAGAGATCCGCCTGCCTCTGCCTCCTGAGTGCTGGGATTAAAGGCGTGTGCCACCACTGCCAAGCATACCTAAAGGATTTGATAGACAACTTCAAAATAGGAAGATTAAAAAAAGAAAAAAACTCACTAAAATGTACTACTTATGATAATATAATATCAACTCAATTTATTCAAGTGCTGATCAATTGCAAACAATCAGAAAGTTTCATGAATTATGTATTTTAAAAGAACTGAGTGCTTTTTAGTGGAATGTCACAAGGTTAACCAACTGGTAGACATGAGTTCCCTTGGGTACAATTTTGGCTGCAGTGCTTCTACACCAGTCGATGAATGAAAAATAGCAAAACAGAGCTTTGTTTGAAATACATAATGAGCTGCTCTTATAAACCTCAACCTTCAAAAGTCATTATACATGAGTATTTGATACTGCAAACAATTACCGGACCTCCATTTCTCTGGCACTAGAATCTGCTGTTACTTTTTATATTCCATAACTATATCTCAAAAAATTATTGATAACACAATTGTCATAGATTGACCTGTTAATACAATTGCATTAGCAATTAAACCAACATGTTATGTTTCCTGGACAGGATTTAAAGGATTGCCACAAGTTTCTCCATTTCTTGGCAATGCCTGCTTTTGTAAAACTTGAAATCCTGGACTATTTTTTTGTGTCCCTGATTCATGAAACTATTTCTTCACTTTTCATTTTATCAAAATTTATAGAAATAAACAAAAATAACATCCCTTTAACAGTTGCAAAGGTAACACAGTTAAATTTGAGGCCAATGTTGAAATATTGATAAATCAAATTTGGCATTTTAAGCATTTGTAAAAGCAGAGGGTTATCTTCAGTATTAAAGAGTTTAGAAATCCTAAGAATTAATTAAATCTAAGTCCAGTTGAAATCCTATTTTACTCATATTCTACTGCCCTTATTAAGCAGTTATAAGCAATGCAATTCTTATTTTTATAACTCTTCATTAATACTAGATAAATGTATACTCAATAAAAAACTATTAGTATAAATAAACTTCATTGACTCAGAAACATTTAACCTCATGTATAGTTATTTATACATGTCTGTGTTTATATACAAATCTTTTATAATTCTTAGATATACCATTTAATAAAAATTGTTAATGAACATATTAATACCATCAAAAGTTTGTTCAAAATAGTGACTATAGAAAAATGAAATCAAGTAGCTTTAAGACATTACTGACTTTAAATAGGAATCCTGATCTGGTTTATTACAATAGCTACAATAAAATATGGAAACAGTCTCAGAACACTGTTAATGGTTCTTTAATCAGATCTTAAATCACTTGCTAAAACAAGCGTCTATAAATGATAATAAAGTGTTTCAAATGATCTATGTGACCCAATTTCCTAAAAGAAACACAAAATGTAGTTTGTTTTCCCAAATGTTTTATAGAAACTAAGTTAAAATTCTATGAAACACTGATTTACTTGACATAGATATTACTCAGAAGGTAAATGCATTTGTTGTCAAATTTGATTATCTGACTTGGGTCCATAGAACTTACATGCTGGCGAGATAGAAAAACTACTCTATCAAATTTGTTTCTGCCATTTTGCTTAAGAAGACATGGCACATTCCAGGACAAACACAGCTTTAAATAATAAGTAGCCACAAACCTAGCCTTACAGAAAATACAAGAAGGAAAATCACAAACCAATGAAACCAACAACATCCATAATAATACAAGCATCTGACAACCCTCCACCACCACAACTCAAAGAAGGGAAACATACAAACACTACCACCAGATAAAGTAACCAGAGTTAACAACCACTGGTCATTAATGTCATTTAATATCAATGGACTCAATTCACCTATAAAAAGGCACAGGTTAAGAGAATGGATGCAAAACAGGATCCAAAATTCTGCTGTTTACAAGAAGCACACCTCAAACTCAAAGAAGACACTACCTCAGAGTAAAGGGTTAAGAAAAGGTTTTCCAATCAAATGGACTAAAGAAACAAGCAGGCATGACTATATTACTATCTAACAAAATTGATTTCAAACTAAAATCAATCAGGAGAGATGGAGATGGACACTTTATACTCATAACAGGAACAATTTATCAGGAGGAAGTCTCAATCCTGAACATCTATGCCCCTAATATAAAAGCACCCACATATGTAAAGAAAACATTACCAGAACTCAAAGCATACATCATATCTCACACTCTAATAGTGGGAGAGTTCGACACTCCTCTCTCACCAATGGACAGGTCAATCAGACAGAACCTTAACAGAGAAATAAGAGAACAGATTTAATGAACCAAATGGACTTAACAGACATCTATAGAACATTCCACCCAAACAGAAAAGAATATACATTCTTCTCAGCATCTCATGGAACCTTCTCAAAAATTGATCACATAATTGTTAACAAAGCAAACCTCCATAGGTACAAAGAAATTGTAGTAACCATGTGTATACTATCGGATCACCATGGAATAAAGTTAGAATTTGACGACAATTTTAACCCCAAAAAAGCCTACAAACTCATGGAAACTGAACAGTCAACTACTGAACCACCCCTGGGTCAAGGAAAAAATAAAGAAAGAAATTAAATTCTTCCTTGAATTCAATGAAAATAAAGATACAACATACCCAAACCTATGGGACACTATGAAAGCAGTGCTAAGAGGTAAGTTCATAGCACTAAGTGCCCACATAAAGAAAATGAAGAAAGCACACATTAGAGACTTAATAGCACACTTGAAAGCTCTAGAAAAAATTGAAGCAGATTCACACAGGAGGAGTAGAAGATTGGAAATAAAAAAAAACTGAGGGCTGAAATCATCAAAATAGAAACACAGAAAACAATCCAAAAATCAATGAAACAAAAAGCTGGTTCCTGGATAAAATCAACAAGATTGAAAAACCCCTACACAAACTAATCAAATGGCATAGAGAGAACACACAAATTAACAAGATCAGAAATGAAAAGGAGGACTATAACCACATACACTGAGGAAATTCAGAGAATCATTAGATCTTACTCCAAATCCTATATGCCACAAAGTTGGAAAATGTGAAAGAAATGGACATTTTTTTAGATAAGTACCATATACCAAAATTAAATCAAGACCAGGTGAACAATTTAAATAGACCTATAATTCGTGAGAAATTAGAAGCTGTCATCAGAACCCACAGAAAAAGGACTGCTGAACTTGCCTAAAGGTGAGATGGTCGTTCAGGCTTCCTGACACATGAAAGAGTCTGAGAGACATTCTGCAGGACACAGAAAAAAGCAGCTGAACTGCCTTTGAAATTTCCTGCTTCATGGAAATGTCTCTGGATACTATGGGTCTGAAGGCTGAAGATGGATGCCCCAATGGTACAGAGTATCTTTGGGTGACTGTACAGGCAGCAAGATGTTTCTGTCATTTCTAGAGTTTTGGAAGTTACTTCTTGTTTACTTTGGTAATATTATATCCTTCTGGAGTCTTTGATGGAGTTGAAGAATGGTTAGTTATAGTTATAGTTTTCCTTTGTTATGGTAAAATATAAAATAGATCTAAATATTGTAACTGTAATTCTTGCTTGATAACTGTTTTGTTATATGTAATTTTACTATGTGAAAGTTAAAGCCTTTCTTTTTTGTTTAAACAGAAAAAGGGGAAATGATGGAAGAGGGTCATCTGTCTAAATGTTACTTTCATTTGTTAATAAAGAAACTGCCTTGGCCCTTTGATAGGGCAGAAAATTAGGTAGGCAGAGTAAACTGAACATAATGCTGGGAGAAAGAAGCTGAGTCAGTCAGTCGCCATGACTCTCCTCTCTGAGACAGACGCAGGTTAAGATCTTTCCCAGTAAGCCACCACTTCATTGTGCTATACAGATTATTAGAAATGGGTTAATCAAGATGTGAGAGTTAGCCAATAAGAGGCTAGAGCTAATGGGCCAAGCAGTGTTTAAAAGAATATAGTTTCCATGTAATTATTTTGGGTGTAAAGCTAGCAGTGCGGGAACCGGCCAGGAGAAAAAGCAGGCCTGCTCGCCTCATCACTATACTGGTGAGAATGCAAACTAGTACAACCCCTTTGACTGTCAGTGTGGTGATTTCTCAGAAAATTAGGAAACAATCTTCCTCAAGACCCAGTAATACCACTTTTGGGTATATATCGAAAGGATGCTCAATCTTGCCACAAGGAAATGTGCTCTACTATGTTCAGAGCAGCTATGTTTGTCATAGCCAGAACATAGAAACAGCCTAAATGCCTTTGGACTGAAGAATGTATAAAAAAGTGTCACATTTACACAGTGGAGTACTACACAGCAGAAAAAATAACATCTTGAATTTTGCAGGCAAATGGATATTTGAGTGAAGTAACCCAGACCCAGAAAGACAATTATCACATGTACTCACTCATAGGTGGTTTTTAAAGATAAACCAAAGAAAACCAGCCTAGAAAACACAATCCCAGAGAATTTAGACAACAATGAGGTCACTAAGAGAGACTTACATAGATCTAATTTACATGGGAAGTGGAACAAGAGAAGATCTCCTGAGTAAATAAGGAGCATGGGGACTTTGGGAGAGGGTTGAAGGGGAGAGGAGAGGCAGGGAGGGGAGCAGAAAGAAACGTTGAGCTCAATAAAAATCAATAATATATATGTTTTCTTCCAGGTATTTTCAACTCGAGGCGGACAGTGTCTGTCATTACCTGTTAATTTTTCTGTAAGTACTGAAGAAATTAATGCACCATTATAAGTCTTATTTTCTTCATCTTTGAAAGAAAGTGTGTAATTTGCACTTTGTAGGAGTACAAATGGATAGACAAAATAAATGGAACAGGGGAATGGTTATTATCATGTATATTTATTACTTAAATAGATGTAGTGATGAGCCAAGCAGGCCTGCTTTTCATCCCACCCTGCTCCCTCATAGCTAGCTTTGCACCCAAAATAAGAACACACAAATTGTATTCTTTTAAACACTGCCTGGCCCATTAGTTCTAGCCTCTTATTGGCTAATTCTCACATTTTGATTAACCCATTTCTGATAACCTGTGTAGAACCACGAGGTGGTGGCTTACCAGGAAAGATTCAGCATGTCTGACCTGGAAGCTGGCTCCATGGCATCTGCCTCACTGACTTCTTACTCCCAGCGTCCTGTTCTGTCTTCCCCGCCTATCTATGTTCTAACCTATCAGGCCAAGCAGTTTTCATTATTAATTAACAAAAATGAAAGTAACACATAGACAGATGACCTTCCTCCATCAAATAGACAATTTAATATGCACAAAACAGCTTGTTTCCAATCTACAGGTGCATCATTTGAGCCCATTCTAGGATGTCAATTAAAAAAAATTTCAGTTTAGTCTGTGAATGTACTTGTGCTGGAGATTTTCATCTTAGCCCATCTAAAGTGGAACCTTCTTATGTTGTTCTATAATTTGTAGTGCTTTGCTGATTACTGCTCAATTATATATTATATCACACTAATGATGATATGTCTCTGTGTGTTTTAACTTTCCAATTATACCAAAAGTTATTAGTGAAATTGGAGTGAGTCAGATCTCCCCTCTAGCCCATAATGATTAACCACATAATAAGTGCTTAAATGATGAATTACGTATATGATACCAGTTCCCAATCTCAGTCTCATTGTTCATAAATCATGTCATATGACCTTTCTTGGATGGAAAATATGTATAGGAAAGAAAGCTGCATGTGGGACACAGTTGTTTCATTTTGCTTATCTATTTCTGATATCTCTCTGTGTTCTGTGTTTCTGTCTGTCTGCCTGTCTCTTTATCTATCTATCTATCTATCTATCTATCTATCTATCTATCTATCTATATCTACCTTTCTATCTCCATTTATGAAGACTAGAACTGATTATCTTGCCCAGAAAGCAGTTTTCAAATAGAAATGATTGAATTCTCAGCCTTCAAAATGTTGAAAATACAGTTATAAACCACCAGTCAGTTAAAAATGTATCATTTGACTATTTTGAAGCCTGATATTAATTTTATACATTCTGGCTGAAATTGCATAAACAACAGCAAAATAAATTAATTTATTATTTAGCGGCATATGTGGGTTTCCAATTGCTACTTTGTCATATGTCAAGTTATATGACCTAAAAAATGCATATTTTCTTTCGTTTTTTAAACTTACATTTCTGGAACTCATTAAGAGGTATGTCTTACTCAGGCAAAATCAGAGTTTCACTCTTTTCTAGATCTCTTGAGAAAATAAATTCTCCCATTTTTTAGCTTCTAGAGGTCACACAATGGATTGTTTGCATCTTCATAGTAAGGTTAATAATATTTTTTGACTCTACCTTTTTTATCTGCCTCCTCCATATAATTTTTAAAAACTTTAGAATCATATAGTGACTTCTAGGATAGTTAAAGATTATTTCCCCAATTCTAGGACACCCATATCGAAATCTTAGCTGTATCCACAACTATGGTCTTTATTCACCATGTAATCTAACATATTAACAGACTCTAGCAATAAAATATGGATGAATGTGAACACACATTGTACAGATATTTGCAACATTCAGAGAATAATAAAAAATGAAGAAGACATTCCCCAAAATGTGGCTGTCATTGAAAAAGTGATTTTTAGACCTAACATATCATGTTCAGGAGTACTAATATGAAATGGAAATACAATAGATAAGGGATACTATTAGGTTATTTATTTCTTCCTTTATTCATAGAACGCTGATAGCTGATATTAGGATTCACAGTACATATATTATGTATACCTTTGAATAATAAATAAGTTAATATTGAATTTTCACTTCCAAGCATGTGTGTATGTATATCACATAGATTCACATTTTAAGACACAGGAACATTCTATCTATCCAAATAAGAAAAAAAATGTTATTTGATAGTCTTAAGTAAGTTTTATATGGGATAACTCATTAAAAGAACAATTTAGGTATTAACTTCATTCACATGAACCCCAGGTACAGGTTTTTGAACTTTACTACACTGTTTCTATTGGAGGCTTTCTGTATTTGCATCATTTTTATTTTATGTTTTTATTTTTTATTTGTTATTTTTATTCTCTGAGAAATTCCTACATTAGTGCCATGTTAATACCATTTCTATCCCTCTTGTTAATCCCCTTTTGTCTTCTCTTTTATTCTACTCCCTTTCAATTTAATGATCAACAAATTCAACAACAATGACTGCTATGACAAGATATACCTACGCGTAAAATTGTGGGTATTTTTTAATACTGAGGAAACAATAGATACCTAACTGGATTCAAGACTTATTAGTAGGAAAGAATTCATGATTGGTTCTAAAAACCTCATCTATTACTTATGGATGGACATAGAGAAAAATCTAATACTGACATTTTCCTAAATTAAATTCAATTCTAACTGTATTCTAAATGTCTATCCTACCAAAAGATAGGAGTAGTTCTCACCATTCATCCAATAAGCTTCTTGTTGCAAAAGAGAGAGACTATTCCAGAGATGAACAGCTTCTTACAATGCAAAGAATGAAGGGCTATAAATTACCCAACTCCAAGTGACAAATCTACAATGCAACCCATACACAGAAGGCTCAGAAAAAAACAAAGAACAGACAAAAAGATTTCAAGAGTCAGAGGAACATGATAACTGCTGTTTGTATCTTCTAGTCATGACAAGGAAACTACACCCATGAAATCCTACTAGTGTGGTTTCCTTACTTCACTTTTTAATTATATCTGAAGGACAGAATGATGCATTCCAGATAGAGCTCAAATAAACATTCACAGAAATCTCCAATTTGAAGATTCTTTACTTACTTTCATTAATAGCCATTAAAATGTAAACAGCTGTGGTTTTGAAATTTAAAAGAAACTTCAAAATACAATTACATCTGGAAATACAGAATCTACAAATCAGAACCTTTGAATCTACTTACTGATTGTCTACTTTGTTATGAAACCATTCTTCTAAGTTCTGGTAAGATAGACACTCCTTGTTTTTTGTTTCATATGTGAAACAATATTCATGCATTGGAAAAACAGTTATCCATCATAATTTCATAAATATGTAGTTCCTAAAGAGAGTTACATACAAGTCGTTTGAAAAATAAACAAGAAATGAACATACATGTTTGTACAACAGAACAGTACTATGTGATGTCATTTTTACTGACTCTAAAAACTGTCATTTTCTCATGTTATTCCTGGCAGGTAGACTTAAGAAAAAATGAACAAGTCTTATTGCAACTCTAAAAATTTTGCATAGTCAGCTGATCAGCTGAGCAAAAGTTTTAATGTAAAGTACTGTTAATCGAGAGAGTGGTGCCATGTTGTACACTGTTGCTATTTCTTTTTATAACTGTCCTCATTCTGCCAAAATCCTGTGAATCATTCATTAGCAGCCTTAAAATAAGGTGGTATTGTGTGCAAATATCATATGCTTAACTTAAGAAAACTTACCTAAATCAATAATTGTATACATATATTTAAGTTTGAGTTTCAAAATATTAAGGTAAGATTGTCTAAAATACATTTGCTATCAGAACATATAAAGTATGAAGGAAAGAAACCTAGCAAGATTCCAACTTACTGTGCTATCAGGATGTATTATATTAGATAAAATATTTTGCAAATATTTTGCAATATGAGCAGATCCCTTGGAAGGATTAAACTGAAATACTGTAAAGATGCCAAGCTGCTCAGTATCTTTATTTTTAGAAAAAGGGGAATTTAAAATTTAATTTTCTGTAAATAAGAGACATTTTTTCATAAGTGACTGTAATTGCTATAAAATTGAAGGAAATTTGGGTGAAAACACTGTATATATATATATATATATATATATATATATATATATATATATATATATGTGTGTGTGTGTGTGCGTGTGCGTGTGCGTGTGTGTGTGTGTGTGTGTACATAATCAAGCGAAAGATTAGAATATTAAGATTTTAGGTATTCAAAAAATATTCAAATTAATTTTAATACCTTTTGAATTTATAGAGAAATCCTATTCTGCTTTGTTTCCAGGAAACCAAATACTACTAATGTTACTAGAAATAATATTTATAAATCATTTATTTTACCTCAAAGTCAGTGAAGATATGACATTTTAAATAAGATTAAAATATCAACTTAACCTGTTCAATTAATATAGTAAAAATTGGAAATTATTAATTACAATTTTAGAAACATAAAGTCCCAGGAATAGTAAAGTTATTTCAGTATTTATATCTGAAATACAGTTTAAATTCCCTCCAGAAATATCATGGAAATGATTGGCTCTTTCTCAGTTTTTATCGACTAATATACTGTTTTTAAATTTTGTCTACTTAATTAGTTCTTTAAATCCCTAGGCCATTTGTGAGGTACATTTCTGTGGTTGTCTTTGTATTTCTATAGAAAATTAACAAAGAATGAAGATCTACCCTAAGGTAGGTAGTATCATCTTATCTATGATCCAGGATGTAACAAAAAGAGAAAAGGAGAAAAATCCAATAAAGTACTGGCAGTCCATTTTACTCTGATTCATGATTTGTCAAGTTAAGAGCAAGGAACTTCATAACCTGCCAACTCAGTGGAAATCCACTCCTGCAACCATACCACTCATTCAGTGATGAACTGGACACACAATCCATAAGTAAAAATTAAACATTACTCTTTCATATGTCTACTTACGAGATATGTGTTTACAATGAAAAATAGTAGCAAATATGTGCTATATAGAGTAAATTGAGTTTTGTGTGTTGAGTATTGTTATTTTTATTACATTCACTTGGCTTATTTTCTTATTTATTTTTTCTTTTTGACTTCTTATATAGTCATGTTTATGAGCATGTGTTTGTATGTGTTTGTTATGGGAGCACATTCTGCTCCATCAGTCAAAAGCCTTTAAGATACCAGTGCACTTGGGCGTGGTCTCTTATACTGTAAAAAGCAGCATTACCCATGTGCCTGCTCTTTTGCTTCTGACTCACACTTCCGGATGCTAGACTCTGTTCTTGCTTGCACAGAGGACTGTTGTCTAGGACAGTGTGATCTCACTACCAACTGTTGGGATAACACCTGATCTAATAAGTCCCTAGAGAATTAACAGTTAAAGCCGAAAAGGAATTAATGATTATTGAGGAGAAATTACAGTAAGCACATGTGGATAGGGTGAATCCAAATCTTAACTGTATTCTAGGCATATTGCCTTCCAGAATTTCTCATACAGGAATTTTAATGCAGAGAAATGATACCTTAGAATGTATCTTTTTACTACATAAACCAAGAAAAAATAAAAACTTATTGTGGAAAAAGTCTCTGAATTTAATTATAAAAGGTAAATTAAGACTTCATCAATTAGCAGGTATAGACCCAGTAAAGATTATAATGCCTTTTATTTCTGAAGAAGTAAGTTATGGGAAGGTAATGAACTTTGGCAAATGGTTTGTGCTATTTTTTGGGAGAAATTAATAGCAATTATTCCAAAAGCAATAGACAACCTTATAAAGAGAAATTCTTGAATTCTTCCTCAAATTATATATGATGCTCCAATAACTGGAGCTCATACATTTTATACTGATGCAAATAAATCAGGGAAGCCAGGTTACAAATGATAAGAATTAAGTAAGGTGAAACAAAGCTCTTATAATTCTGTTCAGAAGGTAGAATTATATGTTATTCTTATGGTGCTAAGTGATTTTAAAGAACCTCTCAACCTAGTTACTGAGTCAAAATATGCAGAAAGAATTGTTTACATATTGAAACTGCTAAATTTATACCAGATAATAAGGAATTGACTTCATTATTCATCCAGGTGCAAGACATAATCAGGAATAGGCTTTGTCCTATAAACATAACACATATCTGATCCCATACAGGTCTGCCATGTCCTACAGCACCAGATGATGCAGAATTTGATAAAGTATTGATTGGGAGTGTGTTGCAGGCCTCTGAATTTCATTAAAAAAACATCATGTCAATAGCAAAGGATTAAAGAAAGAGTTTTCTATTACAAGGCAGCAAGCTAAGGATATTATAAAGAGGCTTCCTACTTGTTCATTCTGTAATAAAACAGCATTGACTGCAGGTACTAACCCTAAGGGTACTCAAAACAATGAAATCTTGCAGACAAATGTGTTCTACTTTACAAAATTTAAAAAAATTAAAATATGTATACCACACCATAGATGCTCATTTAGGTTTAAAATGGGCAACTGCCTTGAGCTCAGAAAAAGGCTGATTCTGTAATCACACATTTATTGGAAGTTATGGCCATCATGTGTATACCTGCACAAATAAAGACAGACAATGGTCTGGCATATATATCTAAGAAAATTAAATGGCTTTTGCTTATTATAATATAAAGCACATTACAGGTATACCAAATGCTACAGGTCAGGCAGTTATAGAAAGTTCAAATAGTATTATAAAGGATATGCTGAACAGACAGAAATGGATGAAAAAATACCCCCAGAAATAGATTATATAATAATTTATTAACTGAATTTTCTTAACACTAATAAGAATGGAACAACAGCAGCAGAGAGATATTGGATAATCTTCTTCTGAATTAAATCAACTGGTTTATTTCAAGGATGTGTTAACATCACCATGGAAGCCAAGAGATATGCTACATTGGGGAAGAAGTGTCATTTGTTTCCAAAGGAGAAGAAAATTTATGGATACCATCAAAATCAATAAAGATTTGCTTTGAAAATGAGAAATCTATTGAAACAAAAAAATGACAGCTCATGAACAATGGTGGCAACCATACTGTTGCTAAGGAAAGATATAGAGGGTTTGGGCAGGGTTCTGCTCTTATCTTTGCAGGAAGATTAAATGTCACCAATAAATTTAAGAGACCCTGGATATTTTATTTTATTTTGTTTTTTTTTTTTGACCCTGGATATATTAATGCTGACAGAAGGAAAAATAACTATCCACTAACAAATATCTAGAAAACAGAATATGGATTATGTAGAAAGGCACTAATCACACTTGCATTTACACACACGCACACATGCACACATACACACACACACACATGCATATTCAGCTGGTTTTGGAATTGGACAATGACTCTGTATTTCTCTAAATCCAAGCTCCAATCATGTTGTTAAAAGAAATAATCAGTGTTTCTTTTTCATATTGGGAGTCATCTGGTATGGGACAGAGGAAGACTTTAGTAAAATTTTACTTTCTCCATGCCTATTTTGTCTATATCGTATTCTTCATTGAATGTTTGTTTATATGAATGATGTTTAAGTTTTCCACAATGAATAATAGATTTTCCTACAGATTCTTGTCCTGCAGTAATCTTTGGAGTTTCCAGGAAGAAGATGAGGCCCAACAGCAACAACTTCACAAGTTGAGGTGACATCATAGTGTAGACAGCACTACTACAAGACCACTTTTTTGGGTACCATGTGCTGAAATGTTGCACCTTCTCTGGACATTCTTGCCAAAACTCTGAATAAGACCTTTGAAAAAAAATAACCCTATCAACTGCTCAGAAATTGTTTGAAACCATACTAGACAGTAATTTTAAAACAACCATCACTTTATTTTTGCAGGATCCCATTAAGAGAACATCACCCCCATGACAGCAAGAAGGAATTCTAGAAGACGATGCCCCCATCCAAAAATATTTGTCCATAGGGTTGGGAACACTGTTTAGAGGTTGTTGATTATTACCTGTACTAGATAGAGGCTTGGGGTGAAAACCATATTTGTTCAAAAAAAGGAGGCATATTATTTATGAACAATTTACATTGGTATAGTTTTTGTATATTGGTACAAGTTCAAATTATATTTGTTACTTCTGTTTACATTTGTACACATATGCAAATTTATTTTGTCAGATTGTATATATACACGTTTCTACCTCAGTTAGGACATTTTGTATATTGCTACAACTTTTAGGATATATTTATATATTGCATTATATATTACTCCTACCTCTAATCAAGATGCTTATAGATTGTTTACATTTTGAGGTCAATATCCTCACTTATTACAGATTATTTAATATTCTGACATGAAGTTTTACTCTTAAATTATACAGGTATTAATTATTATTGGTCAACAGCTGTTCATGTTTGCTGTACATACAGTCAGAACAATCAGGTTCTTTAGATATATAGAGATTATATTCTATCTGGATAGGTAATCTTCAACCATTTTAAGGATCTGTGGAACATGGCATTAGAATAACTTAGGGTTCTGTTGACATGAGACATGATTGCTTCTGACAGCACCAATCTATTCCCAAGAGAATGTTGAGCACCGAAGACACTCCACTTGGAGCCTGTGTTCTTGGCAAAACTGGCCTTTGGGCAAGAAACTGACAATGTCTCAACCACTGACAAGTTGTATGATATCCAGAAATGGATAAGCAGGACTGTCAAATCTTGCCAAGGCAAGGTAAGATGGCTTTAAAAAATTTCCTGCTTCTGAAAATGATCTGTCAATTATGCTAGGCCTTAGACAAAGTTGGTTGCTTTGATGTTGAAAAATGAGACTTTGGATGATTGCTCAGGTAGCTAATTGTCTCCATCTTATATTGCTTGCTTTGCAAGCTACTTGATTATACTTCCTGTCTGCTCAAGTAATATTGTCTCACTTTTCAGGCCTTCAATGGTGTTGAAGATTAGAAAGTCATAGTCACTAAACTCTTATGATCTAGCCAAGCCATTTCCTATACAAGACTTAGACTCCATAGGATAGAAAGTTTATTAAAATATTTAGCATATGTTCCTTGCTTAATATTGTTCATGCTGGTTGTAATTTTAATTATACTTGGTATCTGTTCTAGTGTATATAGATTTGCATTGGATTTGAAACTCTCTTATTTAAACAAACAAGGGAGGTGCTGTGGGAGCACATTCTGCTCCTTCATCCAATAGCCTTTAAGATACCAGCCCACTTGGGAATGGTCTTTTATTCTGTAAAAAGCAGTGGTAACTATGTACCTGCTCTCTTGCTTCAGGCCCCCACTTCCGGCTTCTAAACTTTGTTCCTGTTCACTCAAAAGACTGTTGTCTAGGACAGTGATTTGTAAGTTTTACCCTTAAATAAATAACCCATTTATTATTCATAATTCTGAACTGGTGTGGTATTGTTTTGTGACTTATGTCATCATGTGTTTGTGTATATTGATGCCAGGTGCTAGAAGATACCAGCCAAACATCCAACTATTGAAATATATGGAGCTGCCTTTTACATTTTGAAACATTTATTGCAAGTAGTCAACAGGAAACCAACCTAGAATAAATTTGTTGTAATTATGTCTTTATGATACTGATCCTTTTCCAGTCATTTTACTACATATATTCTGTATTGGGAGCAAGAAAGTTTGATCTCAGTAAAATAATTCACTGAACTTATCATAGACCTTACTGGAAGCATTCCAAAGTAAATAAAAGTAGAGAGCTGTTCTTTACTTTTTGGGTGATAAACATTAGCTTTTCACCATGTTGTATTAAAAATTAAACTTTGGCTCATTTTCACCTATTCATGACAAATATGAACAATTGCTCTTGCCTCTTATTGTTTTTTTTTCTCTCAAAGACCAACAAAATGTTAGAGGAATTCAACTGAAAATATGCATGGCCTTTTCAGAAAGCATAAACTAGGTTGTGACTGGAACATTATTTAGGATGCAATAATAAATTTGTTCCTAATACAAATTTCTTTTATTATCATCTTCTCCAACAGAATTCCTCTAACATCTCCCATGACTATTCAAAGAAATTCTTATTGTCAGGAAGATGATATGAGCAAATATATCGAAAATATTAATTTTACTTATTTATATAATTTCATCACTTCTAAAATAATACATTAAATATTAAAAACACTAACTTCAACTCCACAACATAGTCTAATTTTTATTAAGTATATCTTTGTACAATTATGCTTAGGAAAATGTGAAGTCAATTAGATTCTATATCAGAATATAATGCATTTAGACTTACTAATTGCAAATATTAAAGAAATTTTAAAAATGGAGATAATTTTCCCACTTGTAAGAACAATAGCAAACTCACTAAACTTAAATGAGGATCAACCCAAATGGAAAAAAGTGACTTATATGTGTTCAAACCATAAAAGTCTGTTTCATTGGTGGAGAAAACAGAATTTTTGAAGAGCTAAAATTTTCTTAAAAGAGAAATCTTATAAAAACTCCAGAAAACTGAAATGTTCTTGAATAAATTAAATGTAGTTTAGATCACTTTATAAGATCATTCTTTTCTACTCATTTGTCTCAATGCATCATACTGACTATGTGGCACCAAATGAAGACTATTATCTGTTCATATAAGAAAGTAGAATAACGTATGAAATGTTTGGTCAATATAAGCATAACTCAGTTCAATGTTCTTCAAGAGACCCAAAAGTAATGTATATACAAGTACTAGAACACCTGTTGAAAACATGATTTTAAAGTTTACTTCTGAACTACACTAAGATAATTTTTCTGATAAAATTTTTTGATATCTATTGATCTAAAGAAATAATATAGTTGATCATTTAATAATTCTTATTTAGGTTTATAAAATTCCAATGTATAAATTCAGTAAAGCATTTCAAGTGTTTTTGAGATCACAAAGTTAACACTTAAAGAAAAAGAAAATTGCCTTTCTGGAAATGTATTTAAAGAATAGAAATGCCTTTATTGCAAATATTATACAATTTTGTCATGCCTTGTCACTTACACATAACTTAATGTTTAACCTATGTCCCCTACAGTCTCTGAACTGGCTGTCACAGAGACAAGATAGAGAATGTTACTACTATATGGATTGAAAGGGAATAGCTCCCATCAGCACATATTGGCACATATCAGCACATATCTTTGAATTCTTGATCCTCCCATTGGTGAAACTCTTTGAAATTAGGAAATGTGGTCCTGATGGAGGAGGTGTGTCACAGGAGTTTGTATATGAGGTATCAAAAGAATTCTGTTATTTCCAATCTCTCTCTCTTTCTCTCTCTCTCTTTCTTTCTTTCTTTCTTTCTTTCTTTCTTTCTTTCTTTCTTTCTTTCTTTCTCTCTCTCTCTCTCTCTCTCTCTCTTCTCTCTTTCTTTCTTTCTTTCTTTCTTTCTTTCTTTCTTTCTTTCTTTCTTTCTCTCTCCCTTGTGTTTGTACTTGTGCATGAGATGCAAGCTCTCAGTTTCTGCTCCAGCATAATGCCCGCCCACCTGCTGCAATTCTCTTGAATGTAATAGTTATGACTCACACTCTGAAACTGTAATCACTCAATAAACGACTTCTTCTGTCAGGTGCTTTCATCTTGAAGTCTTATCACAGCAATAAAAATGTAATAAGAGAGTTACTACTGTAATATCAAATGAAAATTCCTGTAAGAATTATGATAGGCAGAATTAAAAGTGAAAACAATAATATTAAGGAATGAATAAAGAAGGAAGACAACCCTAAGCATTGAAAAGAAAGTAATAATTCGACATAATTAATGAGATAATAAATTTTTAGATGCTTGTATACTAATGCAATTACATATTAGGCTAGAAAAATTCTCAAAGAAGAATCATATGAGTAAACTCTAAGGATGAATGAGTGAACTATTGTCTTGTTTCTATTCCTGATATATATTTATCTTGAACTGCAGTGTCACAAAAATCTAATTTCCAATAAGCTAAATTGAGTTTATGTTGCCTATGTACATCTATTGATATTAGTGGTTGAAAATTAGAACAAACCAATAATAAGTCTTCCATTAAAGATAAATTAATATATTTGTTTTATTTTAAAGTATATCATTGTTTATAAGCAAAAGTTATTTTTCTCTTTACTTTAAGAAGATATTTTATTAAATATTTTTAAAATGAAAAACACTTCTTCCACAATTTTTATTATTATTAAAACATTTACTATTCATCAAAACTTTAATCATTTTTCTTAATTTGTCATCATTCTAACTTCACTATGTGGACATAGAAGAAAAAATGCTGTTCTTTCTGCTCTTTTTCAATATTCAAGTGTATATTTTGCTGAAAAAATGTCTTTTGTTGCTGAAGAATTATAGTTACCTGATATCAAATTAGTTTAATGTAATCCAACACCACAACTAGAAAGGTATCAAAGAGGTAGACATTTTCAATCCTAGAAGAAAAACACCTTCCAGACTCAGCATTTAATTTAACTTGCTCTCTGGGTAGTTTTAAATCAGATTGTTACAGAATCATGCTCTGAGAAAAATGCCTCACTATTTTTCTAGGTGAGATCTCAGTCTCCACTTACTATATTAGCTATGAAATGTCTAGCATTACATATGCCTAGTATAATGACTAAAATGTGCATTTGACAGGCTTGAGTAAATATTTCTTCAAATTGGTTACCCTTGCTGTTCTCATTGTATATTCTATTTTCCCCATAATATCACTACTAGTAAATGTAAATTTTACTCTTTTTAAGTTCTGATTACTTGTCTTATATCAATGACCACACTGTGCAAAGTCAAAGTATATTTGACACCAGGAATGTTATAAAAATCTTACTTTTTAAGTTTGTTGAGTGAGACCCTGCTATTAGGTACATTTGATTATAAATAATTATAAGCCAAATTTTCAACTCTAATACATGCAAGTATCAATCATTTTATGTACGTAAACTTACTTATTTGTACTCTATGCATAAGATTCATGCAATTAAGGATCAAAACAATGAAATAGGTGATAGATAATGTCTCAATTAAGAATAACATTCATGAACTTGGAAAAAAACTTTAATTCCAAACTTATATTTATAGTATCAGTTTACTAACATAATATGATAATTTTGACTATGAGAGATTAATAGAGATGATATTAGATGAAATTAAGTACCATGCACTTTCTAATAACAGTAAGATTATATAATTTTCTACTTATTGCATTTTCTTAGTGCAGGTGTGCATTAAATTATATGTATCCCTTATGGGATTAAGTTAAACATTAAAGATATAAGTAAATTTAGAGGATTTTATAGATAAATATTCAAATCAAATCTCTAAAAAGTATAAAGAATAGTATTCCTATAAATCCAAATACTATTTAGTTAATATTAATATAAATAGCCACTAGAATTACCTCATATATTTGAGTGCCATGTTAAGAACAAATTCCAAAGATAGAAAGAATATGTTAGCTCTCAATGCAGAAATCTACCCAAGATAAGTGAATGGATCAAGAATACAGTAAATAATAATAATGTCAGTATGAGAATCATATCCCTTGAAGGGATCAAAAAGTATTATCTGTACACAATATCAGCCCTATTAGGTTGTTTTATTTCTTATAAAATATAAAGTATTTTCGTGTGGGAAGTCCGTTGCTACAGTAGTGTTTATAAAATAATCCTAAGTACTTAATTATTTATTATTTAATATTAATTTCAGGAGATGAAGCTACTTCAAGTTTTAGTTCATGTCAATATATCTTTGTGTGTTCATGTTTTATATTTACTGATATTTATAGACAATGTATTATGTAGTATAAATCTCACTATGTAGCCAAGGTTAATTATGCGCAATGCTGCCTGTATGTACCAAGTGCTGGATTTACAGGATTGTGTCTCTATGATTGGTTTCATCTCTTAGAGTTAGTCAATAGGTTTTCTTATATAAGTTTTCACTTAAAGCAAAACACTTAATTATCATTGAGTTGAAGATTGAGATCATATTTACTTTCCAAGATATAATCAACCTTTGTTACAGTTTTGGCACTAGAATTTCATAAATTATCTAAAACATGCAATTCATAATGTCAACATAATCAGCTATTGAAGTTTCAAAATGTTTTTAATCACCTGTCATAATTTTTCCATTATCAACAATACTGGAAAGATTTATTTAAAACTAATAATTTTGCTAATTATCATGTCATCACTAATCAATACCTACCATGTGATTTTATTTCAGTAAAATTTTTAATATGCAAAACTAACCTATTGGTAAGCAAAATGAACAGTGACAAGGAAAAGGGAAATGCCTACAAACACAGGAAGAAACTATTTTCTTGAAAAAAAATTAATATGCCTCGACTGTAAGAGTTATTATATGACTGTTCAGTCTTTCCTAAACTGTTTTCTCATAACTACAACACTGTGTCATATATGTCATATTTAAACTAACTGAAAATTTTAAGTTGAATAGTGTAGCATGCTTCTAGATGTGTGTAAAATTTATAACTAAAAAATTACAAAAATACCTAACAGAGAGAAAATATTCCATTCTATATGCAAAACACTCTTCTGCACATTACACAAGAAAATAATAATAATAAAGTTATTTTTAACTTTTTCAATTAATAGTTAATGATATCATGCATGAAATTTACTCAAGCTGTCCTGTGACAATTTATGACTCTATTGATAATCTCTTTTCTTGCATGTTTTTAGTTTATGAAACAATCTATAATTAGAAACAAAGTACTTGAATCCGATTAGATCAATGAAAATTCACTTATATTTTTAGTACACTGTACATGCTATACTGCATTAAAAGCAATGTGTCAGAAATGTCTGTACTATTATGATAAAGTTTTTATTTTTGTAAAATTTGACATTTCTGTAGTTCCTAGATGTTGAAAATAGATAAAGAATTGGGAATGTTCTTTTGTTTAAACCCATTCATTGTTGTTTACTTGTTTAATCTATTTGGTATTTTATAAACATTGATTTTAATTACCTTCACATCATACTCACATATATATTATATCCATACATGGTGCTTTGTAATTTTCACTGAGTAAAACTGAGTATCCCCATATGTACAAATACAATTCTGTACTGAAAAATAACTAAGCCTAATCTTGCATCATATAGAAATCATTTGCTTCTATGAATGTGCATCTTTTCAACTTTAAATGGACTGTGTTCCAATGGAAGATCACAGATTCAAGATTGTTGAGCAGTACAAATTAATCTGAAAGTTTTTTTAAAAGACTGAAATTTAAAATGGTTGGGCAAGGGATGATAGTTCTGTGAAGCATTGGGTGGATTTGCATATGATCAGAACATGTATGAAAATCACAAATAACTAATGAAAATGGGGGAAATACTGCCTTAGGTAAGTATAATTTATAAAAAAAAGCTCACAATGAAAGAGCAATTAATGGAAATTTTTAAATTTAATTTAAAAAACAATAAACAAATTCTTCCTCTCCAAAATTCATAGGGTAGTCTGTTACAGGTAATTTAATACCAGTAGCACAGACAATGAGAGCAACAATAAGTAAATGGGAACTCCTTAAACTCAGAAGCTTCTGTAAAGCAAAGAACACAAATGACAAGACAAAAAGGCAGCCCACCGAATGGGAAAAGATCTTCACCAACTCCACATCACACAGAGGACTAATCTTCAAAATATATAAAGAACTCAAGAAATTAGACATCAAAATACCAAATAATACAATTAAAAATGTGGTACAGGTCTACACAGAGAATTCTCAACAGAACAATTTCAAATGGCCAAAGACACTTAAGGAAATGTTCAGCATCCTTAGCCATCAGGGAAATGCAAATCAAAATGACTCTAAACTACCATCTTACGCCGTCAGAATGACTAAGATAAAAAATGCCAATGATAGTTTATGCTGGAGAGGATGCAGAGTAAGGGGAACATTCCTTTATTGCTGGTGGGAATAAAAACTTGTACAACCACTCTGGAAATCAGTTTGGCAGTTTCTCAGAAAATTGGGAATCAACCTAAGTCAGGACCCAGCAATACCACTCTGGGGAATACATCCAAAAGATGCTCAATAATACTACAAGGACATTTCTTCAACTATGTTCATAGCAGCATTATTTGTAATACCCATAACATGGAAACAACCTAGATGTCCCTCAACTGAAGAATGGATAAAGAAAATGCAGTACATTTACACAATGGAGTACTACACAGCAGAAAAAAAATGTCATCTTCTAATTTACATGGAAATGGATGCAACAAGAAAAAAAAAAAACATCTTGAGTAAGTTCACCCAGACCCAGAGATGAGTATGGTATGTACTCATAAGTAGATACTAGCTGTAAAACAAAGGATAATGAGCCTATATTCTATAACCCCAGAGAAGCTAAGTGACAAGGAGAATCCTAAGAGAAACAAGTATAGATCCCCCTGGGAAGAGAAAATTGAAACGATCTCCTCAGAAAATTGGGAGCATATGGGTAGGGAGAGAAGAGAGGGCAGAAGGAGGAGAAGGGGATAGAAGGGGATGGGGAGGAGAAACTTGATAGAACAAGATAGTTGAGATGGGGGATGGACAGAGAGGGAGAGTAAAGAAAGGGAAATCTTAACTGAGGGATCCATTATGGGGCTAGCAAGAAACCTGACACTAGGAAAATTCTCAGGAATCCACAAGGATGACCCCAGCTCAGATGCCTTTGCCACATCTTCTACATTTACCTGAAGGCTGAATCCTCCTATTCTTGCCATTCCCACAGGAGATATTATTCCTAGGTATTCCTTGTCTACAATCCTTTCTCAGATATCCTATTCTACCACAATTAAAACATTAGACATTTTGATGTCTCCTCATCCCTGTGGAAATTGCTTTTCCTACCCAAGATTCAGTATTATAGTCAAATGTCTCAATGTTCATTGTATGCAGAAATCATTCATCCATTGGTTCTGATCTAAACTTTAAAGGCCCAAGTATCTTTCTGCATTCTAAGTTTGCATTTTCAAGAGCCAGAGATTCAATAAGTACTCATCTAGTATCTGGGTCTGTTACTCCTATTTGTACAGCCTTAGTTATTCTTTGTAAAAAGTCAGTAAAGGTTTTTATTTTCTTGGGCCCTGTTTAACCGTGGTATATAATTCAATTTATTTTCCTGTTTTAAATCCTGTCCCAAGCATTTAAGGCTGCTTTGTGGCATAGCGACAAGATTTGTTCATTATACAGAGTTTGAACCTTTGGGACAGCGTAAGAGCCCTCTCCAAGAATTTGATCTTGGGAAGTCTGAAGTCCTTTTGCTTTTTTCCCTGTTCTAAAATTTTAGCCTCTTCTCTGAAATAGCATTTAAACATCAATTCAGGCCCATCATCCAGGACTGCTGAAACTAAGTGAAGCCTTCCATGTGGTATTGCTTTACTGCTAGAAGCCCATGTCTTTATAATCTCTCTAACAAATGCGGAATGCAAGCCATAAATTACAACAGCTTACTTATTTTTTTTAGATCACTCATTCCTATAGGTATCCATCTACCTTCTTTTGATTCTTTGGAGCCTTTAGTACTTTATGCTTTGTCAGAGTTAGATTACAGGGTAGGAATCTAAAACCCTGGGTAAGTAATCTCTGACAGCTACTGGCCATGTTGAATCCTGTCCTTTTGCCTTCTTTCCCTGTTCATCAGCTCCAGTAAGTTCCTCAATCTATTATCTTGTGTAAAGCCAAAATCTCCTGGCCTATATATGTTTCTAGTGATTTCACTAAGGCACCTAGCCTCTGGTTTTCATCCTGCACATGTGCTTCTGAGGTCTGAAGTTTCTCCTTTAAAGTTAGCACCACATCTTTGGACATTATTTGAATAGCATGCCGATTGCCATCCTGAAGAGATACTCTTTCTGCTAACATATCAAAACTTTTAACAAATTCTGATTGTCAAATTCAACAGTATGAATTATTTCAGATAATTTCTTGGTACCCTAAGATATGAGTTCAATTTTGTCTGTTAAATTAATGTAACCCTTTTCAATAGTATTATTTTTTTCTGATAAATTTTGATTTTTGATGGTATTAATCCTGTCAACTAGCTGTTCATTATTAGTCTGAAAAGATTATATCATTTCTAATAGTGCCTCATTCTTTCTTAAGGATATAATATGAAGAAAGAAACTGAATCCCAATATTCACTAAATGGATGTATCACCATGACCATATATGCCTTGCAGAATACAATCTATAGTATTAGTAGAAAAGTTACTAAAAGTTTCAGTGTTAATGTAGTCCACAATATTTATTTATTAATAACCTGTAAATTATTTTAGGTTTAAAAATCTTTATTGTCCAGCATGTGTTGTGGTTGCAGAGTCGTGACTAACAGTGATGCAACTGGTGGTGACGTAAATGTTCCTGCATACTCCTGAGAAATGGGAAATGGGGATTGCACATAGGTAATAGTAACAAGCAAGCAAAAACTACAGAGAGTGTAAGACTACAGGGAACATACATCAATATAATAAAAAAGTTTTGTTCTTAAATGTACTTTTGAAGTCTATTGTCCTTTTAAAACATTCTAGAATGAACCCTGAATAAATGAACAAAGTATAAGAACATGCTTCCAGTAAAGCATAAATTTTGTGCTGAGGAATTATTATAGACACTTTCACAGTCATAATAAAAGAATTACATGTAATTAAATATACAGGCTTCAGTCCACACCAATATGCTGCCTTTTTCTAAAATAATTTTTAAAGTGTAAACATTCATAAACAAAGGTAATTTTGTGTGTTGTAATGATAATATTTAAAATACCCAAGTATTTGAAATAAGAGAAAATGAACCAATACTAATTTCTCAGTTATCAAAACATTAGCACAACTGTGTTTACTTCAGATTTATTCATTTTATATATGAGTATTTTGCAGAATGTGTGTATTTGCACCAAAAGTCATAAAAGGGCATCAATTCAACTGTACCTAGAATTACAGGCAGTTGTGAGCTGCCCAAAGGTGCTTTGTTTTGAAACTGAGTCTTCTGCAAAAATAAAAAAATTTTTAACCTATGAGCTACTTTTTCTACCCAATCTCCAACTGAAGCAATATATTTTGTATCCTAGTGTTAAGATGAGCAATGTTGTGTGAAGTATAGAAAACACATCAGCAAGTAAATAGAGAAAGGAAGCATAATAGTAAAAACTGGACCTGAAATATTAATGACATTTGCTTTTTATTTATCTTATTCATGGATTGTTTCTTTCAGCAATAAATTATCAATCCAGTCTTACCAAATTTGAAATCCATGGTATTTGAGTCTCCTTAAATTCCACCAGAGATCCTTAAAACTGTGTACTTTTAGAAATTATGAACTGTGAATTTCACAGAATGATCTTATTTTTTAGTAGATGTTTTTACATTTAATGAAAAAATGTTATTTATTTATTGCAATCAGATCTATTGTTTAAAATTGAGCCAGTTGTCACATTTATATCATTTGGATAATGAATATGCAAAAACCCTCAGGGTATTATGTTTCATAAGAAATGCAGGCTAGCATTCACTTGCATGGTAATTCATTGTTCAGTTTTTAAATGTTAGTGACTCCTCATGTGATTTTCTAAAGTCAATTGATTGCTATACAAATGAGAGAAAGAAAGAAAGTGGTAAATGTGAGAAAGACACAGTTTTTGTCCCATAAACTTTAAACTATCTCCTTTAAATGGAGCACCTTTGATTTTAAACTTTTCAGGAATATGCAATTGAGAGAAAGTATAACTGTAATATAACTAATGAGAGAAAGTAGATGTTGGAGTAAAAGGAAAGATACATTTCTTTGAAAACTTCAAGTGACTTTTTAATTAACAATTATTTGTTCTTCAATACAAATGTATTCTATGAATATTATTTCCTCAAATTCTTTGTAAATTCAGTCATAATTTATTTATTTTAAACTATCAATAAATGTTATCTGGATACATTAATGAACATGGTATATAATTAAATACCAGTTATGAGACATGATAATGAATCCTAGAATAACTGCAGAACGGAAAAAGTTAAAAAGGACCCCTCCAGAGAGAAGCTGGCATTGAGGGAGCAATAGAGTGAATAGAAGGGTAAAAATTAAATGATGGGGGAAATGAAAAAAAAAGAAGATATCTTAATTAAGGGAGGCATTGTGGGGTTGGCAAGAAGCTTGATTCTAGAGGAGTTCCCAAATTTCCACAGGGATGTCCCCAGCTAGGACCCTGGGCAGTGGAGGAGAGGGTGCCTGAACTGGCCTTATCCCATAGTCAGACTGATGATTATCTTGAATATCACCATAGAACCTTTGTTTGGCAACAGATGGAGATAGAGACAGAGACCCACCAGAGTCAGACTGATGATTATCTTGAATATCACCATAGAACCTTTGTTTGGCAACAGATGGAGATAGAGACAGAGACCCACATCAGAGCACTGGACTGAGATCCCAAGGTCCATTTGAAGAGCAGAAGGAGGGAGAATATGAGCAAGGAAGTCAGGACCACAGGGTGCCTGAGCTAATGGTAGCTCACCAAATCCAGCTGGACTGGGACTGAATGAGCATGGGATCAAACTGGCTCCTCTGAATGTGGCTCACAATTAAGGCAGACTGAGAAGCCAATGATAATGGCACTGGGATTTGTCTCTACTGCATGTACTGGCTTTTTGGGATCCTATTCTATTTGGATGCATACCTTTCTAAGCCTGGATGGAGGGGGGAGGGCCTTGGACTTCCCATAGGGCAGGATACCCTGCCCTCTCTTAGGACTGGAGGGGGAGGGGTGAAGGGAGAGTAGGGAAGCAGGAGGGAAGTGAGAGGAGGGGAGGAAATGGAAATTTTCAATGGTATTATTTATAAAGTAATAAAATTTTTATTAGAAATAAACAAATAAATTGAGGGCTCTAATTAGGAATGGGATAGGAACGTAAATACACAAGAAGGAGGTAATTAGGTAAAAGAAAAGTATAGAATCACACTATTAAAATCATGAAATATAGTTATAATATATTTAAGTTGGTGTATAAATATAGAGGTATAGTTTAAATAAGCTTTACCAGCTGAGGTGATAATACAATACCCACAAGTCAAAAATCATATAACAAAAACTCCAATAACAAGCATGGGAAACTCCTTTGAGCTGTTAGTGTGGGATGTCCAGGAGACGCTGCTAAGCCCACGGCTGTCACGCCTGTGTAGCAGATAAATGCCGCTAAGGTGGAACAGTGCTGAAGGGTTGGGGTCTGTGCTCCCAGGAGCTGAGCCCCAGGCGGTTCCCTGGCAATCAGCCACAGTCATGATTCCGGATCAGCAAACTCGCCTTCGCTAGCCCTGGCGCTGTATTGAGTTGTCTGTTCCTTCTTTGTTTCTGTGTAGTTCTTTTATCTTGCCAGCAGATCAAGAAGTTCCAGGACATTACCAATAATAATAATCAAACTACTGAGGCATATTGGACTCTGGCTCGCTCTCTGGGAAAACTTATGGATACCCCAGAACAAAAGAAGCTCATGATGGTAGAGGCTAGCCAGAATGAGAAACCCCCAGGTGCATTTTAGATAAGAGAGAAAGGCGGGATTCTTGACATTAAGAAACCAATTATTCACTATTGGAGCAAGCCTTGGGAGTAAAACCCTAAAGAATGGTGTTTTGGGTTACCATGAGAACAGATATGATTTAGGGCTATGAGAAAGCAGTTGGTTAATGGTGTGAGACGGATTTCAAAGAAGAGCTCTGCTCACCTGGCCCTAACCACAAGACATACTGGAAACAATCAATTGTCTGTAATCAATTTTTCTCATGTAAAGCTTTTGATTATTTCCGGTAATCATTCTTCTCATGTAATTTGTTTGCCAACTTCCTTCTGTGATCCTATAAAACTGATGCTTGAGCTTCAGTAAATTTGCAGCAGCATATTCAACCTTATTGAGTGTGTCTGTCTGTCATTTCCTCGCCGATTCCTGATTTCTCCTAGCCTTCACCCCTGTTCTCCCGTGGTCGGTGGTCTCCACGAGAGGCGGTCCGTGGCAAGACTCCAATAACATTACAGGTTTTTCCTATTACCCTTGCTCCCCAGAGATAGAAGGCAAACTTTTTTGTTGAAGATACTGTACATTTCAGACATAGGACCCAAATGCCCTTAAGCTAGAATCAACCTAATTGACTTATCCTTGAGGACTAGAATTCATGATACCAGTATCTGGTATCCAAGTTTTTTTCTTCATATTTTTTCTTTAAAAATTATTTTTCATTTTACATACCAACACTAGTTCCCATACTCCGCTTCTGCACCCTCACCTCCCTGCTTCTTATTCCCCACCCATTCCTTAGGGGAGGTAACGCCTTTCTCACGAAGTCAACAAGGTCTGACTTACCAACATAAAGGTAGAACCAAGACCCTCCCCCGTAATATCAAGGCTGAGCAAGGTATCCCACCATAGGGAATGGGCTCAAAAAAGCCTGTTAATGCACCCAGGATAAGTCCTGTTTACACTGTCATCCTCTACAACAGATTAAGCCACTTAACTATTACCACATTTAGAGGGCCTACTTTGGCTCCATGCAGGTCATCAGCTGTCATTCACTTGACCTCCGACTAATTTAGTTTAGCTCTCTCTGTGGTTTTCCCCATCATACTCTTGACCCTCGCTCTCTTCAAATGAACTCCAGTAGCTAAGACCAGTGCTTGGCTGTGGGTTACTTCATCTGGATGGAGGTTCTATGATGACAATTAGGATAGTCACTGATCTGATAAAAGTTAAAGCCCTTTCAGACACCCTCTATACTATAGCTAGAAGTCTTAGCTGGGGTCATCCTTGTGGATTCCTGAGAATTTCTCTAACATTAGATTTTTCGCTTCCCCATGATTGCTAACTCTATTGATATATCTCTTTCATTGATCTCCCCCATTATCCCTCCAACAAGTTTTCAATGGAGGAAAGCAAACAATCCTAATCTAGCTATGATGCTTATGAACCACAGCAAAGATAAGCATTACGTACTAATCTTAAGGGTGTAATGGTAGCATGAATATTGTGGTGGCAACTAAAAGGTCTGCAATTTTACTTAAGATTGGAGCACTGGACTGAGCTCCCAAGGTCCAAATGAGGAGCAGAAGGAGGGAGAACATGAGCAAGGAAGTTAGGACCGTGAGGGGTGCGTTCATTCACCGAGACAATGGGACTGATTTAATGGGAGTTCACCAAGGCCAACTGGATTGGGACTGATGGAGCATGTGATCAAACCTGACTCTGAACGTGGCTGACGAGGAGGGCTGACTGAGAAGCCAAGGACAATGGCACTGGGTGTTGATTCTACTGTGTGTACTGGCTTTGTGGGAACCTGGTCTGTTTGGATCCTCAGCTTCCTAGACCTGGATGGATCGGGGAGGAACTTGGACTTCCCACAGGGCAGGGAACCCTGACTGCTCCTTGGACTGGAGAGGGATGGGGAGGAGGGATGGGGGAGGGGAAGGGAAATGGGAGGAGGGGAGGAGGTGAAAAATTTTAAAATTATATAATTTAATAAAAAAGTAAAAAAATATATGTTTAAGAAGAATAAAATCATGTCTGGTACTGGAAACCTGGCCAACTACAGAGGACTAGTGAAGTCTTGGACCTGAGGGAAGAAATAAAAACTGGCACATTTCTAAACCAGCATAATCCCTAACTATACTGTAAATATTCGTCTTTAAACTCACAGATAAGTGGAGTCCTCACTGTTCATCAAGAAAACGTCTTTGCATCAGATGAAGACCGTAATAGAAAACCATAACCAATCAAAATGCAGAATAGTGGAACTCATTCTCAATGGATACATATATAAGGACCAATAAACCTAAGAATCTGGAAACAAGGTGAAGATCCTGTATGTAATTAAAAACCATTATGATGTATAATTATAAATATATCTTACTATTTCAATGATAGATCCTAAGAAAATATTTCATTTTCTTTCTCTTTTTTCTCTTTGGATTTATTTTTTGAATGCATATATTATTAATATTTACAATTCTGAAATCTTGTTAATATATTCTAATTTAATTTTGTGAACTTAAATGGAAAGTTACATAATAAGTTTTAAATGTGAGACCAATATCACAATCCCATGAGAACATTTCTTTGAAAACACATTGTCTGAGGAGAGCTTTGAATTAAAACCTTAAAAAAGTCTATATTTCTAACACTAATCTATGTTTCTTTAAATTTTACTGACAAATGTAACATTCATAAATGTGATACTTTTTAGCTGAAATAGTCTTATAGTATATTAGTGTTCTCTTTTTAATAACACAATAGATATTTAGATTGCTCATTTGATCATCTCAGAAAAAAGTCTTTATTTCCCCTGAGACCCCTCTCATCCTAATTATATGTGGATCAACTCACACAGAATATCAAAACCAAAAAAATACAACATTAACAATAACAATGAAAAACAAACAACAAAGTATTTTTAGTTAACTTGCACCAAGGAATTTTTGGTATTTGAAATTGTATTTTCTCATAGGATTTTTTTCCATAGAGGATGGAATATTAATTCAGTTTCTGGAATGGTCATTTTGTTTTCCTTCATGAAGGAAGAAATATGTCCTCCCTATTTTCTGATAAATGACTTTCTAATTTGAAATGTCTAATAAAAATTATAATCTGTATCCTCAAGTATTACCAAAAAAGACTATTACCAAAAGTGCAATATTCACCTAGAGATGTAATGGTGTTGATGATCAGTTTTTAATAACTATTTAAAAAAACCTACTGTGTCATAACAGCTGCCCATAATTGTGTTTTAAACACACCCTCTATTATTTATTTAAATCTAATATGAGATCATTGATTGAAGTTGGAAAGACATTGGGAAACTTGGCTCTTGCAAGTCCATGTTCATCAATTTCAGCACTCCACTGCTGGTTTGTCTTTTGTAGTACTGGCTTGACATATAGTGACACTTACTGATTACAGTTTCTGTACTAATGTTATGCATATGCCAATAGTAAATATCACCTGCAAGCATATCATCTGCCACCAAAGACCCAAGCCTAGTGTCCCAATTTTAATTGCTTCACAGTTGCACATAATTAACTCTATGAAATTGTTTAACTCTCACCAAATATTCATTGAAGACCCATTGGTCTAAACTAGATCCTGCACTAGGATCACTTCTATCTGAATTATTTCTTCCTGGTTTATGTACTCCAAATTCTGTGTCTATTGGCTGAAATCAACCACATTTTTCTTCACTTTCTAATTTTATGCTTGTATTTCTAATCTCTTCTAGTGTGACAAAGAGATACTTCAGGGAAGGTATGAGATTCATCTTTCCTTATTCAGGCGGTTTTTGGAAACTGAATTTCTTGAAAACTCTATTTGTAACTAATTCACATACTAACAGAAGACAGAAATATTTTTCAAAGTATTATTATTTTATGAAGAATATTTCTTACATACATTATCAGGACTTAACTCAAATGTAACTTTTTCCAGGTAATTTCTTGTTAAAAATTTCAGGACAGTGTAGCTTTCTCCTAAGAACTGCTTCTATACATCTCTGAAAGATATGAGTAGGGTATATCTTCCTATCCTACTAGGAAAATAGATGACTATGTATTTGTGAATTCATATTATATATATATATATTTATATATATATAGTTTTAAATACGCCATGCCCAAAATAATATAAATAAATAAATTTAATTATTAACTTTAAATAATAATTTAAAAAGTAATGCCATTTTAAAATAAGAAAATTAAAAATATTTTTTTAAATTGTGAAGGATATAAATTCTGAAATGATTTGAAATGTTAAACATTTTTCCAATGTATGTATCTATGGCTAATTATCAAATAAATCTTTTAATGTACTCAAATACATGGTGTCTTATTATTTATTGATCAATAAAAGAATATCTTTGTAAATGTTTCCTCACTAAATACACAAATTCATTATTTCATAATATCTGGAGAGCAAAGGATTGAATAGATTATAAGGCAGTTAACACTAATTCCTTTCTGGAAAACAAAACAAAACTCAATCTCCTAAACAAAAGTAAAATGTAGCCACCTCAATTCATTTGAAAACCTTACGAATCAGCATAGTTACTCATCAGGATTACCCTGTCATAATTGTACCAAGATTTTGCTTTTTCTTCTCAAGAACACGTCATTAGTTAAAAATTAGTATTTTAAAATGTTACATCTTGATTTATGAAGTAAGAGATTTAAATAAATTATCTACCTCGCATGTCCATTGACATTCAAATGGATTTTATTACAATACACTGATGAACCGCTAGAATGAATTCTTAGGAATTCAAACAACATATTTGTATAAAATTGACAAGCTACATAAATAGTTTACTGAACATTTCAGCCTTATAAGGATTATAAACAAATTGCGAGCTTTCTCATTAACTCTATCATTTATAAAATTAAGATTATAATTAATATGTCTAGGGTAGTATTTTTAAACCTGAAGAAAATCATTCCCATGACAGTACATTTGTCAATGAATTCCAAACATTTAGAAATAAATTAAAATTTTATATAAGAATTTGTATATAGTTGAACATCTGTAGGGATTATATGTCACTTTGATAAATCATCAATTTAATATTTCTACAATGTTTTTTTATAAAATAAATTCTTTTTGTGTATAACAATAGCTGAGAGATTAGGTTTGCATATATTCATATTACTTTTCTAGTTCCAAGTTAGAGCTCAATCACTGTAAACCAATGATCCAGAAAAGCATGAAAGAACTTGATCATCCACTACTAAGATAAGGACTAAGAAAACTCATAGCAGTGCTTTGAAGTATACTAACAGTGATGATAGGTCTCATAGAATCACAGTCCTGCCAATCTGCCTACCATTTTTAGATCTATGTAGAATCTATAACCAATATTTCTAGAAATTTCAATATAATTTCAACTGAAATTAAGTGATGAAAAACTAAATATTTTAAAGTAATTATTCTAAGTACAAACATTCATATCTAGCAATATGCCAAGAGACAATATGTAAGTTGTGGAAAAATATTTTTCTCAATTCAAAGCAGTAGTGTGCTAATATCTTTTTCAAAAAGAAAGCTAGGAAACGTGTCAAATAATAATATAAATAATTAATATGTGGAAGACATGTTAATTTATGGGTCAGCTATATGGTATAAAAGATAGAAAATACACCTTAAAATGAATAACAACTTCATATATTTCTGAACTACAATATTTAATCAATAAGGTATTTCTGAATAACTGGAAATTGCCACTCAGTAGCAAAATGTGTATAATTAAAAGAAAATAGCTTTATGATCATTATTATGTAAAACTATGGTAGTCATTCTTTAGAAACATACACATGTAATTTTTCTAATGCATATTTCAAAAACTAATAGATTCTTCAAAATATTTGTATTAATCTTAGTCGTATGTGATTTTTATAATTCTGCAGATTGATACATTGTTTAAATATTTTTCACTATAACCTATAAATGTATATGAAAAGGTTAAATATTTTTATTTGAAAATTTATTTAATGACTTCTGATTGACCAGTAAACAATGTCAATATCTTCCATTCATTCTATGTTTTTCAAATTAATAATTCAATATATATAAACTTGTTTATGATTTTGACCACTACATTTTAATGGATTATATGGAAAATATTTGCACTTAAGTTTTTTTTCATATAATATATAAATCATACTGAGAAAATATAAAACATACTGAAAGCCTCTATTTGCTTTAGAATTACAAATTTTACAATTGAACAATTACAACAGCTCAGTGTATAGAAAATGAGCAGACAAATCACCTTTCAGATTGTAATCTTTTGTTGGGAGGTGGAAGTGGTGCAAACCTTTAGAACAGCTTGGTCTACAAGAGCTAGTTCCAAGACAACTAGGACTATTACAAAGAGAAACCTCAAAAAAGGCAAAAAAGAAAATTATTTTACCTTTTCACAATTGTGATACATGATATTTTAAAATCAATAGAAGAACAAAGAATCAAAGGTCAAAGAATTATTTACTCCATGGTTTTACTAGAAAACTTATATTGTATATTGTTGGTTTTAATGTAAAATTTAAGGGAGATACAGATATCCTGTACAATTACTTCAAAGTATAAATGTATCTAGTGATTTGCACCAGGTTATTACAAGGTAAAGTATCAAATAAGGAACAGATGAATTCAATAGTTCATAACAGTAAAAACTTGATTACATAAAAATAATTTGGATTAGGCCTTATGGCTTGGTTTTTCCTATGATAGCTCACTTCTAAGGTGATTTTTTCTTAAATACTTACTGAAATTTATTTCACTAAAGAGAGAATAGACAAACTAAAACCAAGTAATACTTTAACTTCAAACATGGGAAGATTTCAAAATAATTTAAAAGTTAGGAGTGGCCAATAATAAGCGATTTCTATAATATCCCAAATGATTAATCATAATTTTACTCTCATTATGATATTGCTTTGAAAGTATGCTATACCTAAGATGAATTATTATTTGGTAAAATTTGTGTATTTACATCAAATATTATTTTTAAACAATAAAACATCTTCATTATTAAAAAGAGCTCAATGAAAAGATTTTAATTTAATTATTGTTCATATTTGTCTTTTTGCTTGTTTTGAGACAGGTTTTCTCTGTATAACAGCCTTGACATCCTAAAAATAGTTCGTTTAGACTAGGCTAACCTCAAACACACAGAGATCTGCCTGTGTCTGCCTCCCTAATGCTGAGATTGAAGGTGTAAACCACCACTACCCATCTGTATTTATTTATTATTTGCAAAATTTTGCAGTATTTATTACAACCTTTGTCTGAAGTAGACAAAGTCATAAGCTTAGATTTCTTTATAAAATCAGTGGGTACCATATTTTAGTTCCTGTGTGCTATAATGCAATATGATAAGTATAAATAACAATAACATATTGAGGAAAGGAAAATAGAAGGGGGAAATTACAGGAAAATAATATCAGCAAAGTTAAATGATATAAATGAAGAAAATGCTGCAAATTAAACTGTTGTTTTAGTGTTAACTAAAATATATGAATTTTAACCAGTAAAAAGATGGTAAAAATTCTGTGGACATATAAATATGTTTAAACATAATCTAAACTTTATATCATAGATAATTATCTTGAAACATTACAGGCATAACACCATTGATTTGTGTGAGTTTTGCATTCCTAACTATAAGTACAAATGAAATAACATAGATTTCCTCTACATACATCTATAGTATTTCAAAATGTAAATAGTTATGCTGAATCAAATGAACATTTAATGATATTTTTTTGAAAAAACTAAATGCTTTCCTCCTTTCCAAGAAACATTTGTTAATGCTATCAAAAGACATCAAGTGTTTTAAAACATACTATCTTATTCATTGTTTTTCAAAGACTGCAGTTGAATTGAATTGATCTTACAGAAGTGGATGGGGTAATCTTTCATAAATTGTACATTGAAGAAATAGGACAAAGATGTCAGAATGAGTAGTACAAGTATCTCATGTCTACTCAAATGTCTGATTTCTTCTCACTGCTTTTGACTCATATTTAAAGTTTTAACTATAAAGTAGCCAAAAATTGAGCCTTACTCGGGAAATATTCAACATCCTTAGTCATCAGAGAAATAAAAATCAAAATAACTCTGAGATTCCATCTTACACCTGAAAGAATGGCCAAGATCAAAAACACTGATGAAAACTTATGCTGGAGAGGTTGTGGGGTGAAGGGAACACTCCTGCACTGCTGGTGGGAATGCAAGCTGGTACAGCCCTTTTGGATATCAGTGTGGCAATTTCTCAGAAAATTAGAAAACAGCCTTCCTCAAGATCCAGTAATACAAATTTTGGGTATGTATCCAAAGATGCTCAATTGTGCCACAAAGACATGTGCTCAACTATGTTAATAGCAGCATTGTTTGTCACAGCCAGAAACTGGAAACAACCTAAATGCTCTTCTACTGAAGAATGGATAAGGAAAATGTGGTACCTTTACACAATGGAGTACTACACAGCAGAAAAAATAATGACCTCTTGAATTTTGCCGGCAAATGGATGGAGCTAGAAAACATCATTTTGAGTGAGGCAACCCAGATACAGAAAGACAATTATCACATGTACTCACTCATAAGTGGTTTTAAAACATAAACCAAGAAAACCAGCCCACAAATTACAATCCCAGAGAACCTAGACAGCAATGAGGACCTTAAAGAGAGATATACATAGATATAAACTACATAGGAAGTAGAAAAACACAAAATCTCCTGAGTAAATTGGGAGCATGGGGAGCTTGGGAAAGGGTTGAATGGGAGAAGAAAGGTGGGGAGGGGAGCAGAGAAAAATGTAGAGCTCAATAAAAATAAAAAAAATTGATATTAGACTCTAAAAAACAATATACACAAGAAAGTTTATTGGGAGTTTTGGAAGTAAATGAAGTAGTGGGATTTATTTTACATATCACTATAGTACAAAGTCTAATTGTTCTTAATTATAAAAAGACAGAATCAGATGTTTGGATAAATGTTGAAAGATCAGAGAAATAAAGTAGTCAAACACTGTAAATAAAAAAAGTTAAGTGGAAACAGTCCTAATCTAGTTGGATGAAAGAAAATGTGTGTGTGTGTGTGTGTGTGTGTGTGTGTGTGTGTGTGTGTTTACTGTTTTTTAAGTATCTAAAACAATGTCAACTACATTAATTTAATGACTGGGGTGAGGTGACAAAAGATACACTGGGCTATGAGTAAACATAAACAATGGGTTAATCTGTTCTTCATATGCTAACAAAACATATGTCCTTATAAAAGAGCCAAGCCCCTAAAGTTTCATTAATCTAAAATTGTCACTACCCTGTCCTGTAGCAGGTGAATATTTTATCAACGACTTGAACTGGGCTCTCTTTCCATGCCTTGTAATCTCCCAGGGAGTGCACTAAGCATTGGTGGAAGAAAAATTAACTCTTTCAAGCACTGAAGCAGTAATTTTCAATGGTACCCTTATGAACCATCAAAGATAAAAGAAAATGTGAAATCCAACCATATGTAGGTTGCTCACAATGACTCATTGATTTCATACTCGGACCTGGTAAAATAGAAATTTTAATCCCTCTGAAAAAAAAATCTCAGAACAGTAATAGCTTACTGTTGCTGTTTCTGTTATGGTTTTTGTTTTTTCCTTCACTGTGCTACTATTTACACATACAGAATGAAAGGAATCAGTCCAAGGGGAAATGGAAAGCAATTCATGACTATTGTTTATTAGAATTATAAAAAGAAAATGTGATATTAACTTGTAGATACAAAATTATGAAGAAGACTAGAGGCTAGTTTTAATTGAGAGAGAAAAGGATAAGAAATTGGATTAAAAATTATAACAAAAACAATTATAAATTTCCTTAGCATTGTAAAGAGATTATAATCTAAATAAGAAGGTTATCCTTTGGAAATCTGAATGAATGTATTAACAGGAATACCTTAATAGAAGTTCTCAACTATAGTGAAAATAGAGTATGGGAAATCAAGAGTAATTATAGATACTGTTTAGGTAATTAAGTTGAAAGAGAATTTGGATGGGACAACATCAAAAATAGAGTGGTCAGAAATGTTGGTCACTAAATTCTAGGTCTGGTGTCAAGCACAAATTAGAATCATAAAATATGTATAAATTTGTATTAACCCTAGTCTTTACAAACACCATAGTATAAAATATGTGATATTACCTGCAAATAATCTTTGAAGAACTTTCAACAGATTTTCAGAGATGTCCCATGCTTTATGATTTTGAGAGAAATTGTAATGTTTTAAATTAATTAGTTAATGAACTTCTGATTATTTTGATTGTTCAGGGAGGACTACACTAAATAATAAATAAGTAAAACTGCTTAGGAAACTCAGGTCTTCAACTAAAATGGCAAGGTTAGATGATGGGAAATCTAGTCTATTAAAGATCTTATATCCTATATAAAACACTAAATTTCAAGTAATTTCCCTGAGGATTATTATAGTTTGGTTTATATAAGTGACTGCCACATACTTAACTAATTTTTCAGCTATACTGTAGGATAAGATGGATTTTGTAATGCTTTCTTCATGCATGGATTAATCACTAAGCACAAGTGATAAATTGAATATTTGTGAATGAATGAAAAGGACAGCTATATGGTTATCATTTTTATGCTTCTCTAGTCCTTCCATATATATGATCTAATAAACTTAATTTATGAGTCATATTTTCGTCCTTCTTGGCTATAATACACATGGTTCCTGGGGCTATTCAACTTGTTCTACATTTCTCTTTTCCTTCTGCTAAGGAATATTCAGTGAAAATTGCTTTGGACCTGATTGACTTCTATTATTTGGGGTTTGTACAATTGGTGATGATAATATGCACACAAAAAATTTCATGATCATAAAACTCTCAGCACAAGGAAGAAGTTTTAAAGGTATTCTTTAACAGAACAATAATAGTGACTAAACTGGCAATACATAACTTACTAGCAGATATTGGGTAAATATTTAATAAAGTTTCATTTTCACAAGGGAAAGGCTAAATGGGCATAACACATAATTAATTGCAGAGGTATGAGTCTTTCCCTTTAGAATAAGCATTTTCTTCTCTGTGTCTGTTTTCTTTTAAAAGATGAGTTCTTCCAAACATTAACCAAAGGTCAGTATTGCTTCCATGCTTTCATAAAAATAGAGGAGAAAGCTGGGCTGTGATGGCACCCTCCTTTAATCCTAGGACTCAGAAGGCAAAGACAGGTGGATCTCTGTGAGTTCAAGGCCAGCCTGGTCTACAAAGCAAGTTTCAGGACAGTCTCCAAAGCTACAAATAAACACTGTCTCAAAAAAATGTTGGAGAAGAAACTGAATAACAGTAGAATCAAGCATACACTGCTTTTCTTCTCCCATATAATATTTGACACAAGGAACATAGTACTTAGAAACACATTCTTAGAGTAGTTTATTAACAAAAATTGAAAATCTGCTTTTTGACAAATTCAAAAAGGTGTCAACCCATCATGTTTTATTTCGAGATTTCCCTAATGAATGTTACTTAGACAATGGGGGTAATGCATCACTCCATTGCTCTCATTTTGAATGTGGGTAATCTATATATCAAGGGTCAGCATGTTGTTTTCTTGTAAATTGCCAGACATTAAATAATTTGTTAATGTAGTATATAGTTTCTATATAAACCACTCAACTCTGACACTAAATAGGTGGTTGACAGTTCAAAATACAGTGATTATGGCTTTATTCAAACAAATATGATCACTCAATTTTACATTTAATATATTTTTCATATAACACCAATAATTTAAACATCCTTAGACTTTTCAAAATCAACTCAAACATCACACATATCCACACATACACACAGACACACACATACACACCACTCAAGGACAATACACAGTAATCTGATATTGCTATAAAAAGGACCTGTGAAATATTGAAAGGCCTGTGAGGCTAAATAACCAAAGGTGTCATGTTTTTCCAGAATTGAGGCCTATTGGAGTGGTTTCATGTCATTGAAGACATATATTTTAAGGAGAATAAATACAAAGTACTGTCTTGTTTATCACAATTTCTCACTGTCACCACAAAGTGGGAAGATTTTTTTTTTTTTTACTTTACATTCAGGTCAAAATACACTGCCTTACCATGTGATTAATAAGAATCATGAGCCAACATAAACATGTCCAATTTATAAACTCATTTGCTGAGGTATTTCTTTAAAAAATAGAAAGGATGAGCACAGGTACTAACAAATGAAAGTACTACATTACATAAAAAATTCTCACAAATTTCTGAAGACAGTAAAATTGGAACAAATACTTTTCTATTATAGGTCCCTATGCAATTAAGTAACTCAAAGTCTCATACCATTTTTGAGTATTTGATATGAAATGAACCTTTAATAATCACTGTGAAAGCAACAGTATTTTCCTCTGTGTGTCATGATAAATTTACTTTAAAATATTAAAATTAGCTGGGTGGTGGTGGTGCACGCCTTTAATCCCAGCACTCGGGAGGCAGAGGTGGGTGGATCTCTATGGGTTTGAGGCCGCCCTAGTCTACAAGAGCAAGTTCCAGGACAGGTTCCAAAGATACAGAGAAACCCTGTCTTAAAAAAAATAAAAGAAAAAAATTAAAATTATATTTGTGCTAATTTACATCAGTTAATATCAATTATAATTTGAGTTTTTTCCAGTTAATAAAATTGATTTATTTATTGTTATAACTATCTTCTAAAATGTTCATAATTAAAAATAAATAGAGGTCTAGGTATTTTAATGGCAGATGTTTATCTAAATATTATTTGAAAACCAATATTTGGTGTCACTAGTGGCTGAAAACCAACCAAAACATAATGGCTCAAGGGTTCATTTTCTATTCATTTCTATAAGAAACTATTCACTTCCCACAGCTTTGACAATTGACAATAGGAATGAGCCAAATTAGATAGCAATTAAATTACAAAATAGTCTAGATGCTTCAGTATAACATTTTTGTGTATTTTTATTTGTTTTTGGTTGTCAGTACCCATACATTTCACAAGCTGATAAGAAATATCTGTTTTGCAACTGTCATCATTGAAGAGCAGCAATATAATATTTTATTGACTCCAAAAGATTTTCTTCAGTGATATTATGGAGGTCTACCAGTTCTAACTTTGTAAACTCATGAGTGGTTTTATAAGTAAAAGCATGGGTTAATTTAAGATTTCATAAGTAATTATACTTAACTCTGTACAAGTATTGGTTAAAATGATTATACTCTAGAAAAGGAATTACTTAAAGATGACTTTTGTCTCTTTACTCAGTGATTGAAAAATATATTCTACATTTTCTTGGGAAAACTTTCATTTTTTGTAAGTTTGTATTTTAATTCTTTGATATAGGAAATTAGAAATACATGTGTCTTTTCCATATATAAGTTCATGTTTTACTTTTACATATAAATACGTGTATATTCACATTTCCCTATCTATTTATATGTATAATATTAGTAGCAATACTAATGCCATAATTAATAGCATACTTACACACACATAGAAACATGCATATATAGAGACACATAAGACACAAGGCAGTATTACTTGGGTGTATCCAGGCAATTTGAGGAAGTAAATGAAGAGGTAGTTCACCAGCAGGGAGATGGGAAGAACACATGCGAAGGATTTCAGCTTCAACACATGTTAAACTCTTTATGAATACACATAGAAGTAGTTGAGTACTTAATCTGGTAGGGAATTCAAGCCCTTGACAAAGCACATGACAGTAGCTTTCAGACCCAGTTTTAACTTATAGGAATCTAGCTGAATAAACTATCAACCTACTTCTTTTGTAATTTTTTTTCTTATTTTCTGTGACAGAACTAGAACCTCAATATCAGAGTTGTGTCGCTTCTCTAATGTCTGTAGAGATCAGAAGTTATTTTCTCATTTACAAACACTAAGGTTTACAGGATTTTTTGGTTTTTGTTTGGTTTTGTTTTTCTAAGAAAATGGGGATAGGAAGTCAATTCAGCAGTATCAAAGGCCAATAATAATTTTTTATTATCGTCTTGCAATTTTGCTATGTCTTCTCTACACAAAAAAAAAATCACTAGAGTCTTGCATTTTGTCCAGCATCCATGCACAAAAATACAATTAATTTCAGGCTTGTTCTCAACATAAGAGAAGCTTCACCCAGCGACTGATAAGAGCAGATGCAGAGACCCTCAACCAAATATTAGGCAGAGTTCAGGTAACCCCATGGAAGAAGGGTTGGGAAGATTGTAGGAACCAGGAGAACATGGCCCACACAATGAATTAAGCAGGGCTGATAGGGGCTAACAAAGAATGAAGTAACCATCACAGAGCCTGTATGGGCCTTAGGTAGGTCCTCTGTAAATAGGCTATGGTTGCACTATTCATTCCCACAAAGTGATAAGCATGACAGCTAGTCAGGGGTGGCTTGATCACATATTCTCCCGGATGAATAAAATATTTATATAATCCATGTGTATATGACATCTACCAAAACTGAATGATGATAATTTGAGCACTACTGCTTTGGTTATAGGCAATTCCATTATGATATTAAGTTATTTAAATTCTGTTGAATTTCTTTAAGCAAAATATTTATATTAATGCACATATGACTTAGCCCTTAAATTACTTTTGCAAGTTTAGTGTATTGTATTTCCAAAGTATAAAATAGCCCTTCGCCTTGAAAAGTTGTTACTGTGCAGTAAGCTATGGACATCAAGACATTGATAGGTACTGTAGTAGAAGTTTCACAGTTGTTTCCTTTATTATTCTTCTCTCGTACACTGTATCCTGACTACAGTTTCCCCTTCCTCTACTCCTACCCACCCCATTTTCCCTTTCTCTCGGATCCACTTTTTCTCCGTTTCCCTTCAGAACAAATTATGCCTTCCAGCATATTAGCAGAAAATGGCATAACAAGTTACAATAAGATTAGACTCAAATCCCATATCAAGCCTGGATGAGGCAACCCAGTAAGAGGAAAGGGGTCCTAAGAGCAGGTGAAAGTGTCAGACACCTTTTCTTCACTTAGAAGAACACCATCACACATCCATAGCCTATTTACAGGGGAAAACTTTCTTATAGAAGCCAATTACAAAGAGAATATGCTTCCTAAAACAGCAAAAGCGTGGAGAACACTTTTACATGTGAGAAAACATCTCTTTACCAATTCAAGGAAGTATCATATATTCACAGCTGGAAATTCTCCAGTAAGTCATTTTCTACATTAAACCCAGTTGCCATTTTACAATCTCCTAAAGACAAATGATTCAGCTGCACATCAAAATACTTCTACATTGAACAAAAATAACATAGTCTTTATGAACACACAGCTGTTCTATATATTCACTAACACTTAACTATTTTTATATAACACAAAACAGCAGGATGTTTTAAAAGATTATGAGGAAGCAAAGACATGTGCTAGGTTTACCTACTAGGTTATTTCAATGACCACATATGCCACCATAATTTTAAGATTTAAGATATTTCACTAGGGAGACTTTAACATGTACAATTATGGTGCAGGGAATGTTAGTCTGAGATATCTGGTTCTACCAATGACAAGAGTTAAAGTTACCATTTACATACATGCTATTGTTTAAATTGCATTCCACTAAATGAATTTTAGAGTCCCTTCTAATGTTGGTTCTAAAAGTTAAGTAACATTTCCCTTGTATTTTTATCAATGAATATATATATATATATATATATATATATATATATATATATATCCACTCTACCTATTATTTCATCTGTTCATCTATCTGTCTATTAAGTCTTAGTTTCTTTTGGTGGTATTGTAATAACTTACTATGATAAAAACATCACCTGAAGGGCAGTGGGCTTTATTGTTTCCTAAACTTCCAGAGTAATAGAGTCCATTATGATGGAGAAGGCATAGATTTATATAGGGAAGGCATGGCAGCAGGAAAAAAAAGATAGACAGGTCATTATGGATTCATATTCATGAAGAACAGAGCAAACAAAGGAGTTGGGTCAATAACTCACTTCTTCTAGTAAATCACAAATTTTTAAAAGTTTCATCACCTTCACAAAATTACCTTTATATAGGGACCAATTATTCAAACCCATGTGGCTATTAAGAATGTTTCATATCCAAATTACAATATACTACTTACTAATTTATTATTCCCTCGCATACTTAAAAAAAATCCAAAAGTGAACAATGTTAATCAAAACCACAAAAAGTATCTGGTTTTCTTCTAATAAGTTATATAGTTCCAAATATTTATCTTAAAAACAAGAAAAATCTGCATGTACACAATTATGCAATCAAATATTTTGGATGAAAACAATAGGAAACCCTCCAGTGTATATGGGAAAAATATGTGGATCATGAATTAACATGGTAATAAAAAACTGATAGTCTAAAATAATACCTACATAATCATTGTTTTGATGAATTTATAATAATTTTAGGATCGATCACAAATCATTAAATGACTATATGTATAGGCACAGAATAAGTAAGAAGAAATGATTTCACAAACTCCCTATAGAGTTGATTGATATACCCAAATTTCTTTCAATGTTCAAAATTTGAATGCCCATTTACATTTAAGAAGTAATGCAAATTGTATGTCATTTATTGCAAATTATAATAATTTACTTACTTATTTCTCTTATGCTTAATTTCATGTTTTTATATTAAAAGTCAACATTTTCAACACTGATTATTTTATATAAAATTTCAAAAGTGTTGTTATATTGAAAATACTTAACTACTTGGGGATTTATATTAATTGTTGTGAGGTTTTCCATGCAACTTTCCTTCAGTATAATAAAAGATGGCAACAGATTCTGACTTTTAAATATTCTCAATATTTTGTAGGAAAATGGCTGAGCCACTAATAATAAAGGCTAACAAAAATTAAAAAAAAAATCTTATTTAAAATAAAAATTGTTTAACTTTAACTATACAACAAAGAAAACAATAGCATGGACACCATTATTTGTAAATTAGTTTTATATGGAGCTTTCCAAATACTTAAATAAGAATAAGATCTTTTTTCAATAAGGAATTACTAATATAAAACATATAATGACTTTTGTGCAAGATAAAATCATCTATATTTTATAAGAATGTATATTTAGTTAATGTATAAAAATCAGAACTTTTAATAATCAAACAAAAATGGGAATTATTATGCCAAGAATATAATTACAAACAAAAATTATTCATGTTGTCCTTATGATGGTATTAATTTCTACTATGCTATATGGAAGAAAACATACTCTTTTTATTATTTCTCAGGTTACATTAACCCCTGTTTTACACAATAACATTTTCTTTCATTTTAGTATATCTGAAATTTAGAATTAAATACATTTATTACTTTATTTCAAAAAAAGATATGTCCTTAATAATTTTGCAGCTGAACTGGAAAACACTGTATACAATTATAGCAAACAGTAATAATGTTTTAGTACTTTCATTAGTCTAACCTGGATTCTAAGAAAAAATAACAATGTTGGGTCAAAATTATCTCAGGGCCTGTACCATGAGGCCTGTAGGACAGATAAAAGCCTGGCTCAAATTTGAAGAATATTCTCAAAGCTACCAAGTGAGGTTAAGACAGCAAAATCTAGGTAGACACCCCTCCAGCCAGAAAGAGGGCTTGGCTATCTTTCATTGGCTTGAAGTACCCCTGCATTACATCAGCTTTTATGATGTCACTTAACCTATATAAGCTGACACTCACAGTAATAAAATGAGTTCCTGCTTTGACTTGACTCCCTATTGCATTTGATTGTCCTGCATAGTGGGGCTGCTGAATGGGTGGATAGCACACTCACCTTTCCCTGGGGAATAAGTCTAAGGAGGCTTGGCAACTGGTGTCCAAACAGGGACACAACTGATTTCAATGCTAAGTGGTCAGTCAAGGTGAGTAAGACCCCATGATGGGTAATGTTACTTCACACAAAAATAGCCTAGTGCTGAAGGCGCTGAGATATATGCTACTTGCCCGAGGCCTGAAATTCTCAGAGCACAATAAAATCTAGACATGGGAGGATATAATTACCCTGGCCCCCTGGGTACACAACATGAATTGTTTCTCATTGGACATGTGGAACTCGGTAGAGACTCTGGCCAGAGAAAAGGAAAACCACTTTGATATACCCCCAACATTAGGATTCTATCCAACTATTATGGTCCTTAAGGCATGTTTTCACCCTGCTGTTCTGCCTACCCCAAAGGTGGGTAAGGAAAAAGCCAGAGACTGGGAGAAGTCTAAAGAATCTGAAAATAATCAACTGGCTAGAAGAGCCGGGTTAAAGTACACAGGTGAGATACAGGAAAAAGCCAAAGATCAGGAGAGGTCTGAATAATCCAAAAGTAACCAACTAACAAAAAGAATAAGAGAAAAAAAGACAGCTAAGCAGGAGGATAAAAAATGGTCACAATTTACTGAAGATCAATCTCAGGGGGGAGGAATAAGACAGGAAGATGCAAAGACAAAAAGAAAGTAAATATTGTCTGTGAGGTCTGGAGCAAGTTAGAAGATGGACCCACTGAATCACCTATAGCTGGAATCATGCAAAAACCAGCTCAGCCATTTCTGAACTTTATTATCCATGTGCAGACAAGACTTGAGAGGAAACTGGTCCCGCAATTGGTTTAGAGTTAAATTTACTAAGCTGCTAGTCTGGGAAGGTATGATGCAAGATACTAGGGTGGCTTAGGCTGGCCTTAGGGAAGATTCTGTGAGTCAATCACAGAATGTCGGGAGCCAGTCACATACCAAGCAGACTCTTGTGGTGGCCCTTCAGGCCCAGACCCAAACTCCAGCCTCTTCTATTACTCAAGCCCTGGTTGCTGAACAGCAAAAGCAAACACCTTGGAAATGTTTCTTATTTGGCCAAATGGGACATTTATGAGGGATTGTCCACAAAAGGACAATTAAATCCAGGTGCAGAAGGGATCTCCTCTATCTCCCTGCCTTTGCTGCCACAAGGGATACCACTGGGGCTCAGAATGCTTCTCCAAATTTGATATAAATCAGAAAACCATTGCAAATCAACCTTTAAACTAGATGGGGGCACCTTCCACCCCCCTTAACTAAAGGAAGGAAAGATGCACCTTCAGTTAACTAGACCATTCCAATGGTAGAGGGTTTCCAACCCAATATGACTATAATCTTTGGGGTCAAATATTCCAATGCCTGATAAATACAGGAGTTGACAGGATGGTCCTCAGAAATGAAGAGGTTCTGACCAACTGGGATCTCATAACTGGGCTGCCTATCATAGGAGATGGGGGATGGCCTATGTCCCATGAAATGACCAATCCCATAATTTGGGTAGGGACAGATAGAGACAAAGGAAATTCAGGCCTCGGATTCTCCTGTGGTTGTCTACAAACCTCCAGGGACAAGATTTACATAGACAAATGGATGCCATTATTACCACTGAACTTCTAGCCATTTATGATGATAAAGCTGAGCAAGGTGTCATCAGGCAGACTCCCGACACCTGGATTCACCCCCAAAAGTAGACACCACTGCTCCCAGGGTACTCCCTCCATCAGGTGAGCACCTGGTAAGCCGGTATGGGTGGAGCAGTGGCCATTACCCAAAATTAAACTTAAGATGATCAAAGAAATCACCAAAAATCTGTTTGAAGAAGGGCAGATAAGGCCCTTGAAGAGAACCTGGAATAGCCTTGTGTTTGTGATACATAAGCCTAATGGGACCACAAGAATGTTACAGGACCTACAAGCCCATATGGGACTAGTAGGGTCCCCTTTAACGGGCTTACTTTGGGACCCAGTAACTCCCTCCCAGTTTCACCTCGCTGTAAATGATCTAAAGGACTGATTCTTCTAAATTCCTCTTCATGAGGGAGACTGCAAAAAAATTGCCTTTTCCATCCCTACAGTTAACTCCTTTTGACTTGATAAGAGATATGAATGGACTAATCCCCCACAGGGGTTGGCCAATAGTCCAACATCTTGCTAACAATATTTGTATAGTACCTTCTCTTTTTATTTTGACAAAGATAGTATCCTTTTATGTATTTATATTGATGATGTAACCATTGGGCATTTGGAGTAATCAGGGCTAGTTCCCTGGGTGACCACTATCATTAATATCTTCCAACATTGTGGCTTTAAAATAGACCTCAACAAATTGCAAATGGGACCCCCATTTCATATATCAGAATCCCAATTAACACTCACTGAAGCCAAAGTGAATGGATACAAATTAATGTTACATGAGCCTCTTATTTTATTGAGGTTACAAAAGATACTGGAAGAAATGAACTGGGTAGGCCCTAGTTTCCTGTAGGGACTGAGATGTGTTATAAGATCTCCTAAGAGGGGGGTAACCTTATGACATCATTTCCTTGCACCCTGAGGGCCATCAGGCACTCTCTGAATTCATCAATGAGCTCCATCAAGCTTTTTTGGTGAGATATAATCCTTGCATTCAAATACAAGGCTAGATATTATTAGGAAAAAAGACCATGCTAGCTGCCATTATTCAGCAGTCACAACTACTAGAATGGGTACGTACCACCCTGGGGGGGCGCATTCCCAGAGTGTACTCTCCATTGTATCAAATAGCCGATATGATCATAAAAATCAGGGACACATCCCTCTGCCATTATGGAACAGATACCTCTAAATTAATAATTACATTCAAAATTAAGGATTTAGAATGGGTGGCCAGAAAGTGTTCTTGATTAAGCCTCACCATGGAGGGAATTTTGGAGACCATGGACACCTACTTTGTGGAGTCCCAGTTAGTGAAACTATATCAAGAACTACACTGGAGAGTCCCTTTAGACTTTTTCTAGGCCCCTCCCCCAAGCATTCACTGTTTGCACAGATGGTGGGAAGAATGGAGCTGTCTTTGTAATTTTCCCTGCAGGGAGGGACCAAGACAAAAATTACCAAAATTCTCCCTTGTGGGATAACTCAGTATAAGGAAATGATGACCATATACATTGTCCTACAAGAAGTCCCAGAGCCCTGCAACCTCTATTCAGACAGTTATTATGTGGTGAACCTACTGCCATACTTACCCTATGCCTATATCAGATTGCATGCTAATCATGTTTCTGCCTTAATGATACAACTCAGCTTTATTTTAGAAGGTAGAAAAAACCCATGTGTATATCAAACATCTCAGAGGACAACAAAACCTCTCTAGCCACATTTCCCAAGAGAATGCTGCTGTGAATGCTTCAGGGGCCTGTCTTGTAGAGGTCTCAACTCTGTCCATACAAAATATTACCCAAAAGTATGATTTAACTCATGTCAACTGGAGAAGACTCAAATACATATACCCCCAGACCCCATAATAGAATTAAAGAGAATTGTTCGTACATGTAAGACTTGCAAAGAGTTTCTCTGCATTTACCCCCTTATAACCCAAGAGGGTTAGGATCTAATATCATCTGGCAAACAGATATAACATATTAGCCTCCATTTGGCAAGTTAAAATATATTTTTGTGACTATAGACACATACTGTAAGGCATGCTGGGATACTTCCCACTCAGGGGAAAAGGTAATCTATAACAAAACCCCTTCTTGCAATGTTTTCCTATGTTGGGACTACCACAACAGGTCAAGACTAACAACAGTGACTGTTTTATAAGTAAAACATTAAATGGTATAGGAGGTCCTTCTGTCTGTATTGCTTTTATTGGTTAATGAATAAAGAAACTGGCATGACCTTTAGCAAGGTAGAAGGAAGGCAGAGTCAGAGAGAAGCCATATCTCTGCTCTGATTAAGTTAGTGTGTTTGTGCAGCTCATTTGAAAATATAATGTATAATTAAGAAATATAGGTTAATAGAATGTCATCTATAATAGTTAAGATTTTAGTCATGTTAGTTAGGTTTTCTAGATATATAGAGATATATTTTAGTTAGATAGATAATCTTCAAACCTTTCAAAGACCTTTAGAATATGGCATTTAAATTTTTAATAACTTAGGACTTTTCATGACAATGAGATACATCTGCTCCTGGCAGCACCAATAACCTTAAGAGGAAGATAGGCATTGAAGAGGTTCCTTATGAAGTTCGTTATTATGCCAAGCGGTTTTCTTTATTAATTAACCAATGAAATCAACAGATTGATAGAAGACCTGCCTCCATCAAGAAAGTGACTGGCAACCTGCCAATATAAGGCAGAACTATCTTTGCAATTTCATGTTTCATGGAAAAATCTGCTGGATACTATGGGCCTGTAGGCTGAAGATGGATGCTCCAGCAATACAAAAGATCTTTGGGTGAGTGTCTAGGCCGTGAGATGTTTCTGTCAATTCTAAAGTTTTAGAAGTTGCTTACAATGCATTTCCTGTTTACTGAGGTAATATTATATCCTTCTGGAGTCTTTGATGGAGTTGAAGAATTTAGTTACAGTTATAGTTTTCCTTAGTTATGATAAAAGATAAAGTATATATAATTATTGTAACTGTAATTCTTGCTTGATAACTGTTTTATTATATGTAATTTTACTATGTGAAAGTTAAAGCCTTCCTTTTTGTTTAAACAGAAATGTGGAAATGGTGTAGGAAGTTCTTCTGTCTATTATTGGTTAATGAATAAAGATACTAGATTGGCCTCTAGCAAGGTAGAAGGAAGGCAGAGTCAGAGAGAAGCCATAGAGCCACTGCCAGAGTCAGACATGCCAAAACTTTGCCAGTAAGCCACTGCCATGTGGTGATACACAGACTAATGGAGATGGCTTAAATTAATATGTAAGAGTTAGCCAATAAGAAGCTAGAGCTAATGGTCCAAACAGTGATTAATTAATTAAGTTTCTGTTTGAATATTTCAGGACTGAGCAGCAGGGAACCAACAAGCAGCCTCCTCCTACAACTGCCCACTCAGGAGAAAAGGTAACCCATGCCAAAAGCCACTTCTTACAATGGTTTGCTACGTTGGGACTACCATAACCTGTCAAGACTGACATCAACCCCTGTTTTCTAAGTAAAACATTAAAAGAATTCTTCCAGAGATGGAATATATCCCATACCACCAAGATCCCTCAAGGTTAAGCAATTGTTGATAGACATCACCAATATTTCAAAGAGGTCCTTATAAGACAAAAAGGAGAAGTCTCCACCATCTATAACTGCAAACGATGTTATTAACCATCAGTATTTTAAGTTTTCAAAAATCAGATGAACAAAATAGATTCCAGAAATATCGGGGATGTCTACCAATGAGGCCCTGCCTAAAGGCTAGGTAGAAGGATCTTTTCACTAACCAGTAGAGGAGCCCAGATCCCTTGTTGATACAAGGCCGAGGATATGGACATGTCTTACCAAACAGAGGGGAAATGTCTATATGGCTACCTGCTCATAACTTAAAATTTCTCCCTTCTCCTCAGGACAATGGAGAAGATCAAGATGACCAATAAAGAAAGAAAGAGGTTATGGCAGACAATACTTAAATTCAAACACAAGAAAAGAAAAATCACCAATGACCAAGGGAGACTGACTCTTGAGGAAAGTGTTGCTTGTTTATCTATTTCAGGTAGCCCTCTCAGTGGTAATCATGTTAACTCTTCTCACAGGGATCAAGGTTCAGGCAACAAGCACCCACCAACCACAGAAGGATTTTGTCGAGTGTTGGCATTAGAGGGATCATAAACCAGACTTCTCAGATGGCGATACCCAGAACGTGATGTCCTGACCTGATGTTTGTGGCAAGTGGGAGCTGGAATGTGGGAAACTGGATTCCAGGGATCAAAGGGAGACCTGAATGCAGAGGCTCTCAGGAGTGCACCCTACCCCAGGCATCTTACTCTAAAGAGCCTGGGTGTATTCTCATGTCCTTAGGAGACATGCCCTCCTGCAAACACCTTTTTATGTATGCCCAGGATGCAATAGGACTGCCTCCACTATTAGAAACTGCAGGCAGTGGGGCTCATGATTACTATTGTTCTTCCTGGGGATGTAAGCAGACTGGGACTGGACACTGGATAAAACAAAATGGAGATATAATGATCTCCAGGGTCTCCAAGGTACCCCTATACCAGAAACCCCTATATGGAAGATGCACTCAATTTAGATGAGTATTTTTGGATCTGCCAAGAGCTGGGAGCTACTCCCTGCCTCTCTGACCCACTGATCATTTAGTATAATAATATTTACCTGCTTCTATTAATTTTCCCTCATGTACTTTACCACATGCAAGAAAAATTCCTGGCCCGAAGGCATAAGAAATAGCCCCAAACAACCCTGGCCATCACCACATTAATGGGGCTAGTGATGGCCTGGACTGCCCTGGGCACCTCATCCCTGGTGATTTTACAAGAAGAAATGGGAATAATTTGCTTATAATTGACAGCAACCTTAGAAAAGACAGAGATTGTATTACGTTATTTACAAAAGGTTCAGGATTCCTTAGCAAGGGTAACCTTACAAAATAAAAAAGGCTTGGACTTGTTGTTTATGGAATAGGGAAGAATTTTGCATTTGTTCAACTATGTTCATAGCAGCATTGTTTGTAATAGCCAGATCCTGGAAACAACCTAGATGCCCCTCAATGGAAGAATGGATAAAGAAAGTGTGGAATATATACGCATTAGAGTACTACTCAGCGGTAAAAAAGCAATGACATCTTGAATTATGCATGCAAATGGATGGAAATAGAAAACACCATCCTGAGTGAGGTAACCCAGACCCAAAAAGACGAATATGGTATGTCCTCACTCATTAGTGAATTCTAGCCGTAGAATTGAGCCTATATTTCATGATCCTAGAGAAGCTAGATAGGAAGGTGAACCCAAAGAAAAACATGTAGTTATCCTCCTGGATATTGGAAGTAGACTGGATTGCCAGGCAGAAATTGAGAGCTTGGGGGTGGGGGCAGGATGGGGTTAAAGGGAGATGGGGAGAGAGAAGTGAGAAGGGGAGGATGGGAAGACCATAGGGGATTGGGACAGGTGGGATGAAGGAAGAGTGGATATGGAATCAGGGAAGTATATCTCTTAATTAAGGGAGCCATTTGAAGGTAGGCAAGATATTGGACTCTAGAGGGGTTCACAGGTGTCCAAGGAGATCTCTCCAGCTTGCTCCTTGAGCAGCTGAGGAGTTGGGGCCTGAAATGGCCCTTTACTATATCCACACTGATGATTATCTTGCATATCACCATAGAACTTTCATATGACGTTGGATGGATATAGAGACAGAGACCCACATTGGAGCACAGGACTGAGCTCCCAAGGTCCAAATGAGGAGCAGAAGGAGGGAGAACATGAACAAGGAAGTCAGGACCGTGAGGGGTGCGTCCATTCACCGAGACAATGGGACTGATCTCATGGGAGCTCACCAAGGCCAACTGGACTGGAACTGATGGAGCATGTGATCAAACCGGACTCTCTGAATGTGGCTGACGAGGGGGGCTGACTGAGAAGCCAAGGACAATGGCACTGGGTGTTGATTCTACTGTATGTACTGGCTTTGTGGGAACCTAGTCTGTTTGGATCCTCACCTTCCTAGACCTGGATGGATGGGGAGGAACTTGGGCTTCCCATAGAGCAGGGAACCCTGACTGCTCCTTGGACTGGAGAGGGAGGGGGTGGGGGGAGGGGAAAGGAAATGGGAGGAGGGGAGGAGGTGAAAATTTGTAAAATTGTATAATTTAATAAAAAGAAAAGAGTTAATTAAAAAAGACCAAAAAAACAAAAAATAAGACAAAAAACAAACAAAAAATATCCAAATAAATACCAACTTGCCTAGCAGAATAAGATGAAATATATGAGCTACATGTGGAATGAATGGTATAATATAAGTTTGTGGAAAAGTATTTTGTTAGAAACTTTTATTCTAAAAATGGACAGCCTACAAAATATTCAACATATATATAATTTGCTTGACAAAAACATACTGTTCAGAGACAATTCTAAAGTTTATATCTTAAGAGTACTTAGTATATTCACTATTCACACTACTTTTATACAGTCAGCACAACTATCTAGTTCCTATCCTTAAATAAAAGCTCATAGCTATTTGATGGTCAATACCTTCTCATACCCTCAAGCTAATTAAAACTACTAATATTTCTGTGCTCCACATTTCCTCCCTTTTTTGACTTGTTTTTCTAACTTTCTATTACTTTAAAAAATTCTCTGAGAGAGGTGCATGCCACAGGAATGTGTGTCAGTGAGAGGACATCTCAAAGAATCTTGAATATTGTAACAACATAAATGATTAAGTCAGATAATGTCTTAAGTGAAATTATTTACATACATAAGAAATAATTATTACATGGTATGTTTAAATATGCACTTTAACTCAGAAATAATTTGCAGAATAGTGGTTAACATGGGGTGGAAGGTTAAAGGGAAGGCAGTTATATTGGTCAAATGACATAAATTTTTGTTGCATATAGAATAAATATTCTTACCCTAATAAGCACCATTATGACTATAGCTAATTTATGATATGCTTGGTATTTGCTTAGACTACAGACCTCATATGTTCATGACACACAGAAATAAATAGATAACTATAGAAGGTGACTGCTATACCAATTATTATAATGATCCAAGTATATTACAGTGTACATATATAGAAAAATATAGACTTGGATAACTGAAATATATGTATTTTTTCAGCCACAACCTAGTGAAACAGAAATAAATAAGGAAGGAAAGAAAGGGTATTATGGATATAATATTCTTCTTGCAGCTTTATAAAGAAAATATATTTTAATTGAAACCTTATGAAATAATTGACAATGAGCTCTAGACAATCAATTTATACTGAACAAGCAGAGCAGACAAAATTTTTGTACATGACATTAAAAATGAATTTAAGTATAAATCAATCCAGACCAATTCGCTGATAGAAACATTGCTTCTTCAGGCAAGGAAATTTTAACAGGTCTATTTTTTGTTTCTTTGGAAACATCCTGGCTAAGCAGGATTTTTCAAATCCTGATAAAATTAGGTTTCCATAGTCAGTTCTCCCTTTACTCTTTCACAGAAACTTGGTTTCAGTATAGTGGTGTCCTCCTTCTCCTACATCCCTCAACTCCCAAAAAAGTCAGGGAGATACTAAAAACCAAGGTAGTAATCTGTGTTTTAGTGGAGTTCTTAAAATAAAAAAAAATGTTCATTTTCCACTTAACTTGCAGTTGCCCATCTGTAAAATTATATTTTTTTTAATCTTTGAAATAAATCAGAACATGTATCAAGGAAAAACCTGAGAGATGATGCCCTGTTCGGATTTCAGACTGAACACTAAAAGCAGGAGTTAATATATGGTCAAAATTATATTACAGGGATAACATCTGCTCTACATTAAACACATCACACCGTGAAATGAATTAATAAGAACACAGACTTGGCAAACTTATTAATCTGAAAAGAAAAATTAAACTGACAACTTTCACCTTCCTTTGCTGAACATGCTCGTCTTTGCAAACAAATTGAGGTTTATTTACAAAATGGTTAGTAAGGTCTGCAAATGAATAGTGCTGCAGCACACTTTATACACTCTTGAGTTTCCTTTGCTGTGTTCAATATTTGGCATATTTTAGGATTTTCAGACCATTGACTACAGTGATGAATCAGTATACAACTGCACATCTGGCCATTATGTTGTCATAGTAAACTGTCTGACTGACCATGTGCTAAGTGAAATGGGAGTGTTTTTGCATCCTGTTCCAAGGACATTAAATTATGTTGACTTAGCAGTTTTAGTTCCAGACAGGGGAGCACTCCTGCCAGGAGACACAATAAATATTTCATTAGAATAGAAGCTCAGACTTCTCAGTCACATTGGGCTTTTGGTGCCCTTGAACCAACAGAGTAAGAAATGAATAGCAGTGTTAGAATTGGTGATTGATCCAGATTACTTGGGATTGTTTCTCCACAATGGAGGTAAGGAAGGCTACCAATAAAAAACTACATGAGACCCCAACTCTACAAGAGAATTATAGGCAACTAAGGAAAGCTGAAAGCAGAAAAAATACTCTTCCCCAGGGAAGAGCACAATTAGTTATTCTATACCAAATGGTCCTGAAAGCATGCTTACCAATAACATCTTACAGATTACATACAGATTAAGGTTGTACATATATATATGTATATATATATATATATATATATATATATATATATATTTGCCTATAACAACTACTTAAAATGAGAGTGTGAATTTGAAAGAGAGAAAGGCTTTATGGGAATGTTTGGAGAGATAAAACAGAAGAAAGATATTGTAATTACAAATATCTGTATTTTGTATTATAAAATGTGTAATTACAAAAGATGTGAAATTATATTACAATCTCAAAAATTAAAAAGAAAATTCGATAATAAGAAACTACAGCAACACAATCCAAGTATAATAATAAAAGGACAAGATCCTTCAGTGATAAAAGTATTTGTTTGTTCTTCAAGTAAATAATCAAGACCTGTTGAGCTTCTTGCTGAGGGAAGAAGAAATTGAGAATGGGTAGCAGAGGAAAAGAGTTACGAATACCAGCTAAAACCATGCTACCATCTACAGAATGTAGATTGTAACTCATATGAGTATTTCTGTTGCAGTTTGTTTAAAACATGCAAAAATTATACATATACAATCATATTAAACTGATATTTATATTTTTTTTCTTCTATGTCTTTTTCATGTAATGTAATGCTGATTGGGATAATACCAGAGGTAAGCATTACATATCTGTATTATCATACGTAAATTATGAGACACTAAAAGAATAATGCTGCCTATTATAAAATATATAATGTATTTGCAATTTTACTTTGTTTTAGTTATTCCATATTAAGAAATATTATGAACTGAGTGTTGTTTTTATATCTAAATTATGCATGGCATGAGTAGATGTGATTGTGGGCCAAGCTGAGAAGGCTTGGACCTTCAATGACTAATATCGGTTGTCAATTTGATTCCATCTATAGTCACCTAAAACCCAAGCTTCTGGGCATGCTTGTGAGGGATTTTCTGGACTATATCTTTTGGTGGCACCCAACATAAAGGAAATGGAAGGAGCTAACTTCTTCTTTTTTTTGGTTTCCCCTTACTCTGATTGAAAAGTATATCTATCCTGATGCTTGACCAAAATTAAGTATAACTTCATCTCAATGTCTACAGATGCTGAAGACCAGTAGCTCTCCAAGTATTTTCCAGAAATCTAGCAGCAAGCTTGGATTGCTGAGACAATCATCCTCACTGAATGAACACCAGCTGAATTTTAGGCCTTTAGATTATGACAAGGGCATTTGGGGATGACTTGGACTATATCCTGTGTTGGGAGGCCCTGCTGGTCAAAGGTTTTAGCATACCATGTCCTAGCAGCTGTCTCTGAGCTCTGCAGCATGGATGATTCCCTCTCAGCAGAGGACTTCCTGCTCTCTATCTGACCTTATTTGGAGGATGTCTTAAGACCAAGATGTCTGACTTACCACTTATGTGACCCTTAGCACAATTTCCTGCAGGAACTTTCCCCTGATGCCCATATGGTAATTAGACATCATTTTAGAAGCTTTGATATAGGATCCTGCTGCCACCTTATAATAGAAGCATGCTGTTTGGTGCACTGACATTCCATCTGAACTGGTGAGTGAATGCAGACCCTGGGGCAACCTGCGCTGGAAGAGAGCACAGACCCCCTCCTCCCAGCTCCCTCTGCAGGCTTGTCTCTGTTTCTCCCGTCCCTGTCTCTCCCAAGCTTTCCCTAGTGTTCTCAGGTGTCCTGCTCCTGTTCTAAGGCCATCCACCCAAAGGGGTCAGACTCAGGCCTCCAGGCAGGTCTGAGGATTCCTGCAAGGGAGTGCGGGCTTCTTCAGATTGTGATGCAAGGAATAGGTCCTCCTCTGGCACTGGGAAGATCCAACCAGTTTCAGTCACAGCAAAGATTGGTCTAGGACACCAAGCGCCTCCGGGCTCCTTTTGAAGGAAGAGATGGGCAGGAGCCAATGCAGGAGCTCCTCCAACAACATGAAAGACAACATGACATCACCACAATCCAGACATCCCGAAACAACAAGAATTGAACACCCTACCCCAGAAGATATAGAAGAAACCGACCTTAAACAGTACTTCATGAAAATAATAGAGGACCTTAAACAGGAGGTAAAAAACTGCCATAAAGAAATGGAGATGACAAACAAAAAGATATACGAAATAAATAAATCTCTCAAAGATACCCAAGAAAAACAAGAAAAAGCAATCAAACAGGTAAGGGAAACAGTACAAGACCTGATAAATGAAATGGAGGTATTGAAGAAAACACAATCTGAGGGAAGACTGGAAATGGAAACTCTGAGTAAACGAACAGAAACTTCACAGACAAGTATTTCCAACCAAATACAAGAGATGGAAGAAAGAATCTCGGACTCTGAAGATACTATAGAGGAAATAAATTCACAGATTAAAGAACTAAACAAATCTAACAAATTCTTAACACAAAACATTCAGGAAATCTGGGACACCATGAAAAGACCAAACCTAAGAATAATTGGGGTAGAAGAAGGAGAAGAATTATAACTCAAAGGCCCAGAAGACATATTCAACAAAATTATAGAAGAAAACTTCCCCAACCTAAAGAAGGATGTTCCTATGAAGGTACAAGAAGCCTACAGAACACCAAATAGACTGGATCAAAAGAAAGCATCCCCACGCCATATAATACTCAAAACACAAAACATACAGAATAAAGAACAGATATTAAGAGCTGCAAAGGAAAAAGGTCAAGTAACATATAAAGGGAAACCTATCAGAATTACACCTGATTTCTCAATAGAAACCATGAAAGCCAGAAGAGCTTGGATAGATGTGCTACAGACACTAAGGGAACATGGATGCAAGGCTAGACTACTATACCCAGCAAAGCTTGCATTCACCATTGATGAAGAAAACAAGATATTCCAGGACAAAAACAGATTTAAACAATACTTAGCCACAAATCCAGCCTTGCAGAAAGTAATAGAAGGAAAATCACAAACCAAGGAGTCCAACAATGCCTACAATAACTCAGGCATCTAGCAACCCTTTACCAGCACAAGTAGAAGAAGGGAAACACACAAACTCTACTACAAAAAATGACCGAAGTTAACAACCACTGGTCATTAATATCACTTAATATCAATGGACTCAATTCACCTATAAAAAGGCACAGGCTAAGAGACTGGATACGAAAACAGGATCCAACATTTTGCTGTTTACCAGAAACACACCTCAACCACAAAGACAGACACCTACTCAGAGTAAAGGGTTGGGAAAAGGTTTATCAAGCAAATGGCCCTAAGAAACAAGTGGGTGTGGCCATACTAATTTCCAACAAAGTTGACTTCAAACTAAAATCAATAAGAAGAGATGGAAAGGGACACTTTGTATTCATAACAGGAAAAATCCATCAGAATGAAGTCTCAATCCTGAATATCTATGCCCCTAATATAAAAGCTCCCACTTATGTAAAATAAACACTTCTAGAACTCAAGGCAGCCATCAAACCACACACACTAATAGTTGGAGACTTCAACACTCCTCTCTCACCAATGGACAGGTCAATCAGACAGAAACCTAACAGAGAATTGAAAGACTTAATGGAGGTAATGAACCAAATGGACTTAACAGACATCTATAGAACATTCCACCCAAATAGGAAAGAATATACCTTCTTCTCTGCGGCTCATGGAACCTTTTCGAAAATTGACCATATACTTGGTAACAAAGCAAACTTCCACAGTTACAAAAAAATATTATTAACCACCTGTCTCTTATCGGATCACCATGGATTAAAATTAGAATTCAAAAACAATGCTACACCCAGAAAGCCCACAAACTCATGGAAACTGAACAGTCAACTACTGATCCACACCTGGGTCAAGGAAGAAATAAAGAAAGAAAGTAAAGTCTTTCTTGAATTTAATGAAAACAAAGACACAACATACTCAAACCTATCGGACACAATGAAAGTAGTGCTAAGAGGAAAGTTCATAGCACTAAGTGCCCACTTAAAGAAAACGGAGAAAGCACTCATTGGTAACTTAACAGCACACCTGAAAGCTCTGGAAAAAAAAAAGAAGCAGACTCACATAGGAGAAGTAGAAGACTGGAAATAATCAAACTGAGGGCAGAAATCAACAAAATAGAAACACAGAAAACAATCCAAAGAATCAATGAAACAAGAAGCTGGTTCTTGGAGAAAATCAACAAGATTGACAAACCCTTAGCCAAACTAATCAAACGGCAGAGTGAGAACACACAAATTAATAAGATCAGAAATGAAAAGGGGGACATAACCACAGACACAGAGGAAATTCAGAGAATCATTAGATCTTACTACAAAAGCCTGTATGAAACAAAATTGGAAAATGTAAAAGAAATGGACACTTTTTTAGATAAATACCATATACCAAAGTTAAACCAGGACCAGGTAAATGCTCTAAATCGTCCTGTTAGTCGCGAAGAATTAGAAACTGTTATCAGAAACCTCCCTACTAAAAAGAGCCCAGGACCAGATGGTTTCAATGCGGAATTCTACCAGAACTTCCAAGAAGACCTAATACCTATACTCCTTAAGGTATGTCATAATATAGAAACACAAGAGTCACTGCCAAATTCCTTCTATGAAGCTACAGTTACACTGATACCTAAACCACACAAAGACTCAACAAAGAAAGAGAATTACAGGCCAATCTCACTCATGAACATTGACGCAAAAATTCTCAATATAATACTGTCAAACTGAATCCAAGAACACATTAGAAAAATTATCCATTACGATCAAGTAGGCTTCATCCCAGAGATGCAGGGCTGGTTCAACATACAAAAATCTGTTAATGTAATCCATCATATAAATAAACTGAAGGAAAAAAACCATATGGTCATCTCATTAGATGCTGAAAAAGCATTTAACAAAATTCAGCACCCTTTTATGATAAAGGTCTTGGAGAGATTAGGGATACAAGGGTCATTCCTAAATATAATAAAAGCTATTTACAGCAAGCTGACAGCTAACATCAAATTAAATGGAGAGAAACTCAAGGCTATCCCACTAAATTCAGGAACACAAGGCTGTCCACTCTCTCCTTATCTTTTCAATATAGTGCTTGAAGTTCTAGCAATAGCAATAAGACAACATAAGGGAATCAAGGGGATTCAATTTGGAAAGGAAGAAGTTAAACTTTCATTATTTGCAGATGATATGATAGTATACATAAGCGACCCCAAAAACTCCACCAAAGAACTCCTACAGCTGATAAACTCCTTCAGTAACGTGGCAGGTTACAAGATCAACTCCAAAAAATCAGTCGCCCTTCTATACACAAAGGATAAGGAAGCAGAGAGGGAATTCAGAGAAGTATCACCTTTCAGAATAGCCACAAATAGCATAAGGTATCTGGGAGTATCTCTAACCAAGGAAGTGAAGGATTTATTTGACAAGAACTTTAAGTCTTTGAAGAAAGAAATTGAAGAGGATACCAGAAAATGGAAGGATCTCCCCTGCTCGTGGATTGGGAGGATCAACATAGTAAAAATGGCAATTCTACCAAAAGCAATCTATAGACTCAATGCAATCCCAATCAAGGTCCCATTAAAATTCTTCACAGAGATTGAGAGGACAATAATCAACTTTATATGGAAAAACAAGAAACCCAGGATAGCCAAAAAAATCTTATACAATAAAGGTACTTCTGGAGGCATTACCATCCCTGACTTCAAACTCTATTACAGAGATACAGTATTGAAAACAGCTTGGTATTGGCATAAAAACAGAGAAGTTGACCAATGGAATCGTATATAAGACCCGGATCTTAAACCACAAACCTATGAACACCTGATTTTTGATAAAGGAGCCAAAAGTACACAATGGAAGAAAGAGGGCATCTTCAACAAATGGTGCTGACATAACTGGATGTCAACCTGTAGAAGAATGAAAGTAGATCTATATCTATCACCATGCACAAAACTCAAGTCCAAATGGATTAAAGAACTCAATATTAATCTGAACACATTGAGCTTGATAGAGGAGAAAGTGGGAAGTACTCTACAACAAATGGGCACAGGGAACCGTTTCCTGCGCATAACCCCAGCTGCACAGACATTAAGGGCAACATTGAATAAATGGGACCTCCTGAAGTTGAGCAGCTTCTGTAAAGCAAAGGACATTGTCACTAAGACACGAAGGCAGCCTACTGACTGGGAATAGATCTTCACCAACCCTGCAACTGACAAAGGTCTGATCTCTAAAATATATAAGGAACTCAAGAGTTCCTTATATATTTTAGAGATCAATTAACCCAATTAAAAAATGGGGCGCTGAACTGAACAGAGAATTCTCAACAGAAGAAGTTCAAATGGCCAAAAGACACTTAAGGTCATGCTCAACCTCCCTAGCTATCAGGGAAATGCAAATCAAAACAACTTTGAGATATCATCTTACACCTGTCAGATTGGCTAAAATCCAAAACACCAATAATAACCTTTGCTGGAGAGGTTGTGGGGTAAGGGGTACACTCATCCATTGCTGGTGGGAATGCACACTTGTGCAACCACTTTGGAAAGCAGTGTGGCGGTTTCTCAGGAAATTCGGGATCAACCTACCCCAGGACCCAGCAATTCCACTATTGGGAATCTACCCAAGAGATGCCCAATCATACTACAAAAGCATATGCTCATCTATGTTCATAGCAGCATTATTTGTAATAGCCAGATCCTGGAAACAACTTAGATGCCCTTCAGTGGAAGAATGGATGAAGAAACTGTGGAATATATACATGCTAGAATACTACTCAGCAGTAAAAAACAATGCCATCTTGAATTTTGCAGGCAAATGGATGGAAATAGAAAACACTATTCTGAGTGAGGTAACCCAGACCCAAAAAGATGAACATGGGATGTACTCACTCATAATCGGTTTCTAGTCATAATTAAAGGACATCGAGCCTATAAATTTGGGATCCTTGAGAAGATAATAAGAAGGTGAACTCCCAAAAAAAGATATAGTAATCCTCCTGGATATTGGAAGTAGACACGATCGCCAGGCAAAATTGGGAACTTGAGGGTTGGGCGAGACTGGGCCAAGGGAAGATGGGGAGAGAAATGTGTGAAGGGGAGAATGGGGGGAGCTCGGAGGAATGGGATGCTTGGGATACAGGAAGGGTGGATATGGGAGCAGGGAAGCATATATCTTAATTTAAGGAGCCACCTGAGGGTTGTCAAGAGACTTGACCCTAGAGGGGTTCCCAGGTTTCCAGGGAGACGCCCCCAGTTAGTTCCTTGGGCAGCTGAGGAGAGGGAGCCTGAAAAGGCCAGTTCCTATAGCCATACTGATGAATTTCTTACATATCACCATAGAACCTCCACCTGGCGATAGATGAAGAAAATGACAGAGCCCCACATTGGAGCACCGGACTGAGCTCCCAAGGTCCTGATGAGGAGCAGAAAGAGAGAGAACATGAGAAAGAAAGTCAGGACCAGCCGGGCGGTGGTGGCGCATGCCTTTAATCCCAGCACTCGGGAGGCAGAGTCAGGCGGATCTCTGAGTTCGAGGCCAGCCTGGTCTACAAGAGCTAGATCCAGGACAGGCTCTAGAAACTACAGGGAAACCCTGTCTCGAAAAACCAAAAAAAAAAAAAAAAAAAAAAAAAAGAAAAAAAAAAAAAAAGAAAGAAAGTCAGGACCGTGAGAGAACCTCCATCTGGCGATAGATGAAGAAAATGACTGAGCCCCACATTGGAGCACTGGACTGAGCTCCCAAGGTCCTGATGAGGAGCAGAAGGAGAGAGACCATGAGAAAGAAAGTCAGGAACGTGAGGGGTGCGTTCACTCATGGAGACGGTGGGACAGAACTAATGGGAGATCACCAACTCCAGTTGGAATGGGACTGATGGATCATGCGACCAAACCCGTCTCTCTGAATGTGGCCAACAGCGGGGGCTGACTAAGAAGCAAAGGACAATGGCACTGGGCTCTGATTCTTCTGCATGGACGGGCTCTGTGGGAGCCTTCTCAGCTTGGTCGATCACCTTCCTGGACCTGGGGGGAGTTGGGAGGACCTTTGTCTTAGCATAGAGTAGGGAACCCTGATGGCTCCTTGGCCTTGAGAGGGAGGGAGGGGAGGTATGGGTGGAGGGGAGGGGAGGGAAGGGGGAAAAGGAGGGGAGGGAAGGGGGAGGAGGAGGGGAGGGAAGGGGGAGGAGGAGGGGAGGGAAGGGGGAGGAGGAGGGGAGGGAAGGGGGAGGAGGAGGGGAGGGAAGGGGGAGGAGGTGGGGAGGAGATGGAAATTTTTAAATATAAAAAAATAAACCATGAGAAAAAAAAAAAGAAGCATGCTGTTTAATGTAAATTAGTTGACACCCAAACCACTGGTCCCAGTCTTTATATCTCCCTTCACTCTTTAATAAGGCTAAGCTATTACAAAGAAGCTGTATCCCAGAAGGCTATTTTCATTTTACCACAAGCCACTGATGTAGGAGGGTCTTCTGTTTTAATAAAGAACCTGCCTTGGCCAGCCCTTAGGTGGGTGGAGTAGACAGAACAGGAAGAAGGAAGTGAGGTAGATGGCTCAGTCAGATGCCACGCCTCTCCTAAGTTAGTCAGACTGCCGTGCCTCTCCTCAGAGAGATGCCAGATGCAATGAAGCCAGCCATCAGGTCAGACATGCTGAATCTTTCCCGGTAAGACACCATTTGTAGTATTACACAGATTATTAGATATGGGTTAGTCAAGATGCGAGTAAGAGGCTGGAATTAATGAGTCAGGCAGTATTTAAAAGAATACAGTTTCCGTGTAATTATTTCAGGGCATAAGCTAGCCGGTGGCTGGGAGCAGGGCAGCGGGAGCCGGGTACCCGATGCTCCTCATTACAAGCCACTTGTTGCTTCAGCCCTTTCTACCCTCTCTGCCCTAATGGCCTGATAGCCAACTCACAGCAAAGAAAGAAGGAACCTGCAATCCTGTATATATTTCCAGTACTGACCATTTGATATCAGATAACCAATTGATGTGCAATTCCCTGGGATAGACTACATCTCTAGCTCTCTGCATTCCTTAGTCTCTACAGTTCTTTGCATAGGCTTAAGACCTCTTGAGCTCCCCCATCTTTGTTAAAGGATCTATTCTTACTGTCTCTGTTCTGCTCATGTTTATGCAGTTGTGTTGATTTGACTTCATGAGTGTAGGTTATTTAACATTTCTAGAAGGAACAATAATCTCACAATAAATTCCCTGCTCTTCTGGTTCAACTTTGTAAAAATCAATAGTGAGGTTGCAACACTATATCACTATATGAAATATGTCATTTTAACTTGAAAATGGAACAACAACCATGAATCATTTGATTCTTGAAAGAAATTAATGAAAGAGTAAGCTTCCCCCACTAGTTGAAGTGATTATGTTGTCTAAAGAGGTAGATCAATCTTAGTTCTCTAATACCCTCTTTTATTTAACAAGGAGACACTAGGAGGAACATAGAAATTGTAAACCAGGTTACTACACTTAGAAAGTAACAATAGATAAACAAAGATAAAACAAATTAAGATATTCTAATTTATTTGTTATAAGTATATTCTGCTTTGCATAACAAAGTAATGGTATAACAGCCACACGGTACATTTAATCAAATCCTGCCTAATTCTGATCACTTAAATACATAATCAGCTTGATACTTTTGCCTACTTAAGTTTTGACTTTTCCTATTTAAACAAACTAGGACAAGTGATATATATATATATATATATATATATATATATATATATTGACTATAATGGCCAATATTATTATTGAATATAAATTATTATAATTAGTTTATTATTACTTACATAAAATAAAAGCTAATTGTTAATATATTTAAGCAAAGAAAGATGACAATTTAATATTGTATCAACAGCTGGTTTTCTGTTCCCTGAGGAAGACGGTTTCTTACAATATCATCATTCCTTAGTTGCCTGTAATTCTTAGTACAAGGTTAAAACAATTGAATATATATACAAACAGTATTATAAGGACTGAATAGGTTATATTTAGTAATAAACACACACACACACACACACACACACACACACATATATATAATGACAAACAATGAAAAAAGGCTATAAATTTTGTAGAGAGTGAAGTGTATATATGGGAGTGTTTGAAAAGTTGAAAGGAAAACTGGTGGTGATGTAATTATATTATAATCTCAAAAATTAAAATAAATAATTTTAAAGAGGGATATGATGACATCAATAGCTCAACAACAAAATAAGGGGAAATTCACATTAAATTAAAATGTTTTAAGATAGATTAATTGAATGATTTAAGATGCAATGAGTTCAATATGCAAAAAAGAGAGGGCTGAATATTGGAAAAGAAAGAGACAATAATTCCAAGCATGAATTACAGAAGGAAAAGGAATTTAGAGAATAACAAAGGACACACGGAAAATGTAAGTAAAAACAAATAGCTTCCTTACATGGCTGGACTATTAATATAATGTTACCATAACAGCATTATTTTTTATATTATTGCTGCTCAAAATAACTATGGTATTATTAGAGTAATAAGCAAAGGTTCTTTTTTATATATTTAAAATTTTTAATTTTGAAAAATCTATTTGTGTTGTTATATTAATAGCTCAGAGACAATAACAAATCACCACAACACTGCAGGTGATACAAAGATAAATTAGATATTCTGTAATTTCAAATTGAGATTGTATCAGAATTGTGAAGAAGTATTTTGTAGACCATACTGGGTTCTTAGTCCATTCGTTTTTAAATATATTTTTAATTTAATAGAATCATGTAACTTTTCTCTTTCCCTTTCCTTTTTCCAACCTCACACTGGAACCATTTCTCCATGCCTTGCCATTCCCTCCATACAAACTGTTAAGATGACAGCTACAATTTCTTTGATATTTATTGTTACATGTATACAAATTATATATGTATATATATGTGTGTGTGTGTATATATAGGTATGTGTGTGTGTGTGTGTGTATATATATATATATATATATATATATATAGGCTGCTTTGTTGTTTGTGTGGGTACAATTTCTGCGCTCACCACTTTGTACTGGACAACTAATATGGGGGTTCGTCTCTGTCTCAAATGAAATTGAAATACAAGCTAATTAATTAATAAAAGGACTTATTAAGTTGACAAAACTCTATACAAAAAGTCAGATCTTCTATTTTACCATATGTTTAATCAGAAATTAAGCCATAAATGGACTTTATAATAAATACTATTCAATTTTGAAAGGCAAATAATTGACTTCCTAATAGTATGTGTTTTAAATACTTTGTCCTTATAATTTCTAATGAATTTTCTTAAATAGAAATGGAAATACTCCGAAATTTTATAATACAAAACAACTATGAATTTCTCTTTATCACACAATAGGGATTATACATAGTAGTATAGACCATTTATCATAATTTTTTGGTGCAGGGCAATTGTCTATATTCTGTCAATTATGTTTTAAATAAATGCTGATTGGCCAGTAGCCAGGCAGAATGTATAGGCAAGACAACCAGACAGGAAGTAGAGATGGGTCAGTGAGAACAGGAGAATTCTGGTATGGGGGAAACTCCCTCTGTGGTACTGTCCAGACACAGAAGAAGCAAGTTGTGACTATGCCACTGAAAAAGGTACTGAGCCATGTGACTAACACAGATAAGAATAATGGGCTAATATAAGTTATAATAGTTAATAAGAAGCCTGAGCTAATGGTGCAATCAGTTTATGATTAATGTAGATTTCTGTGTGATTTCTTTGGGACTTAATGACTGTGGAAACTGTGCAGGACAGAAACCTCAGACAACAAATGGTGCCAAATGTGTGGATGACTGCATGCACATAAAGACTGACAGAGCTTGGGAAGTAATTCTAGACAGAAAAGAATAGAGTTATGCATGGCTTATTGATAGCATTTTCTCAGGTGGGCTCTGTTTGCTAGAGACAAATGTGTCTCATTTAAGAGATGCTTCCTGACTCAGCTTTAGCTGTAAAACCTTGTAGCTCTTTTAAGAGGTCCTGCCACAAAACACTTAAATGGTGTTGATGAAAAGCTGACCACATGCTTTTTCATTTTCAGCCGTAGCAGGAAAAAAGCCATGCCATTTTAAAATGGCAGCTTTCTGGGCCATTCTGCCAGTGCTAACTCTTACTCTTTCAGGTAGGATGTCCAGCTCTAGAGCATTTGAGTGTGGTTTGTGAGTACACTGCTGCAGCTTGCTTGCTGGCAGTGACCTTGAATGCCATAGAATTTTGGAAATAAACATGGCTCCAGCCAGTACCTCAGCCATGAGGCTGGAATCTCAGGAAGCTAAGCAATGGGCTGGATCCAGCAGTGAAAGCCATGACTTTAATTCTAGCCATATTTCTTAGCTAATTAAAGGCTCATGTGGTCAGAATAAAAGAGATATGCAGTAAAAGAAATATTCAAAGTCAAAGAAAACCTCTAAATGTTTTACAGTGTGTTAAAAATATATGCAGGCTTGGGAGAAAAAATAAAAAAGGTTAAAAGGTATTTTAACAAAGAGAGTAGTTGTGTATGGTGGCACACACTGTTAATCCCAACATTTGAACGACAGAGGCAGACAGAACTCTGTGAGTTCAATGTGTAGTAGCACACACCTTTAATCCCAATGCCTGGGAGACAGAGGCAGACAGATCTCTGTGAGTTCAACATGTAGTAGCACACACCTTTAATCCCAGCACTTGGGAGGCAGAGACAGGTGGATCTCTGTGAGTTCAAATATAGCCTGGTCTACAGAGGGAGTTCCAGGACAGCCAAAGATATACAGAGAACTTGTCTCAAGAAGTAAAAGTTAAAAAAAGTCACATAAAGATGAAAAATACACAGAGAGTCTTAACACCATATGTTATTATGCTCTCTCTGAATTGTTTGAATGCTGAGGAAGGAGCAACAGCTGCTAAAAGATATTTGCTTATAAATGCTGCTGAATTAATCCAAGGTAGGTATTTTGAAAATACCTTGACTTTAAAATTGAAGTCAAAAGGTGTGCTACTTTGGAGAAGAGATTTTGCTTTTGTTTTCACAGGAAATGAGAGGCTGTGGATTCATTCTGAGTTAAGAAAAATCAGGTTTTATCAAGGAAGACCATCTGAGAAATCTCTGGTAGGAACAGATGGCCCAGATGTCTGAGTTCTACATCCAGAACAGATTCAAGACTGCTGCCTGAGATGATCAAGACTCACGGGATACTCCAGTCAGGACTTGATCATAATTCCAAATTTTCTTTAGGTCCCCATATGATTATCAGCACCCCCAACCAGCAGGAAGTAGCCTAGAAAACTATGTCCACATTCCCCCAAAATGGACTATAGATCTTGTTGTTTTTTTTATGTTTTTGTTTTTGTTTTTTCAGGTGGAAGTGAAGTGGTGCGAGAGAATTGTCTATATTCTGTCAAATATGTTTTAAATAAACACTGATTGACAAGTAGCCAGGCAGAATGTATAGGTGGGACAACCAGACAGGAAACAGAGATGGGTCAATGAGAACAGGAGAATTCTGGGAAGAGGGAAGGTCCCTCTGCAGTCCTGTCTAGACACAGAAGAAGCAAGGTATGACTATACTGCTGAAAAAGGTACTGAGATATGTGGCTAACACAGATAAGAATAATGGGCTAATATAAGTTATAATAGTTAATAAGAAGCCTGAGCTAATGGTGCAATCAGTTTATGATTAATGTAGACCTCTGTGTGATTTCTTTGGGACATAATAACTGTGGAAACTGGGCAGGACAGAAACCTCAGACAACAATTTTTAGAAATTTTAAGTATAAACCAACTTATAAAGTTTCAAAACCTCAGATAAATAATTCTTAGAGTTCTAATATAAAAGTAATTGATAGTTTTAATATCAATGTAAGAAAAATACAGAATTTTAGAATAAAAATTAATTACATGCTTATATGCATGTCTCTGCATGTATATGCACATATGTTTACATATACAATGAGATTAGAATAGGGTCTCAGATTCCTTAAAGTGATTTGATTTTAGTGATGAGTAGTGAACAGTTCCCTGGAAGAAAAACAATAGCTCTTAAACTTTGAAATATTTCCTTATCTCCTTTAATTAATCTAATAATGTCTCTGATAATTTTATGCTTTTGATTAAAAGCTGATAGATATAAAACATAATTTGTGATCAAAACTATTTATTGAATATTCAAATCCCTGATTTTAACAGGAGAAAATTTTTCTCTTTGATACCAACATCTATACAAAATATTTCACTTAAATTTTCATTGCAACACTATAGTGCCTAAATTAGATTAATTACACAGCTAATTTCTTTGCTTAGTCAAAATTAAGGTTATAGATCTTAAAAGAAAGCAGAGATCACAAATTTAGTAGGCCAGATTACTTCTTAACTACATTCTAAAACATTTTTCATATCCACAGATAAGTATAGCTCTCATTTCTCATCAAATAATATGATTTTTTCAACAGACAGAGTTCATTAGAGCAATCCACAACTGGAAAAAATTCAGAGAAAAGTGTTCATGGAGTGATGCTCCCCACAAGGTATGAATCAGAAACATATCTGCAATTATGGCTAGTTGAGAGAACATTGTTGAATAGCATGTAAAAGTCAGAGGACAAGGATGTATGTTGTGAGATGCATACTGTGTCTCCTAGAAATAGCTACATAAGACTGAACAACAACATTATCAATAGACATGCTAAGGAAAAGTGGTAGGAGGATCTCAGAGTAAATACATAAACAAGGAAATGTAGTCAATTAATGACTTCAGAGTGTTAGAGAGAATTAGTCTTTCCCAGGGACAAACTGTCTAATTGGTCATCAAACAAAAAGTGGCTATTCCTGAAGTTTCATGCACATATAAATAGCAAAAACAAACTCAGGAAGCTGTATTTCTATATTTGTGCACATGTAATGATAATAAAGAAAAACAAACCATCAATTTGATAGGGAGATAGTGACATGGCTAGGGTTGTAGGGAGGAAAGGAGGAATGAGGTAATTATATTCTAATTAAAATACATTACTTTAAAATAAATTAAAATTTTCAATTCTCAGCACTAATATGGTGACATGGTGGCTCACAGCCATCTGTAACAACTCTGGTTCAAGAGAATCTGAAACCCTTTGTGACCTCATGAACATCAAGCATACACATTGAGTATTCATAAGTAGGAGCAAGTCACAATGTATTTATTTCAACTACATTAGGAAATGATCCTGGATTATGCAAGAAAGCCAAATTCAATAACTGTCTAAAATGTAAAAAGTTTGATTAAAGGTAAGTATAAAGAAGGTACATGAAAAGAATGCAACAGAGATGTTTATGGAGGCAAACACTTATATACATAAAATAGTTGTATATATAGTGTTTGTAGACAGCGTTTCTCTGGGTAGCTTTACAGCCTGTCTAGGAACCCACTCTATAGACCAGGCTGGTCTCAAACTCACCTGTCTCGGCCTCCCTAGTGCTGGGATTAAAGGAATGCACCACCACTGCCCTTAAATAAAATTCATATTTATAGAGACTAAATTCTTAAATATTATAGTGTTGTGGAATATTAATTTAAGATTTGTTGCAAACATTTATGCTATGGGATATTTGTTTAATGATGTTAGGATTTGCTATATTCTTTTAAGTTGCATTTCTTTAACTCTCTAAGGTTGTATTATTTTGCCTGTCTAAAATAACAGATTGAACTAATAAAGAGATGAATGGTTAAGCATGAGAGAGAAATAGGTGGTGCTCCATGCAGAGAGAATAAATAAGAGAAAAGGAGATGGAGGAGAAATGAGAAAATGGGAATGAGAGGAGGACACAAGGGCCTAGAATAAAGGTAAACACCTAGAGGCAAAAGGTAGAGAGGATAATTTAAGTTAAGAAAAACTGTCTAGAAACAAGCAAAGCTAAGGCTGGGCATTCATAAGTAAGAATAAGTCTCCATGCATTTATTTGGGCACTGGGTGGCAGGTTCTCAAGCAGTAAAGAGGGAAGTGACCAGCTACATTAGGGAGCAATCCTAGATTTTGCAAGAAAAGCAAATTTAATAAATGTTTAAAAAGAAAAAAAGAAAAAAATAGGATAAAGGTATATGTGAAGAAGAAACATGAAAGGAATTCAAAGTTGTTTCTTTTAACATTGTTAAACAGATCCTTAGGAAAGAAAAGCAGAAAGTCTATAAAAACAAGGACAAAGATTGTTCTCCAGAAAGTCACATAATAGTTTTGCCCCCATGATTTCAGGCCACTGAGATTTACATAAAACTTCTACACTAAAATCTATTTAATATATTATCTTTTGTCACTAAAGTTGTGATAACCTGTTACAATACAAGAAAACTAATACACATATAAACGTGATTTAGGTAATGTATGTTTATATTAACTGTAACAATTACCTTATGAAGATTGAGTTTGAAAAACGTTGAACTGAAAATAAATTATACATGTATCAGATTCAAATAATTGGAATCTATATTAACTTTATTTCCCAAAAGTAGTTTGAATATGGGATATTTACTTTTTGGCAAGAATAATTTACAATGATACTAAAAGAAAAACCTGCCACATGGAAATGCCAAGATTTTTAGATGAGTTGATCCCTTTTTGCTTACCTCATCCCACAAAATCTACTTTCAAGAACAGGCTGAGGTTAACTGTGCTGGTATAGGCTTATTTGAGCTAATCACTGAAAGAAATAGATTCCTAAGGAATAAAGCCAGATATGGAAGTGGGAGAGGAGGCATCTGCTGTCCTCAGTGTGGTGGTATATATCCTTGTGGGTGGCTGAAAAACATCTGTGGTTCATAAAATTCTTCCATGAAAGAATTATGCTTCTTCACCAGAAATTTCAGGCTCCTTAAAAAAAAACCACATTAAAAAAAGAGAGTTTTTCTGTACTAACATTTAACTTAGCATTTAGCTTATTTTTATGCTGAATTAATTTAAATTTTCAGATAAAGTATATTTCAGGCAAGAACCAAAATTTTGCAAGTTTTGTCAAACATATCCTTTCCTTCTGAAGTGCTAAGGATGTAAAGCTGAAAGGAAAGAAGTAAAAAATAACATATTTACAAAGCAAAGTTAAGATATAAGGAACAAACAAAAATCTTGGAGAAATGACCAGGTCTCTGAAAAAATGTGCTCATATTCTTTCAACAATTCAAATATTCCAGAGGGAAAACAGGTTTTTATGTGTGTTTTGTGGTTTGCGAGACAAATAAATTTCCTGGAGTATGAAACCTAGATTTCTAATAGCATGACAGAATATATAACTTAATCTAGGCTGTCTCAAAACTTATAGAACAACCGGAGAACAGATAATAGCATTCCCTTAAATGTGTTCTTTAGATCACAAAAATGAAAGGAGCATTCAGAGGAACAAAACAGACAAACCTGATGTCTAGGCTATTTTGGTGATGATACTGAAGGAAGAAGGATTTACAGGTTCTCAAACCATTTGATTCATTTGCAATGAAGTGTCTTGAGGTTTGGTATTAGATTCAAAGGAGGTGAGAAGTTAGAAATTAGATCCTTAGACAAAGTCAAGACCTTTTAAAAATTACTTATAATTTAGATTTTCTAAAAATTACTCATCATAACAACAAAATTCCACAGAATTGTGCTTTTGATATGTGGCTCCTAGGATATAATGAAAATGAGCTACATGTTAAGAAGTTGATAATCACAACTTATGTTGTTCACAAGTACTAACAGTATTCAATGTAAAAATGAAAAGAAAGAACCAAAAACAAAAGGGTGTTCCAAGTAGATGATCATTCTGCATGTCCCTGAAGTAGTAAACTCAAGCTTGTGTAAAAGTACAAGCTCAAAGAAAAAAAATGAGATTTTTAAAGATGTGTCATGTCTAAAGACCAGCAAAGAGTTTTAAATTCACAACACAAAACTCTGCAACCAACCTACTAGGTCAAGCGTATCCATTTGGAGACTTATCTATGAAAAAAACTAATCCTTCTTTCCCAACAACCATCAATTGGATATTCATTAATGTATTTCTCTTTCCTATCAAGAACATTTAAATTATATTTTACCATGAAAACAGAACATATTATTTTATGAAGAAACAATCCACAACCCCAGAGATACTAGGTAAAATGGAAGACCCTGAGAGGGGCAAACATGAAAGACCCCACGAAAGGAGAATAGTTAAGATCTTCTGAGTAAACTGGGAAGGGGAGCAGAAGTGGGAGGATAGGGGATGGAAACATGAAGGTTGGAGTTAGCTGTTTTTCAGGAGGGACTGAGGGGGCGGGAATGAATAGGAAGTCTGATAGAGGGAGAAATCAGGAATATTCCCAGGAATCCACAAGGATGACCCAACCTAAGACTCCTAGGAATAGTGGACAAGGTGCCTGAGTTGTCCTTCAGCTATAATCAGATTAGTGACTACCCTAATTATCATCATAGAACCTACATCCAGTAACTGAAGGAAACAGATGCAGTGATCCACAGCTGAGCACTGGGCTAAGCTCCTGGAGCTTAGTTGAAGAGAAAGAAGAGGGATAATATGAACAACAGGGTTCAAGATCACGATTGGATAAACCACATACAGAGCTGACCTGAGTTCATGAACTCTGGACAGACAGTTGCAAATCCTTCACGGGACCACAATAGAACCTCTGAATGTGGGTGAAAGTTATGTGGCTTTTTCTGTCTAGCAGGGGGCTTGGTCAGTGAAACCAGGATTTATCCTGCATGCATGAACTGGTTATTTGGAAGCCATTCCCTATAGTGGATTACCTTGTTCAGCCTTGATATGGGGGTAGAGGGTGAGAAGAGAGGAGCTTGGCCCTGCCTCAGCTTGGTATACCACTTTGTTGACTCCACAAAGGAGGCCTTACTGCACTTTGAGGAGTGGATGGGCGGTGGGTTAGAAGGAGACCGGGAATGGGAGATGAGGAGGGAGAGGGAACTGGAGCTGGTATGTAAAATAAAAAAATTAAAAATAAATAAATAAAAACTGAACAAAGCAAAAAAAAACAATTTAATTATTAAAATTGTTCTAATATATCCACCAAAAGACAAATTACAGGCAAAAATTCTTGAATAATTTTGAAAAGTAAGAATGAAAACGCTTCTGCTCTTATAATTGGACAGTGCTTTCTAAAACTGGCTATATGATTTGGAAGAGAGCTATAGGGAATACAGAAAAAAAAAGAAATATTACCTGATCTAGGTTTCCAATTTTATTTCAAGAGAATTAATTCACTGATTCAGGTTTAAGATGTCAGCTTTTTTTTTTTTTGTTTGTTTGTTTTTCGAGACAGGGTTTCTCTGCAGCTTTTTTTTTTTAGAGCCTGTCCTGGAACTAGCTCTTGTAGACCAGGCTGGTCTCGAACTCACAGAGATCCGCCTGCCTCTGCCTCCCACGTACTGGGATTAAAGGCATGCGCCACCACCGCCCGGCAAGATGTCAGCTTTTTAAATGCTAACACATTTAATTCATTTCTTGCTTTCATTGAGTTCAATTCAGAGCTAAACTTAGTGTAAACACCCACAGCTGTTTTTACTTTTCAGAAATTAGAAACTAAGCATTTTCTTGCTAATTTTAAGCCAGGGCAATTAAGGATAAGATATATAGCATTTGGTTATCTCATCAATGCCTCCCTAGTTTCTGGTGTAATCCTCAAGCTCCTGATTACTGAGGCAATTGGTGTGTGTTTGATGAGGCAGGATTTGGAAAATTGTATTGGTTCTTTGCATTTAAAAATGCTTGTCCATACATAGAACACTATAAAACATAGGCTAGTTGCTCTATGACTATTTTGTTATTTAGTAATTACCATTTTCTCCTATTTTCATTGGCAGTGAAGATAAGCATTCTAGATGTTTTGCATTTCAGTCATTTGTAGGAACAAGGATGGTGCTTTCAGATCCCCACAATTTGTAATTACTTTACAGAGAAGCAGAACATTTTTTCTCTGTAGTAAATGAAACTGCTTACATTCTCACAAATACACAAGCAAAATCCAATCACAATAGAGTGTTAGGCATTAACAGACTTGGCAGTCTTTGAATACAGACTCTCCCCCTCATGATTCACTTCGGAGCTGGCCTCCAGTTTCTACATATTTTATTTAAATTTATTTTTAATTATATTTTCTCATTTTACATACTAATCCCTGTTCCAACTCCCTCCTTCCTCCTGCTCCCTCCACCTCCCTCCCCACCCCAATCCTCATTAACTCCTCAGAAGTCAATAAAGTCCAGCACATTGCTTTGAGGCAGGACCAAGACCCGCCCTACTATATCTAGGCTGAGTAAGGAAACCCTCAAAAGAAAATGAGTTCCAAAAATCCAGTACAAACAGTAGGGTTAAATCCTGGTATCACTGCCAGTGACCCCACAGTCTGCCCAAGCCAAACAACTGTCACCCATATTCAGAGGGCCTAGTTCATTCCTATACTGATTCCCTCCCCATCAGGCCAGAGTCATTAGGCTCACATTAGCTCAGGTAAGTGCTTTCAGTGGATATCCCCATCATGGACTTGATCCCTTTGTTCATATTGTTGCTCTGCCCTCTCTTTGACTGAACTTTGGAAGCTCTGCCCAGTGCTCCACCACTGTGATCTCTGCATCTGCCTTCATCAGATTTTGGATATGGGGCCTACAATGACATTTAAAATACTCATTAATCTGGCTGCAGGGCAAGGCCAGTTCAGGCACCCTCTCCATAATTGCTTAGGGTTTTAGCTTGTATCATCCTTGTAGATTCCTGGGAATTTCTCTATTTCCAAGTTTCTTGCTAGCCCAATAATGGCTCCCTCAATCAAGATATTTCATTCCTTGCTCTCCCTCTAGGTCCTTCCCCCATCTTCACCATGACCATCCCACTCCCTCAAGTTTTTCTTCCCACTCTTCTCCCCTCTTCCTTGCCTTTCTCCCTCCCTTCTTCCCCAACTCCCATGATTTTAAAACATCCCAGTTGAGTTCTTTAAGATTCCACAAGCTACATTAAAGTAAACATGGAGGTCTTAGGGATATGATGGCACCCATTAAATAAAAAAAAAAACTACTTCTTCTTGGTAAAAGAGGATATTTTAAAGATTTATTTCACATTGCTTTTTTTTTATCAATTCTACTCTGTTTTCTGGTATTTACCATAGGGAGTATAAATATGAGTTTTAACTCTAGCCAGTGCTAGAGATTTGCATTCTAAATTTCTTAAAATAGTATAAGATTACCCAAATCACATATACATTATATTTCTTCACTTAAGAAACAACTCAACTGACCTGCTAATTACTTGGCCAGGAGACAGCCCCTATACACAAATGATACACTTGTATACATATCAAAAAAGATTGTAGGAGCAAGTACTTCATTAATGCATGTTTATGCTCCAGAATCTCCTCTCTCATTTCAAGATCTTCACTGTAAAGCCTGTCAACTTGTATGAGTTCTTAAATAAAATATCTTTTCAACTTTTCATTTCCCCTCTTTTCATATCTTTGAAATCTATCCAAAATTTTAAATTGGCTTTCGCTGACACTCAGGGAATTCTTATTCTTTCTATGTAAAGACCTTCTACCCCCATACATCATACATCTGCTACCAGACCTTCATTACTATGCCTGCCTGCTTTTTAGTACTATAAGTCAAAAGATGTCTTTTTTTCTCTCTTACTCTTCTTCATCCCCCTCCTCCTGACTGCTGCTGAATTACAGTTTACTATCCCTATTGTATTCTCCTTTAATAAAATGAGCATAGGATATCTCCAAAGTCTGTTTTTAAATTCTTATATGTGGAAGACTAAGAAAAAGCAAAATGCAATACTTACTTCCTGGTAACAAGAGAAAACAGCATAAAATAAATTTAAATTGTTGAAGGAGTGATGGGCCACTTCCAGCCACCTGGCTCTCGGCCTCCTGGCTAGCTTGTGTCCAGAAATAACAACATACAAATTGTATTCTTTTAAACACTGCTTGGCCCATAGCTCTAGCCTCTTATTGGCTAACTCTCACAACTTGATTAACCCATTTTTAATAATGTGTGTAGCACCACGAGGTGGTGGCTTACCAGGAAGATTCTAGCCACCATCTGTCTTGGGTAGGAGAAGCATGGCGACTGCTTGAGGTGTCTGCCTGACTCTGCTTTCTTTCTCCCACAGTTTTGTTCTGTCTACTCTGCCTACCCAACTTTCTGTCCTATTAAAGGGCCAAGGCAGTTTCTTTATTAATTAACCAATGAGAGTAACACATAGACAGATGACCCTCCTCCTTCATTTTCCCTTTTTCTGTTTAAACAAAAATGAAGGCTTTAACTTTAATATAGTAAAATTACATATAACAAAACAGTTATCAAGCGAGAATTACAATTATAATATTTATATCTATTTTATCTTTTATCATAATTAAGAAAAACTATAACTACAACTAACCATTTTTTAACTCCATCAAAGACTCCAGAAGGATATAATATTACCTAAGCAAACAAGAAATAAGCAACTTCCAAAACTCTAGAAATGACAGAGACATCTTGCTGCCTGGACAGTCACCCAAAGTTCTTTTGTACCATTGGGGCATCCATCTTTGGCTTTTAGGCCCATAGTATCCAGCAGACATTTTCATGAAGCAAGAAAATATAAAGACAGTTAAGTCATTTTATGGTGTATCCTGTAGAATGTCTCAAAGACTCTTTTATGAATCAGGAACCCTGAAAGATCATCTCACCTTTAGGCAAGTTTAGCAGTCCTCTCTCTGTGGGTTCTTTGTGTTCAGTTTATGTTACAGTCCAAGCAAGAGCAGTTTCTTGCCCAAATGGCTATCAAACTCCATAAGGAGCCTCTTTAATGTTCATCTTTCTCTTGAAGTAGCGGGTGCTGCCTGGAGCAGACATGTCTCATTGTCATAAAAAGCCATAAGTTATTAAAACATTAAATGCCATATTTTATAGTCTTTGAAAGATATGAAGAATGACTATCTGAAATATACCTATGTATATCTAGAAAGTCTAACTAACATTACTACAAACAACTATTATCAATGAATATCCATTAACAACCTATATTTCCTAGTTAAACATTACATTTTTAAATGAACTACATAATTGTAATACCTTAATCAAGATCAGAAATACATATACATATAACAAAATTGACCTTAAAATCCATACCAATGTAAATTATTCATATTTATATCATTAAATAAGTCTGGGAGAAAAGAGAGTTTTACTTTAATCCTGACACTGTTATTAATCCTGCGTCTTTAAGTAGTCTTGTAGATCTTCTAAGGTCTTCTCCACTTATATTTTAGCAAAATGTTGTTGCTTTTAATGTTTTTAAATACTCTAAATTATTGTGTAAATTTAAGTCTCAGAAATAAGTTTAATATTCTATTCCTTGTCAAATATCAGAGTTTCCCTCCTAGATTTTATATCTTCCTCAAGAAAAACAAAAACCAAAAAATCAAAAAACAAAAGAAAATACCTTGAGTTTTAGTATGATTATTTATTCACAGCTGATACTTCATTAATGTTTTTTGCTGACTTAATTTACTAATTTCCATATGAATATATTTTGGATATAATTAAGGTAGTTTTAAAATTGTATTTCTGTATGTGTCTGACATTTATTGGTTTGTTTTAAAATTTAAATTGGTTAAAGAAATTTGACAATGTATAATAAATATTGATTTGCAGTAGTGAATTATATATACTATAAGCTTGAAATCATCAGCCACAGCTTTAGAATTAATCTTTGACCTGAGATTGGAAGAAATTCTCAAAACAGAAAAATGATGGCAGCTGCTGTCACTGATTCTAGCAGCAAACTAAACTGGAATGTCTACACATAATCAATCACAGAACCCTGGCCGCATCTTTATCACTACTTCTAACATTAGAGGCTGTGAAACTGGGGTGAATAAGCAAAATGCCATGAATAGGTTTGAGGAAAAACATGAAAAAACTGATTGATGATTAGGCAGAAAAGAAAGGGAATGATAATTGCACACAGAATATGAGTAGGAGTAAACAGGAAGGTCACTTTTTACCTATTTCAGAAATACTTGTTTTATACATATCATGTGTTAGCCATCTCTGTGTGCTGGTGATACAAAAATAAATTAGATCCAGCATATATTATCACAGAGCTCTCTGTATACTAAAAAATGAAGCAGACACATGAATCCTAAAGGACATTGTGACAAGTGATACACTACAGGTATATGGGAATTGTGATTGGTAGCCCTATGAAAGAATCACCTGTCCAGCAGAGTCTTCAAAAATGATATGTTCTATGATTTGGGGCATAGGAAAATAGAAAATCTTCATATAGAAGAAAGTTAAAAGGTATGTAGATGGAGAAAAGCACATGTGAAAGTAAGAATAGGAAGAATAGACAATCTAAAATTTAGGAATTGTATGTTTTGCTGGTGTATGTTGCAATGGCAGAAGACAAAAAATGGCTGTGAACGGACTGTGCCTTGGATTATATTCCTGTTGTGATAAAAAACTGAGACAAAAGCAAATTAAGAATGAAAGGGTTTGTAGTGGTATTTAATTTGTGATCTAACAAATACAACTTGCCTGAAGATCATAGTGCAGAGCTTAGCCACTATTTAGCCATAGAGGCCAGGCAGTGATGCAATACACATTTAATTCCAGTACTTGGGAGGCAGAGGCAGATGGATCTCTATGAGTTCAAGGCCACCCTGAGGTACTCAAGATATATTCAGTCTAAAAGAATAAGAGAGCAAAACAGTGATGGCTCACACCTTGATTCCCAGTACTTGGAAGTCACATGCCTTTAATCCCAGAACTAGGAAGATGGAGACAAGAAAGGATATGGCTGGGTAAAGAGAGAGAGAAGGGAATATAAGGTGGGAGGATAAAGGAGATCAAGGCATTCAGTCTGAAGACTCCTGGAGACAGGATTTAGCCTCCTTCAGTCTGAGGATTCCGTAGAGGTAAAAACTACTGTCTGGCTTCTCTGCTTCTCTTATCTTTCAGCTTTTACCCCCCTAATATTTGACTCCAGGTTTTTATTATTACAACCATTAGAATTCAAGTTACAAGGTTTATTTTGACCTACAGTTTCTGAGGAGTCACAGCAAAGGGAGCATGAAATAACTGGTCACATGACATCAGTAAATATGGACATAGAGCAACGAATATATATTTGCCAGTCCTTAGCAGGCTTTTTGATTTAAATAAACTATGCCCACAAAAAAAAAATAAGTTGATTCGTCCTATATTATTAATTTAATCAAGAAAACACCTGAGTTATGGCCAGAGGTACAGTTCCCCATGTGACTCTAAGTTCTGTAATTTTTACCCATAACAATTAGAGTGACAACAAATAATTGGAACCATACAACAAAAATCTCATCTACCATATTAGAATTTACAACCATTATGCCACAAGGAGGTCAATGGGATTTACAAAGTACTTTAATCTAACTAAAAATGTTATTTTTGAATTTTGTATCATGAAATATTTTGTAAGTTTAATATGACAGATTTGGTACTTGATTTAAAGGGAAATACTCTTTGTGGGACTGGGTTACAAGAGTCTAGAGAAGTATGACAGATCCAAATCCTTTCAATGATCTTAAAAGTCATGCAAATAATGATAAACCCCACTCCCACATTAATTCAAAATAAAAACAAGAATCACTTGAGACTGGATTTGATTTAGGCATCCTAGGTTTTTAAAACCATGTGTAGGAAAAATTATGATATTTTCAGTTATATTTTGGATATGACAAGATTGAAAAATATAGATTAATTCTGGATCTATTTGGGTGGTGTTTGGGACTTTTCCTGCAGAAAAAAATTATAGTATTTGTATTATACTGACCCTATTGTGTAAATAATGAGAAAAATAAAAATTAAAGAGGAAAAATACTGTCAGGGATATTGCTAAGTTAATGTGATTTGCACTAGCAATGAAGAAACTCATTTTGCCTTCATGTGGAAGATGCTATTTTCGATAAGTATCTTTGCTATATGGTGAAGAGTGACTGGCTGAGTAGCTGTGTAAAATAAATATGATGTGGGATGCCTCTCTGTATGCTGTGAAAATGTTTTATTATCATTGGTAGATAAAGAAGCTTATTTGGCCAGTAGCCATTCAGGATAAAGCCAGGAGCGAAATCCAAACAGAGATCCAGGGAGATAAAAAGGCAGAGTCAGAGAGATGCTATCAGCCCTGTAGAAGTAAGATGCCAGTAAATTACTGGTCAGCCACATGGCACATGGCAATACACATACTATTATAAATGGATCAATTTATATGTAAAACTACAAGTATGAAGCCTGAACCATCAGTCAAAAAGTTCCTAATTAATATTAAGCCTTGGACCTTGAAGTGGTTATTAAGATACTGGGAGTGGGGAGAAGCCTCCAGTTACACAAGTAAACAAATTAAAACTATGCTATAGCAAAGACATAGGCAGCAATGAATATATAATTAATAGAGAATTTAAATTTTAACTTTACTATAGCTTTATATGATTAATTTCCTTACTTCTACAAATTTAATCTGAATGGACACATTATTTAAAAACACACAGTGGCAAGAAAAGTTGCAGACATGATGTCTCCTCCAGAATAAAGTGATGGAAGCATAAATGAGGAAGTACAGAATATAGGATAAGTGTTGGAAACTTTCTAGACAAAAAAAAAAAAAAGGAATTCTAATGGATAGTAAGAATAATGGATTGAGTAGAAGTTGTTATCTCAAAACCAAAGTGAAACATTAATATGGCTTTTCCCCAATTAAGTTAACCTGTTCATAAATTATTAATAAGGTAATATGGACAAATATAATGTCATGTGATACAAAGCACTTTATGCAATTTTTTGCATTTAAGCACAGAAGTACATTTCCTGGTTTCAAAACCAGTTGCCTTTTGTATATGGCACAGTCATATTTGATGGACATCTCCCATATACCAGGTAATTAATGAACAGATTAATTCAAAATATAATTGAATAAACTATTTAATTTTCCTTTCTGTTGCTATAATAAAACACTGGCTAAAAACAACCTGTGGGCAGAACATGATTATTTACCATATGCTTCCATATCACACTCTATCCCTGAGGAAAATTAATTGGGATAGGGACTCCAGCAAGAAACTACAGAGGAATACTCTTTGCTGAATAACACATGTTCTCATGCTTAGCTAGCATTCGTAGGCAACTAGAACCACATGCTTAAATCTGGAGCAGCCTTATATGTAATGGGTCCTCCTACATCAATACCAATAAGACAATCTTCCATATAAACTCCAGTGCATCAATCTCATCTAGTCAGTTCTGCAGTTGAGACTTCTCTGTGATGACTCTAGGTTGTTACAAGTTGATAATAATTGTAAACAGGACAAACACTAAACTTCACTCCAAAAAATTATATATACTTAAGAAATTCAAGAACAGAGTGAGAATTTATGTTGCTTATTACATCACAGAAACCACTGTTAAATCCCTCTTTTGTGCGTAAAAATGACCAAAAGTCCAACACAGGCTATTATCCATTCTCTTTTCAAAAGGTAGAGGGTATGAATGGTCTTGAAAAGAATCAAAGACATAAAGGTCAAATTCAGCTACTATAAACTAGAAATTAGGATCTTGTATTGTTAGTAGTGAAAGTAAAAGTGCCTTTAAAATTAATTCTGCTGTATACTCTGTGGCAAAGGAAAAACATTACTCTTAGCCAAGTATATCACAAACTCAAAGCATTAAAGCTCCTTATAAAGCAGAAAAATAATAAAAAATAATGTAAAATCCCCCAAATAGAACATAATGTGAAATAGAATGATCTGTCAACTTAGGAGACTGTGCATCCTCTTCTATAATTCACATGCAATTTTTTTTCTAAACAGAGACCATCAAAGTCCATACCTGTCTTGATGTAGGCCATAAGATGATAACCCTGATCCCTTTGTTACGGAGTAAAAATGTCATTAAAATGTCTAGATTGATTTGGTTATTCACATTTTTTTTCTTGGTTGGTAAATCACTTTCTCCATGGTCGATTTCCTCTTGATTTAATTGCTGCTATGTCAGTATTTAAGCAGTTGAATTACTTTTTATTCCTTGACAGTTTTCTTCATCTTGCTGCCATGGGTTAGCATTTTCTTTTAGCTTTTGAAAAACAGCCTCAGTTCTAGCTTGGTTACTATAGCTCTACAAAAACTGGAATACTCTAAAGTTTTATCTATACATTCATTTCTTTTACAATATCCAGACCTCTCTTCCAATGAAACTGAATAGTGTCTGCCTCCAATATCCTGCTCAACATATCCATAAAAATGTCTCTGTAACAGGCAACTCAAATATAAAATATTAGAAATGGATCTTTTTATCTCTTCCACTGGTGTGTCTCACCAACAGTCTTTCTAATATCAATGGATAATAAATTTATTCTTACAGTTACCAATATCAGATACTGCTGTCAATTTGACATTTCTGCTTGTCTCATGCTTTACATTTTAGTCTATTATATCTACTTAATTTAATTTTCAATAAAAAAATCTAAACGTATTTTATCATCTCCATTACCACTACCATACTTGAAATCGTGGTTTTCTGTCCTGGCAATGATTTTAGTAAATTTCTAGTCACAAAGTTACCACTTATGTACTATTAGCACAGCTACAAGATACATCTTTTAAAATATGATCACAATTATTTTATTGATTTAGGCAAAAGCATAACACATGTATTTATTTCAAATTAAAGTATTATCTCTGCACTGACTTCTTATTTCTCATTTCACCACAAATATCCCTTCTCTGAAAAATATTCTTCTCCCACATTAATGTACCTTAACAACATAGGCATCCTTTATTATAATATGTCATAATTTTTACCTTTGTGTGGGAATAATTTCTCTTGGTGTGTGCATGCCATTTTTTTCATTATATTAAATATTATCTTAGATATCATTTTTTGTGAAGCAAACCTTGCTTACTACAAAAGCACCATGATAAACATAGGAACTCTTAATACCACTTGCAATTTTATTAAAAATATTATCAATTTCTACTAGCCTCTGTAATTAATCAATTAGAAAAATTATTTAATATTTTATTTTCCACAGTTGGAGTATAAGTGCTATGAAGATAAATATCTTTTACTCTTTTCTGTCTTTAATACATCATACCTATTACATATAAGAATATAGTGGTATAAATATGCAATTGATTTCTGCTGTAATTTACTAAAATATAAAATAAGAGAATTTACCAAAGTGTTTTAGTTTAATTTTAAGAATCCTAAAGTTATTCCCACTGGAATAACTAATAAAAAGAAGATGAAGAAGAATTATATGTGACATTCTTACTGTTTGTCAGGGACTTGGTTAATGCTATATAAAAATATTAATCATTTCATTGTAAAGACAACCATGTCAGGACAGCATAATTAGCTCTCTTTCAAAATTACAAAACTAAGCTTTCAGGCTTTACAGTCATTGTAGTTCAACAAAAATTAAATTTTCTTCTATGATTCACATTTATTCTCTATGAAAACAAATACATACAATTCGAATAAATCTTGGGCTGTTAGTGATATATCCTGGCTATGGAATCGATGTAGAATTAATCAAGAGCATCCAGATTTACATTTCTATATTTATCTCAATAATTTATTTTTGTTTAGTTTCATTTGTTTTTAAGACTTGGTTTCTCTGTGCAGCCAGAGCTGTCTTGGAAATTGCTCAGGAGTTAATGCTGACCTCAAAGTGCCTGCCACTGCTGCCTGAGTCATGGTATTAAAGGCATGCACCCCCATCACCCAGCTGACTATATTTTATTAGAGTAAATATTGTTTCTTTAAAAGATATTCAAAAATCTTTCTCATAGTAAAATTAAGAATGAGTAAATTATAAAATATTAAAGCATAAAGCATTGGCAGTAAACATCTAATATAGAAAGTTTGCAAAAATGTGTGTTAATTTCCATTTCTAAGACCTTAATTGGAAGTAAATTTTTAAATATTTAGTTTTGGATTGGCTAATTCTAGCTATTAGTAAATACATTACATCCCATATTAAACATTTTCTATAGTAGGAACATTAAAATCTACTCTCAGAAATTTACAAAGGCACAATACCTTGTTATTAGCTGTATTCAGAATGATAGATGACAGATCGCCTAAAGTTGTTTCTTCAGTCTAACAAAAATAGGACCTGTAGACATGTATCTCCTTAACGGTTTCCCATCACAATCATTTGTGTTTTATTTTAAAGTATTTTTAGATGTAAATAATAGCTGACAGAGTAATAAAAAATTGCTGAAACACTAAGAAAAGCTTTTCCCCAGTTTCACCTAAGCTTTCAATGCATAAAATTGAACAGGATAGCAAATAAAGAAATACAAAATGTTTGTCCAACAACTTGTGTTCATTGTCAGATTCTGACAACTTGGATTTATGACAAAGAATTTTCATTTAAGAGGCTGAAGTGTAAAACGTAAAAGCAAAATAGTTCAATATAGGTAATGGAGCTATTTGAAAACATCAACAGCTGTGTTTTCTCTAGAAGTTCATAGGGTCACTTTTTAAAAATTGGACATCCTACTGTAAGAGAACAACATCCACATCACGTGCATTGTCTTGTAACTGACAACCCTTGGGATTTGTAGTTTATTTATAAGCTGCAAACTGAATACACATATAAATGTCAATAGAGAGCCCTTTAATAATGGGAATCAAATGTCCCTTTCTACTTCTTGACAAGGCTATCATGTACTGAGTAAGATTAATGGAATTATTTTCTTTTACCAAAATATGCACAGTTGTTCAATTTCTCCTTTTCTTTCTTTTGAACTAATCATGACCCAAGGCTCATATAAATGGATTATCTACTCCCTTTGAAGAAACAGATCAAGAAAATTCCCCAAGTACAAAATTCAAAAGACAAAGAAAGCTGCCTTTGCTTATCTGAACTAAAAAACCCTGTCTTAATATTACTTTAATATTTTCCTTAAATAACAAATTTCTAAAAAAATTGGTATAGCTTTACTGGTAAGGACACCTATCAAGAAGCCTGGGACCAAACCCATGTGATGGAAGGAGAAAACTGACTCTGGCAAGTTGTCCTCTGACTAATGATAAAAATATTTGTAATTGATTTGAAAAGAAAGAAAAGTATGTGATTTTTGTCTGCATATCTGCCTTCTAAAATGACTAATTTGTAAAAAAGAAAGAAAAGAAAAGAAATTTTAAGCTATGGTAACATTAAGTAGCAGATGATGAATTTCATCTTTATTTGCATTTTGATTTCACAATTTATTAAAATACTGAAAGTAACTGACAGATATTTTAAGCTTACAACATTAAAATTTTGTTATGTAATTCATTACATATCTCAATAAAATAACTGTCATCAGATCTCATATTTAAATGTAAAATGTAAATTACATTGACATTTACAGAAAGTCAATTGAATCTCATATAATCACATAACTAATTAGATGTGTGGTATTGTCAGAATCTGATGCTGTATTTAAAATGTACTCTTTCACCACACTAATATATTAGACACTACAGTACTTTGTTGCAATCTGTTCCAAAACTTCTTTTTTGTTTTGTATTGTTTGTATTTATATCGTGTTTAATAGACAAAGTAAATACCAAAATCAACTTAATCAAGTACCTACTAGATGCTATACTATGAGATTACTTAGTGCAAAATATATCTAGAGCTATGCAAAATAGGAATTTATGTCTAATTTAGAGTTGAAAAATTAGATCCTCACTGAGATTATATAAATTATTCTAGCTGACATAACTCCAGAATTATAGGCCAGAGTCTTTTTTTCACACCAAGCATGAAGACACTCCCAGGATGTTCACTGAACTTTCAACAATGTGCTCCAAATCTTTAAACACAATGCCAAATTTCAAAACTAGCACAATTTTTAATTAGATAGCATCTAATTGTTCTATGTAATATACTTAAAATAATTAAAGCTTATTTGAATAATAATTTTATAGTACAATGTGATAAGGAGAAAATTGTTTGGCATATATGTATTGTGTGTGTGTGAGTGTGTGTGTGTGTTGTGTGTGTGTGTGTGTGTGTGTGTGTTTACCCATGGGCATGTTTTCTCCAGAGTCAACAAATGCTCATGTAATTTAGCTACGCTCTCTGAGGTGACCACATTTTAAATAAATAATTTTATACCAACTAATTTTTGTCGAGTAAATAATGGACGACTGGATATTATACACACATGCTGTATAGTATTTAAATTAAAAGATGTATCACTGAATAAATAACCACTCTGTATCTGCCAAAATCTATGATCATTACACAAATTGAAAAAACAAAGAAACAGTGTATACCTTTTCTGTTCATATTTCAATTATGATGTGAATGTTCATTGCTGCAACAAAAGATTATAGTTTTTCTAATACATAATACATTATAAAATGTCCTTAAATTCTAATGACATTAATGTCTAATAATGTCCACTAATGCCTAAATTTTGCATTTGACTAAAACAATGTATAATAAAAAGATATAGCATCCATGTTTGAATTTGTAACAACATATTATCATAAATTCCCAAAGTTTATCATGATTTTTCAGTGTGTTGTCATGAAGTAGTTTCTGGTAAATTGGTGAGATCTTCTGGAATTGAGAATAAAACTTTGGTAAAGGTATTAACTCCCTTTTCAGATCATTTGAATATTTCACAATTACATGAAGTTGTAAATTGCTGTTTGCCTAAATTGTACTATTATGAAATTCTATTCATCTTTGGAAATTTACTAGACTGCAAATGTGGTTTACAAAATAAATTTTAAAAAAATATATTACACATTTTAAAATAAAACCCTCTGCACAAACTGTCTCTGAAATGTTCTTGATTCCCTTGGGAGAATTTTTTGTTTATGTAACAGTTGTTTTACTAAGAAAACGAATTACAGAACAATCTCACTCATGAACATTGATGCAAAAATCCTAAATAAAATACTGGCAAATCAAATACCAGAACACATCAGAACCATCATCCAACATGATCAATTTGGCTTCATCCCAGAGCAGAGATGGTTCAACATATGAAAATCTGTCAATGTAATTCACCATATAAACAAACTGAAAAATAAAAACCACACGATTAACTCATTAGATGCAGAAAAAGCTTTTGACAAAATACAACATCCCTTCATGATAAAGGTCTTGGAGAGAGTAGGGATACAAGGAACATAACTAAACATAATAAAGAATATACAGCAAGCCAACAGCCAATATCAAATGATTAAACTCCATCTATCAGTCTTGGAAACAAAGTTCTCTACACTCTGAACTAATTCATGGGCCTGAAATCCTACATTTTTAATAATAAAAATAATATATATTTACAAATTTTATCAGATAATCATCAGAATATACAATTTTTCATTGCTTCAATAATTCAATGGATAGAAACTAATGCATAGATTTACTGTTTATTGTAGAATTGGGATAGATATAAGATAATACAAAGTATTTATAAATAATTCTAATTTTGTAGAAGGTGATGTTTCTCCAAAGCAAATTTTGAGAAGGTAGAATATTTTGTGTTCCAGGGAAGAAGATAATAAAACACATTTTATAAAATGGTAATATCAGAATTAATCATTCTCAAATATGTGTCCACTTACTGTTTTTAAATATTAATATTGACTTTAAAAAATCACTTGGAACTTGTTAAATATTATAATTGACATTTAAAAAGGCACATAGAAAATGAGAAACATCACTAAGACTTTGGGATGTCAAACAAATCAAACTAATTCTGCTGTTATCAGTAGAATTGTCTTATTGCCCCACCCTATTTAAAATCATGCTGTTGAAATTTTCTGTATCTAGCAGTTATATTGTGCTGATGCACAAGCAACTCTACTTCTTGCATTAGAGGTTATTTTATAATGAGCATAAATTTATAGTTAATACAAATATCCTGAGAGAAAAATAGGAAACTATAGATGACTAGCTACTATTTACATTTGAAATGAGAAGATACAAAATTTACTAATACTAATCAAAAATTCCCTCACCTAAAAAAATGAAAATGTCTAGTTCTCCTTTTGAAGAAATGATATACTTTCTCATAGTAATTGCATTTTGCTATGTATATATATATATATATATATATGGACCTGTTTTTACAAGGATCTTATAGTATGTGACAACCAATTTTCAAGGTGTGAACAGCTATTTTGACTCACCAAAGCAAATAGTAACATTGTGTATTCAAATAGCAGCCAATATTCTAAGAACTGAAAATGTAAAAAAAAAATATAAAATAGTCATATAGAACTTATAGCCAAATTGTCACAGTAACACATTCTATGATTACCTTTTATTATTTTAGTACTTTAAAAAATACCAATCCAAATTCCTACTGTCTCCCCTTCTTCTACTCCCTCCCCTACCCTCCCCCTCCAATCCTAAGAGAGGACAAGGTACCCTGCCAGGTGGCAAGTCCAAGGCCATCCCTACTACATCTAGGTTGAAGAAGATATACATCCAAAGAGAATAGGATCCCAAAAAGCCAGTACATGCAGTAGAAGCAAATCCCAGTGCCACTGTCAGTGACCCCAACTGTCCACCACATTCAGAGAGACTAGTTTGATCCCATAGTCATTCACTCTCAGTCCAGTTGGAGTTGGTGAGCTCCCATTAGCTCAGGCAAACTGTCGCAGTGGGTGAACCCCCCATGGTCTTGACCTCCTTGCTCATATTCTCATACCTTCTATTCCTCAACTGGACCTTGGGAGCTCTGTTCAGAGCTCCTATGTGGTTATCTGCTTCTGTTTTCATCTGTTGTTGGATGAAGATTCTATGGTGATATTTAAGATAAGCATCAGTCTGACTACAGGGCAAGAACAGTTCAGGCACCCTCTGTTCTATTGCTTAGGGTCTTAGCTGGGCCCATGCTTGTGGATTCCTGGAAATTTTTCTAGGGCCAGGTTTCTTGCTAACCTCATAATGGCTCTCTCAATCAATATGTCTCTTTCCTTGCCCTCATATTTGTCCTTCCTCAATCTTAACTATTCCATTCCCTCAAGTTCTCCTCAACTCTCTTCTTCTCCCCTTTCTTCTACCCCCGCCCCGATCCTCCCAATTTTGTCAGGCGATTTTGTCTATTTCTAATACCCAGGTTGGTCTATATATGTTTTTTCTTGAGTACACCTTACTAAGCTTTTCTAGAATCATGAACTATAGGTTCAGTATCATTTGTTTATGCCTAGTATCCACTTATGAGTGAGTACATACCATATTCTTTTATATTTGGGTCTGGGATAATGCACTCAGGGTAGTGTTTTCTAATTCCATTCATTTGCATGCAAAATTAAAAATGTCATTGTTTTATACAACTGATTAATATTCTAATGTGTAAATGTACCACATTTTCTTTATCCATTCTTCAGTTGAGAGGCATCTAGGGTCTTTCCAGGTTCTGGCTATTACAAATACTGCTGCTATGAACATAGTTGTGCAAATGCTTTTGTAGTATGATTGAGCATCTTTTGGGTATATCCCCAAGAGTGGTATTGCTGGTTCCTGAGGTAGGTTGATTCCCAATTTTCTGAGAAACCACCATACTGATGTACAAAGTGGTTGCAAAATTTTGAATTCCCACCAGCAATGGATGAGTGTTCCCCTTACTCCACATCCTCTCCAGGATAATCTATCATTGGTGTTTTTGATCTTAGCCGTTCTTACAGGTATAAGATGGTATCTCAGGAGTGCTTTGATTTTCATTTCCCTGATAGCTAAGGAAGTTGAATATGTCCTTAAGTATCTTTTGGCCACTTGAATTTTTTTTATTGTTGTTGAGAATTTACTCTATAGTTCAGTACACCATTTTTAATTGGGTTACTTAGAATTTTTCATTTATTTATTTATTTATTACTATTATTATTAAAAATTTCTGCCTCCTCCCCACCTCCCATTTCCCTCCCCCTCCCTCCACTCCCCTAAATCCCCCTCTCCAGTTCAAGGAGCAGTCAGGGTTCTCTGCCCTGCGGGAAGTCCAAGGTCCTCCCCCCTCCATCCAGGTCTAGGAAGGTGAGCATCTAAACAGACTAGGCTCCCCAAAGCCAGTACATGCAGTAGGATCAAAACCAGTGCCATTGTCCTTGGCTTTTCAGTCAGCCCTTTTCTGCCACGTTCAGAGAGTCCGGTTTGATCACATGCTTTTTGAGTCCCAGTCAAGCTGGCCTTGGTCAGCTCCCATTAGAACAGCCCCACCGTCTCAGTGGGTGGGCGCACTCCTCGAGGTCCTGACTTCCTTGCTCATGTTCTCCCTCCTTCAGCTCCACATTTGGGCCTTGGGAGCTCAGTCGTGCACCCCAATGTGGGTCTCTGTCTCTATCTCCATCTATCGCCAGATGAAGCTTTTATGGTGATATGCAAGATATTCATCAGTATGGCTATAGGAAAGGGCCAAGTAAAAAACAATGACATCTTGAACTTTGCATGCAAATGGATGGAAATAGAAAACACTATTCTGAGTGTGGTAACCCAGACCCAAAAAATGAGTTTGGTATGTACTCACTCATAAGTGGATTCTAGAAATAAATAAAGGTCAGTGAGCCTATAATTCCTGATCCTAGAGAAGCTAAATAAGAAGGTGAAACCAAAGAAAAACATATAGTTAGCCTCCTGGATATTGGAAGCAGACTAGATTGCCAGGCAAAAATTGGGATCTTGGGGGGTGGGGGTTGGGTGGCGGTAAGGGTGATGGTTACTTAGAATTTTAATGTCTAATTCTTGAGGTTTTTTAAAATATATTTTGGAGATCAGCCCTTTGACTGACGTGGGTTTGGTGAAGATCTTTTCCCGTTCATTAGGCTGTCTTTTTGTCTTATTGACTGTATCCTTTGATTTACAGAAGCTTCTCAGTTTTAAGAGGTCCCATTTATTTGTTGTTGCTCTTAGTGTTTATGCTACTGGGGTTATATTTAGGAAGTGGTCTCCATGCATTGAAAGATACTTCCCCTTTTCTCTTCTATCAGTTTTCAGTGTGGTTGGATTTATATTGAGGTCTTTAATCCACTTGGACTTGAGTTTAGTGCATACCACACTGAATGTGCCCAATCTCATCTGATCTATGACTATTTTAAAGTATTTTATGCTTTTAAAATTGTTTAACTCTTGAAATGCACTCTATGAAGAGTCATACTATTATGAAGTAATAAATCACACAATCTGAACCCATCACTGGTTTTTAATATGTAGATTAGTCTCTTTACTGATTCACCTACATGCCCCTTTCATCCTCCTCATTACTTATTATTCCCCTTGCCATATTTCTTCTTTTAGTTCCTACTTTTCATTCTGTCTATGGAAATCCAAGCCACATTTTTAAGCAACTGTAATCCCCTTACTTTGATGTTACCTCTTTTCTAAATACATCATCACTCTTGTTTTACTTATTTTCTACCCCTCAGAATTTTATAGTACCAATTAATCAAATATTTTACTCTACTGATGAAATTCTCAGATATAAAATCTTTAACTATATCTGTAATTGCTTTTTCAGATCATTTAATCTATCTTCATTTTATAGCAGAATAAATAAAGCCTTTCCAACTGAGTGATTGACTTCCTGTCATCCAGTGTACAAATACAGCATGGAGCTAATGCTATATACTTTACTTAGAGTGAAAAATGTTTTTAATCCACAAAACTGCTTAAACAAGTTTGTTTTCATTTGTTGGATTGTTTTTATTGTTGTTTATTTGGTTATTTTGTTTTTCTATGATCACTAAACTGTTTTATACTGATAAGACACAAATAATATATCCCTTAACCTATGATGATCTTATTCACCCTCAGGGTGGAAAACTAGAGTGATTTATTACAATTTGCCCCTTAAATTTTTTTTGGTAAAGAGGTGGAAATGAGATCAGATGTGATAAAATGTTATGTATAAAATTCGCAAAGACTTTTCAAATTAAAAAAAAAGTTTGACTATTTAAACTATGAACTGGGTATTTTAGTCTTTGTTTCACCTTGTATTTTAAGATGCTATTGTTTCAACACATCTTTGAAGCATCTTTCTTAAGGATATTCCTATAGATTAGAAGGCCTAATTTTAACTTTGTGATTCACTTTCATATTTTCTGTGAAAGATCATAAAATGAAAGATGACATACAGCAATTTTTTCAACATTTCAGGTGCCTCAGGGGGCCTAGATCAAGAAGGTGACATGGAATGATTCACAGAAGAATGCCTAGAAGGCATTTCATTCTTAGTGATTGAATTTGATTTTAGAAATAGAAATAAAATTGCTTTCAGATTCCCAGAAGGTTAACCCATCAGACAAATATGTACATTATTGTATTGAGTTATATTTTAAGGAATTTTAATGTGCATACCCTGCATTGATTAGATCAACATGCACAATGAAATACATTGTCACAGAGAATGCAGAATGATATGAGTAGCTTCTATAGATATAAAAAATAATTATTTTATTTTTCATCTTTTAGTTGTCGTTTGTTTTTAGACATGGTTTAATGAAGATCAAACTGTTCTGGAATTTTCTAAGTAACAAGTCCTTGAGGTTTCACCTCCCACGTGTTTGGATTATAGGTGTGCATACAAGTATTACAAATGAAATGGAACAGTGAAAAAGTAAGTAAACAAATATTAAAGTTATTAAAAAAGCAAATTACTAAAGTAAAAAACCTTCTCTATAACCTTAAGGGGAAATAATAATATATCCACCAAAGAATTAAATCACATAAAGAACATTAGGAATTTTAAGATGATTATCTTTCTATTGGGAGATAGTTGTTTCTTTACCCTACGAGTGGTTTTGTGGAAGAAAATAAAGAACACAGCAAAGGGAGCACAGTACAAAGTGATGCAGATTGTGTCTAAACTCTTTCAGTTTTAGACTCTAATCCAATTCTATTAGATAATTTCCCCCTCCCATTCCAGATTTATTATCCTTGAAAGTTAGTGTGATCCTTAGTCCAGCAACTTTTTCATTCCAACTGTTTATATCACAGATATGTGTTCAGGAAACATGTTCAGAGACATTGTTAATAAGACCTTCTTATGAACACTTTATTTATATTTGATGCTTGATTTTGTAAAATGGTCTATGGTTAAGATGAAAAAATCTATATAAGTAAAATAGGTAACTATTAAATATTATATACCACCATCAAATTTAATATTTCAATTTTGTTTTATTAGAATAAATCATATAAAATTATCATATTTATGGTAGAAATATTTAGTAGCATTAAGTTTACATTTTAACCTGTCAGAGATGGAGGAGTAAATCAAGAACTAGGTTGAGAGCAAAGACAAAACTGAAGTATCTATGGCCCAGACATTAACTAGCTGTCAAATGTGAGTAATTTACTTAATTGTTGTTATCCCTCAGTTTTTTTCAGGTGAAAATTAGGGAAAGTAAGAGTTTGCACCACACCAAACTCTTGAGAACAGTAAAAGATAATAAATGTGTGGATAAAATGCCCTAAAAACAATAGCAATAAACAAAACAAAAATAACAACTACATTTTAAAGTAATATATTTCTTCAATCTTAACGTTATTGGGAATAAAACATTTACCCACCCACCGGGTCTATAATTTTACTGTTTTTGTTTTGGAGATCATGTAGTCCAGACTGGCTTCCAACTTCTTAAGTTTCTACCTAGATTGGCCTTGATCTTATGATTCTCCTGTCTCTGAGTGCTGGGACTGCAAAGTGCACCACCATACCTGTTTTATTTTGTGTTATGTACTGAGCCCAGAGTTTCTGCATACTAGGGAAGCACTATCCCAATTTTACTATATTCTCTTTACCTTAACTAACTTTTTGATTAGGAAAATAATTAGGGAATTGAATAGATTCAGTTCTACATCAAATTCTAGAATTCATTTCTAAATGTGAAAATACAAATACAAAACTTAAGAGCTGGTTAGAGAAAGATAATTGTCATGCCACCTCCTTCAGAGTCTGTGTGATCTCTCATGTAAGATGTGGCACAAGCTTCAAGAAAGAATGCCCACAACAAAAGGTGTGTGTGTGTGTGTGTGTGTGTGTGTGTGTGTGTGTGTGTGTGTGTGTGCTATGCTTCCTGCATTGGAACCCTCACACTTTTGACAATACCTGCTTATGTTCTAAGGAACAGAGTCTGGTTTCTTCTGGAAGGGAAGATAGTGTGTTTAAGTTTCCAGAGTCTACTGATAAGCCATTGCCATACACAGAAGTATATGATGCTAATGGAGGAAGATGGGTTAACATTAAGGGAAAAGGATTTTTAAGGTTTAATCTGATTAATCTGATGCTTTGTAAATAAAGAACAAAAGGCAAACTTAATTAAACAATTAAGACAGATTCAGCAAAAATGGGATAAGGATAAATGAAAGCGATAAATGTCTGTAACTTCTTGAGATTGGTTTTGAGGACGGTTTTTAAAGGAGTTAAAAATATGGGAAAAAAGGAAAAAAACTTCCGCTGCATAGATTGCAGAAATATAAAAAGTCTGCTGACTGTGTGACTATTAACCACAACTGCTTGCCCTTAGCTCAAAATGCCATAAACTCATATCCTAGATAAATATTTATATCAAAACTGATGCCAATGGATTGAAATACCTTTTCCCACCCCTTTACTCTGAGGTAGTGTCTGTATTTGAGGTTGAGATGTGTTTCTTGTAAACAGCAGAGTGCTGTATTCCATTTTCATAAACATTCTCTTAACCTGTGTCTTTTAATTGATAAAGTAAGACCATTGATATTAAGTGATATTAATGACCAGTGGTTGTTAACTCCAGTTATCTTTTGGTAGTAGTGTTTGTGTGTTTCACTTCTTTGGGTTATGCTGGTGGGAAGTTATAAGATGTCTGTGTTATTGTATTATATTGTAGTTATATTCCTTGGGTTGAGGTTTTCCTTCTAGTACTTTCTGTAAGGCTGGGTTCGTGGATATGTGTTTTTTAAATCTGTTTTTGTTATTGAATATCTTGTTTTCTCCATCAATGGTGAATAAAGCTTTGCTGGGCTATAGTAGTCTGGGCTTGCATCCATGGTCTCTTAGTGTCTGCAGCACATCTATACAGGACATTCTGTCTTTCATGGTTTCCATTGAGAAGTCAGGTGTAATTCTGATAGGTTTACCTTTATATGTTACTTGAACTTTTTTGCAGCTCTTAATATTCTTTCTTTGTTCTGTATGTTTTGTGTTTTGATTATTTTATGACAAGTGGATTTTTTTTGATCCAGTCTATTGGGTGTTCTGTAAACTTCTTGTACCTTCATAGGAATACTCTTCTTTAGGTTTGGAAAGATTTCTTCTATAATTTTATTGAATATATTTTCTGTGCCTTTGAGCTGGAGTTTTCCTTCTTCTAACCCTGTTATTCTTAGGTTTGGTCTTTTCATGGTGTCTGAGATTTTCTGAATGTTTTGTGTTAAGCATTTGTTGGATTTAGTGTTTTCTTTGACCAATGAGTCTATTTCCTCAATAGTATCTTCAACACCTGAGATTCTTTCTTCTATCTCTTATATTCTGTTGGTTATACTAGTTTCTGTAGTTCCTCTTTGTTTACCCAGATTTTCCATTTCTAGAGTTCCCTTGGTTTGTGTTTTTTTTTATTACCTCTATTTCAGTCTTTATGTCTTGAACTGTTTCCTTCATCTGTTTGATTGCTAAAACTAATGCTAAGCCATTTCTATCATGACCAACCACAGACTCATACTGGGCACATCTGTCTAATAAAAATCTATACTCATGTATCTAATATAATAATTCTAAGAATAATCTATATTACATAATACATGCTGTTAATTTTTTTTTCTACATAAGGTATGAGCCTCATGCCTATTAGAAAACACATTCAGATACAATTCCTTTGAGTCTTGTGTCTGTTTGTCATTTAAACAACTCCTTACCCACCTATCCTGAGACCCTATCTCATCTGTCCCAGTGCCCTGGCTGAGCTGGTCCTTCACCGATAGTGGTCCTAGTTTTCATAGCCACTTACATTGAAAGCAAACATGATTTACTTTAAATTAATTTTATTATGGTAAACATTTTATAATGCAAAACTATTTGTTATGAATGAAGCCTGTTATACTTAAGGTTTTATTTAGTAGAATCAAACATTTTGGTTTGTTTGTTTGCTTGCTTTTTCAAGATATGGTTTCCCTGGATGTCCTAGTAGAATAGGTGGCCTAAACTCAGAAATATATTTGCCCTCTGACTTCTGAGTACTACCACGTCTACACAGCTAGTAGTAAAAATTTTAAACTATAAGCAATAATATATCCAAGAATAAAACTACAAAAAGCAAATATAAGCAGTAGCTAAAGTAATAACAGATAGATAGATGTACTTCTAACAGGCATCATACATGTAATTTATAACCAAGAATTTAATTTATTCTGCTGTTCATCTGCTAGTTCTGTAGAACTGTGTGAAATTGTATCAATACAGACTTTGAAGCACAGACCAATTTACTTAGTAAGAAACTCAAACATTTAACTACACCTAAGAAAAGAATTTAGTATGAACATGCATAGAGTTATGTCTATATGACAACTTCCATTTAGATTCTGTTGGTTATGATTCTCCATAAAATATTAAGTAGATTATATACTCACATTCTGAAAGATATTTACTCTCCTGAATTAGAGGTGTGCATTCAAAATATTTTCAAAAGACTAACAATAAAAATTTTACTTAAAATTGAAAGACCGATTTTTAGCTATTGCAAAATAATAATATAGGCATTTGACAAAATTCAATTTCTATGTTTTTAAGCTGCTATTATTTGAAATGTATAATTATTATATGCTATAAATATGTGGTAATTTTAGACTACCACAAATCTATATTATTTTGACCTTAATAACAGAGTTTAAATATAATGTACTTGTGATTTGATTAAACAAATACCCGAAATTGAAAAAGATATTTTCTATTTTCAATATCACTACAAAAATATTGTGTATCTATTTCATCATGTAAAATAAATAGACCTTTGAACTCTGGGATTAAGGATACCATAAAATATATTTTTTTACTTGTGTTTATATTTAACATTAATTGTAAGGGCTAGAACTATTTCTTTTCCACTGAAGATAAATCTAGGCTTTCAGTTTTGATTATAGTCACTTCAGCAAAACAATTTGACCCTGCCACTCTAATCTTGTTACTACATGTATTATATTTTATCCTGGGTTACTTGGAATTTTGTACACTGTGAAGATTTCACACTCAAATGGTTTAATAAAAGTTTACCTGCCAGTAGCCTAAACATAAATTATAGGCAGAGCAGCCAGACACAGAGAACTCTGGGAATAAGGAGGACAGAGTCAGAGAAGTCAAAAGATTCAGAGGAAGCAAGATTGCAGAAAATTAGGTCAAAGCAGTGAGCCAGGAGGGCAAAGTATAGATAAAAAATATGGGTTATGCCCGGGCGGTGGTGGCGCACGCCTTTAATCCCAGCACTCGGGAGCAGAGGCAGCGGATCTCTGAGTTCGAGGACAGCCTGGTCTACAAGAGCTAGTTCCAGGACAGGCTCTAGAAACTACAGGGAAACCCTGTCTCGAAAAACCAAAAAAAAAAAATGGGTTATTTTGATGTTAGAGTTAGCTAGTAACAATCCTGAGCATTTGTAATCATATTAGGCCTCATTGGTATTTATTTGGAAACTGCTGGTGGTGCAGAAAACTTTCTGCCTATACTGGAGATTATAAAGCTACTTGCTACAAATAGCTTTATACTTAAACTAGAAAGTGTTTTCTTTCATAATAAATTCCAGCAAATATTTTCTGTAAAGACAATATTTTTAAGAATTTTGTTATATCATACCTTATGAGACATATAAAAAAGATATACTTGATGACTAGAAAGTTTTGATAAAAACAAATGAAATGTATACTGCGGAGAAAAGTTGCTAGAAAAAATTGTAGAACACATAATATATGCATTTTATGAGAGAGTTTGATACAAGCATTGATGTATTCATGCTTAATGGATTGATGTAATTGTGTTATGTTTATAAAACTATTTAAAAGTATTAATTGTTTTTTCAAATAAGTTCCCCAAAAGGACTGTTTTCAGTTAAGAGTGATAACATTATGCTAAAATTTAGACATCCTATTTCACATTTCATGGTTTTGTTGAATATGTAAATCCTTTCAAAAGTAAAGCCATAAACACCAATTATTTTACTATTGACAAAGAGTTGTGAAATGAGCAAAATCTATTTTAATTTGCATCCTCTATAGAATATTTTCTTCCAACTATTTTCTGCAGACAGAGTCAGCAAAAAATAAATAAATAAAAGAAAATTAGTAAATATCAAAGGATTATTTGATTTCACATAATAGTACACTTCATCATTTATTTGAAAAAACTAATTCCTTTATGTGTTTTATGTATGTGTTAATTTAAAAATTCTATTTTTTAGAATTGTCCTATAGTTTTTAGTTCAGCTATAAGCCTTTAAATAATATTTGATGTTAGAATAGGCTTTTACAATAACAGTTTTGATTGTAGTTATGTTTTTTATCAAACATAGGTAAATTTAATGACTTATAACAGTATTCAGAACTATAATTATTAGAATTTCAAACTAAACTAGGGGCTTTGTGAGACTATCTTATTTAATTGCATACACTCACTTCACACATCGATTTCTTTCTTTTTTAATAATTTATTTTAATTTATTTTATTTATTTTTTATTATTATTAAAAATTTCCACTTCCTCTCCTACTTCCATTTCCCTCCCCCCTTCCTCCACTCCTCCTCCCTCTCCCTCTCCAGTCTAAAGAAACAGTCAGGGTTCCCTGCCCTGTGGGAAGGTCCAAGGTCCTCCCAGCTCCATCCAGGTCTAGAAAGGTGGAGCATCCAAACAGTACTTGCAGTAGGATCAAAACCCAGTGCAGTATCCTGGCTTCTCAGTCAGCCCTCATTGTTTGCCATTTCAGAGAGTCTCGTTTGATCACATGCTCCATCAGTCCCAATTCAGCTGGCCTTGGTGAGCTCCCATTAGATCAGCCCCACTGTCTCACTGGGTGGGTGCACCCCTAGCGGGTCCTGACTTCATTGCTCATGTTTTCCCTTCTTCTGCTGTTCTGCTCCTCATTTGGACCTTGGGAGCTCAGTCCAGTGCTCCAATATGGGGCTCTGTCTCTATCTCCATCCATCTATGGTGATATGCAAGATATTCATAAGTATGGCTATAGGAACAGGGGTCATTTCAGGCTCCCTCTCCCTCAGCTGTCCAAGGAACTAGCTGGGGACATCTCCTTGGACACCTGGGAACCCCTCTAGTATCAATTTCCTCCTTTTTGTGAGATATAGTTATTCCTAACATTAGTGTGATGTGATGAATTATAATTGTGTTCTGAAAAAAAAAAACTGTTGTTGGGTCTGTTTAAAATTTTACTGAAGAAGAGCAGTCAAAAAGACACACTAAAAGAAGACTTAGAAAGAGACATAAGGACCTAGCTCTTCTGAACATGCACTTCAGCAACTGGCAATGTGAGACCAGGGAAGATGAAATCACACATGGTTTTACAGAAAGAACATCATTGCATTTAAATATTCATATGAAAACTGTAAATGTGCCAGTTTTATTTACCTTTTACTATGAAAAATGTGTAGTTTTGTAAGTAAGAAATGTTCTTTTTTGTCATCCATATAAATACTTTCCAAATATCAAATGTAAGGTAATAATTGAAATCCTACAGAATTCATCATTGCTTTCTAACATAGTAGTTGCTTAATAATGTCTCGTTTATTCCTTATTAACTATTGTGTATTAGATTGTCATAGTTATCTTCTGTTATTATGTAGCTAAAACTTTTAAATATTCAGTGACAATTTTGTAAAGACCTTTTTTGCATTTATAATGATAATTAAATTATTTCCTATTTTAATAGTTAATTTTTATTTTTAATTTCCCATATAGCATATTTTGTTAATAACTCACCCAAACTTCTCAAATACTCTCCTGTATATCCATCAAACTTGGTAAAAACTGCATTGATTTTTGTTTTAATAAGCTATTCTTAGAGCGGCATAGTTATCAAAACAAAGCTGAAGAGGAAGTTCACATATTCCTACACCCACATGTTCAAAGATTTATCAACAATATATTCCATTTGAGTTGTATTGTCTTACAATGGCAGATGAATGTTAGTTAAAGTCCATAATTTGCATTAAACTTTCATTGTTTGCTGTTGTATAATCTCATGAGAACGGATGTTGTGGAAAATTATTTTAACTGGGCAAATATATGTTAACATTTGCTTATGTTGCACTAATATTACTTTAACATGTAAAAAGTATGTTATTTTCTTTATGATTGCATTTGTTTATTGTAACTAAAGATAATATATAAACATCTAATAAAAACTCAATTGTCAAGTAGCTAGGCAGAAGTGGCATAGGAAGGGCTGGCAGTCAGAAAAAAATAAGTAGGGTGATGAGCCTAGTTTTAGTAAAGGAAAGAGAAGAGAAGAAGGAGAAGGAAGAGTAGAGAACCAGGAAGAAGCTTTTGCAAGAATCTAGGCAGCTGCCACCAGCCAGATTACTAGAATCAGTGGAAAGTAATATATACAGAAGAAAGAAAAATTAAAAGAGAAATAGGTAATTTAAGTTAAAAGAGCTAGCCAGAAATAAGCCTAAGCTAGGCCAAGCATTCATAACTAAGTAGAAAATGTCCATGTCATGATTTGGGGACTGATTTGTAACCTAAAATGAAAATGCCTGGTACATTTGGAGAAATGTATTTTGATGAAAAGAGAGTAGTGTCACTGCCATGAAAATGTTCGAATTCTAATGATCCTTGTTCCCTTTCCTCAATTACAATTTATTCAATTCTTCCTCCTGTCAACAATAAGTCTCTAGTATATATTTTCAGTGTCATCTAGTGGGAATAACACATCATGTAGCTTTTTCATATTGTTTTTTTCACATTGCTCTATGCATTTTTATTTTTCTACTTGTCTTTTGATAGAAGTTATAACTCTTTTAACTGTCAGATAACATTCAAGACTGTTAGGAAGCAGATAATCTCCAGTTCCAGAATAAATAATTCTTGCTTCTAATACATATTAAGATTTAACTTGATTTGATCTTGTTTAGAATTTTGAAAATCTGATCTTATTATATACTTTTGTGGTTTTATTTTTCTTGTTGTAAGATATTTATCTGTGTGTCTGTTTTATGTGTATAGTATATATGGGAATATGCATCACATTTGTGTTTGTTAATTGTGTGCCACTCAGAGCAGTGAGATGTCGAGGCCTCATACACCATTTCTATTGTTCTTCATTCTTCTGTAGACATCCTGCATTTATTTCTGTCTTTTTTGAAAATCAATTTTGACATGAGTCTCCTATAAAATTTCTTGTCATGCAGTCTCCTAGTAATAGATGCTTACAGCTTTTAAATGATTATTTCATCCTTGGTTTTTGAAAAACATATCCACTGGAAATAAATCGTAGATTACCTTTATTTTCATTCAGGATTTTAAGTTATTACTCTGTTCTCTGTTTACCCACATTTTTTCAGACAAAATGTATGCTACCATCTATGGTCTTAGTTATATGCCACTATTTTGTTTCCCTGGTTATACACACACACCACACACACACACACACACACACACACACCACATTACTAAAATTGAAGACATGAAGACATTTTCTCATGTCCTTTAGGTTTTGGGTTTTCTGATCTTTACAGTTGTCATTGAATTTAGCAGAGCGAGAATGTATTACAGCAATCAATCCAATGTCTTCAAAATTGCTAGCTTTGGGAAGATTTCTGAATGTGTATTAAAGATATTTTTTGAAATTTCATACAGTTAAGTTACCCTCTTTTTATTTTAAAATTCATGTTCTGTAATTCATTTAGTAAAGCTCCTACTTTTCTTTCTCCTTATCTGATAACAATCAAAACCTATTTTTCATCTATTATTGCATTGTACATTTTACCCTCTCAAATCTGAAGTCTTTTCATGATATATATTTCTGCTTAGTAGTTTAATATATAAGATTCCAATTATTTTTGCATTTTAACACACTATTTCAATTATATCACTTTGATAACTTCTTGATCATCTTCTCCTTATAATGTTTCTTACAATAAAATTTGTTATATTTTATAACATTCATTGTGATATTTGGATAATTTCATCTACTAATAATTAAGACCAAAATTTAATACCGGATATATCCACATTACTTTGAAAAGGTTTAATTCTTTTGTCATTTTGATACATTTAATTTACTTGGAAATAGGGTATTTTTGCTTGTTTTACCTAATTCAGAGTAATCTTCATCTAAAGTAATTATTCCTTAATACATAACAATATTTTAATCTGTATTTACTCATTGTTTGAGCCAGTGTAATTTTCAGGTATATTTGTAAACATAGATACTATTCTCAGTCTTGTTTAAGCAACACACTTCTATATTATTGGATGATTTCTTTCTTGCTTTTGAAATTGTTCTTCACACATGTCCCAATCAGCCGACTAATGAATATCCCATACAAACATTGTTGTGTTGAGTTTTCTCTGTATTTTTCCTTATAATCTTTTCTTTTTTTCGTAAAATCTGTCTACTGTGATCTCAAAATTCCCAGACCTGTCTCCTAATCATAGAGTTTTCAAGTTCTCTTTAGGTTTCCACATGTTACTGTATTGTAGCATCAACTCAGCATTCCAATCTGGGAGTTCTATTGTTTCAATTCAACCTAAAATTCTTGCATAGCCCATGTGAGGCTATTTTTTTATGGTTCATGTCACAAATACACAAATGTATCACAAAAAACAGTGTTCTAATCTTTGCTTATTAGACATAGTAAATTTCCTGATTGTGTAATTGTGAAAACATGAAGATTTCCATTAAGAAATTTTAGGCTATTTTGACTTCTTCTTCATTTTTGAAATATAAAGGCAAATTGAAGTAAATTTATATAAAAATATGTCATTTATTTTATGTATTAGTTCTTCTTTGGGGATGGAACATAAATCTGTACGAAGAATATAAGGTTAAACATGTTCAAAAATGGTCTGTTTCATTGTGTTATATTCCAATATTGATTTTCTCAGTTGAGAACAGTATCTAATAAAAAATGATTAATTAAAAATTAATGGAGTTATTATTTGGAAAAACTAGACAAATTGTCATACAATAAGCGTTTTAATATAATTTTTGAGGTTTGAAGGTCATATTTGCATAAGGAAAATTAGTTAAGGTTTTACAATTTAATGAACAAGAAAAATTGGCTGAAACTATCTCATGATAAAAGTATAACTAAATTAAATTCTTCTGCAATTGTGACAATAGAGGGAAATTATAGGATGTTTTGAACAGACCAAGTACTTGCTAGATAATGGTTGCATGGAAAGTTTCATGACCACTCTGGCCTATCTGATATGCTGTCTGAAACAAAGCAACAAAAGAATAATAATAAACTTAAATAAAACCCTTTACTTTTGCCAGTTGATTATTTGAATAAAATGACATATTCTGTCACCTAATCAATGACACTAGCACACTGATCTAGAACTGACTGAAGCAAGGGAGATAAATTCAACAATATTAGTAAGTATTATTCTGGATATACTAAAAACAAGAAAGAGAAATGGTAAGGCCAGATGTAGTTATAACTATTTTATAACACTTACTCTTTATAGTCTTAAGGGTATAACCTAGGTTCTACTATGCGATGCTCATGTGACAAGTTATCACCTTAATCACAGATGACTGATATGATATCATATTTTGTATAAGGATATTATAAAGTAAAAATGTTAGTAATCTATAAAGAAAATGAATCATAGGCAGTTAACGAACTAATAATCTCAATGATGATAAATACAGAAAGTATCAGTGTGACTTCAAGTCAGGGGCAAATGATTAAAAAGTGATTCATGGAAAGAACCATTCTGAATGTCACATTAGAAATATATAATAGGCAGATCATTGTTTTGATTTCAAGATTTTGGTTTCAGTAGATTATAGAAAGAACAAAGAATGGTGTCAAATTCAGGAGAAGGTCCTTAGCAAGGTTAAAACGTGTCTATATTATGTATCAGTTAAGTGAGAAAAAGGGTAAATTACTTAGTGGTGTGGGAGGTTACTTCTGTTTATGTCTTGCTTTTATGATTAATGAATAAAGAACTGGCTTGTCCTATAGCTTGGGAGGAGGAAGGTGAAGTTAGAGAGAAAGCCATGGAGCTGCAGGGATAGATGAACTTTACCTGGTAGGCCCACAGCCAAATGGCAATATACAGATTAATTGAATGAGTTAAATTAATATAAGAGTTAGCCAGTAGAAACTAGAGCTAGTGGGACAAACAGTAATTTAATTAATGCCAGTTTCTGTGTGATTATTTCGGGTTGATCAACTGGAAATAACCAACTGGCTCTCTACTTGCAACAATATTGACACCCAACATGGGGCCAACTAAAATACAGTCAAAACCTAAGAGGGGTTTGGAAAAAAAATCCTCACATTAAAAGACAAAGTTTAGTGAATTTTTTCCTAAGTGGACTTTGCTTGCTGGTGGCATGTGGTAGGCTCCTTTTAAGAGAGGTCTATTACTGACTCAGCTGCATGGTTTCAAAACTGCAGCTTCCCAGTCCTGGGCAATGCTGTTGGCATGAACTCTGACTCTTTCAGGAGACCAAGCCTTTGGATGAGGTTTTTAAGCAACGTTGCTGTGGCATGCTTGATAGCAACTTGGATTGGCTTGTGTGCCTGAAGAGGGTAGGGGGTAGTATTCATGGCTCAGAAGCAACAAGCCGCACCACCATGCTGGACTGGGAGGGGCAAGCAAGAAGTACCGTATGTATCCTAGTAATGGTGCAGCTTAAATTTTAAGAAGCACTTAGCATTTTAAAAAGTTCTCCCTGGACAGTAAAATCTTGCAAGAATGTAATAAAGGCAAATCCTGATAGAAAAGAAACTCTAAATGAGTAACGGTATTGGATAAATGTACATAGCTTGGGAGAGAGAAGAAAAGAATATAGAGAGTCATAAAAGGAACTTAATGGTTTTAAAAAAAAGGTAAAGTCTTTAAAGAGACAGAGAAGAGATAGACATAGATGTAAAATTTACAAAAAAAGAATAAGCCACATTAATATGGAATATACACAGAAATCTGGATTATGTATATTATTGTGTTTTCTTTGAAATTTTTGACTGTGAAGGAGCTAAGTACAGAGAGACATTTCATTGTATGGTCTGTTAAGCTATACCAGCATATATGTTCTAAAGGTATTATGACTTCTAAATTTTGGGTTTCTAAGGTTTGTTGCTTTGGAAAAGTGGATGTTCTTTTGTTTCCACAGAAGGATGAGACCTGTGGATTGCTTCCAGACAATATGGTTGGATGGCACAAGACCCCCCTGAAAGGTGCTGTGAACACCGCTACAAAAAAAATACTTTGCCCAATAAACAGAAGGAAGCAGTTTGCTTAAAACTACATCCATATTCCCAAATATGTTTGTAAATGCTCTTTACATTTAAAGGGGGATATGCTATAGAGTTGGATACTTTTACATGTTATGGATCTTGGTTTATTGATACAAATTGATACAAATTTTAAAGTATATATATATATGTATATGTATATATATATATATATATATATATATATGAATCTTAAGGTATTGTGTAGCTTATTTAAAATGCAATGTATAATCAAGAAACATGTTAATAGATACTCATCTATAACAGCTAAGCTTGTATTCATGTTAGTTAGATTTTCTGCTATAGGAGATATATTTCAATTAGATATGTACTTTTCAAATCTTTCAGAGACTTTCAGAATATGGTAATTTTAAAATGTTTTAGTAATTTAGGACTTTTCCTGACAATGAGACACATCTGCTCTTGGCAGTACAAGCTACTTCAAGAAGAAGATAGACATCGAAGAGGCATCTTTGGAGTTGGTTGTCCATTTGGGCAAGAAACTGCTCTTGCCTGGACTGCTTGACAGGATATGAAGGACCCAAAGATAAATGACTGCTGAACTTGCCTAAAGATGAGAAAGGGCCTTCTGTGTTCCTGCTTCATGAAAGAATCTGCCAGACACAAGCAGAACACAGAAGAAAGTGACTGACAAACTGCCAATATAGGCAGAACTGTCTTTGAAAATTCCCTGCTTTATTGAAAGCTGCTGAATACTATAGGCCTGTGCCCTAAGGATTGGATGACCCAAAACAGTACAAAAGAACTTTGAGTGACTGTTCAGGGAAGTGAGATGTCTCTGTCAACTTTAGAATTTTGGAAATTATTTACAATGTACTTCCTGTTTACTTAAATAATATTATATCCTTCTGAAGTCTTTGATGAAATTGAAGAATTTTATAATTTATAGTTACAGTTGTTCTTAGTTATGATAAACATAAAATAGATATATAAATATTATAACTGTAATTCTTGCTTAATAAATGGTTTTCTTATGTGTAATTTTACCACTGTTAAAGTTTAAAACCTTCCATTTTGTTTTTGACAGAAAATTGGAAAGGTATGGGTGGTCCTTCTGTCTGTGTGTTCCTTTTATTGGTTAATGAATAAAGAACTGGTTTGGCCTATAGCATGGGATGAGGAAGGCAGAATTAGAGAAAAGCCATGAAGCTGCTGGAGTTAGACAGTGTGGACTTTACCTGGTAAGCCACAGCCATGTGGTAACATACCAAATGAACAGAAATTGGTTAAATTAATATAAGTCGTAGCAAATAAGAAGCTAGTAGCTAATGTGGACAAGCAGTGATTTAATTAATACAGTTTCTGTGTGATTATGTCAGGGCTGAGCAGGTGGGAATGACCAAGTATCCTCTCTCCTTGGAACAACTTAGGAAAACAAATATTCATCTCAGGTAAACATGATATTCACCCCCTTCCCAACTCTTTACATACTATGATTGAAAATATAAATAAGAGAAAACTTGGCCCTAAATGTACATTCATGATTAAATACCCCCAGTGTACTCTAAATTATATAGATATTATGATTAAAGAAAAAAGAACCTTCTCAAAGCCAAATAAAATTGCATTTCTCAAAAATGTACACTAACAAAAATATGAGAGGGTTTTGGAGAAAACTTTAAAATGTTATGGTCATTAAAAAGATAATTTAATTTTGTATGATTAAACTTATTGCAAGGCACTCATGTTAAAAGTTAGTTTCAGACTTAGGGATGAATGTTGCTTAGAGAAACCAAATTATGTTTAGGAACAGTGCCAGAATTTGAAACCCAAGAAGGCAAAATGTTTCTTCATTTTTTTGTTAATTGCTGATTTTACTTTGGTTTATTCTGTCAGAAACAGTCATTTGTTACTATCTGAAAATTTTAGCAAGGTTCATTAGAATAATCTTTTTATCCCCTATAGCCATAACTATTTGATATTGTATCTAATATTAACCAATGAATCATTTGTTTTGTCATCTTTTTATTAAATGTGAATTTCTTAGCCTTGATATGTATTTCATTGGAATATTATACCTTTCTAACATATTTTCTAATTGAGTTGCATACACTGAAAGCCTACAAGTTTTTCTTTGAATTGTTGAGTTAAACTGTATGTGGTTCAATTACATTGCTTGGGGTCTTTTAGTATGTGTTGCATTTTATAAAATTATTTCATCCTTTTCTTTCAAACATCTGTCTCCTATTTATTTTCTGCATTGAGTAATATATTTTAGAGTGATCCATTTTATTTTTTGATTACTTCAATGTTAGTCTATCTATTCAGTAATATCCAGTGTTGTTTTAATAATTTACTCATTAGTGTTGCATATAAAAAATGTAATTCTGGCTACCCTTAATTCAGTTTAATACAACAATAATGTGGCAAATTTAGAATCACAGCATTTTGAAATAAATGAGAAAGTTATTACCATTTTGATCAAAGTATTAATTGAATATATGTATTTAATAGTGATACTTTAAATCCATGCTCACATATTATATTTTTGCATATAATTCTGAAAAACACTATTTATAGTATCTCTCTTTATACTTAACATCATAACAATAAACTCTATAAAATTCATTACAGTTAGGGGAAGAGAAAAAGAAAAACAGCTAACAATGAAGTGTTGTTTCAGGAATGTACCCGTTTTTCAAAAGAAAAAAGTGTGATTTGTACTTTCAGAGAAAGAGAAATATCCTCTCAAATAAGTAAGTTATCATCTTTGAAAAAAAGTAGCTGAGACTAGAGTCATAAGAGTTGTCAGATGGTGCCTAATATGGATGCCATTCTAACTCCTCTTTTAACCCAGAAGAAACTATACTTTTCTTGGATGTTGATAAAACCTGAATTACAATAATGTATGATTCTTAACACTTGCAGTTGGTGAAAGTCTTCTATAATAAAATTCCATTGGTTAGGGAAACAAGGGGAGCAGTCAAGAGAAAAAAAATATTTACCAAAACACAATTTAAAAGGAAATAAAGGTTTGAAATAGCTGAGATGAAATATTAACCACATTTTAAGAAAATAATAATGTGTCTGGGTGGTCTGAGATCTTAATTCTATAGTTCTCCTAATTAACAAACTGAGAATGTTTTCTTTGAATAAGCATGCCTTAAACACAATAATGTTCTCTCCCTTTCTTTAAAACACATGCAACAAAAAGACTATTAAAAATGGCACTACTTAGAAACCTGATTTTCTTTTTGTGATTTTGTTAATAATTCACCTTATGAGTGCTATTACTTTCTCATTAAAAACTTTCTGAGGTTTTTTTAAACAATGATTTCAAAGAAAGTAAAAATTGCCTAGGCATGTCTGACATGGGAAATCATCACCTATTCACACACCCATTCAGCACTTCCTATTCAATGACAAATTTAGAATAATTGCTTTCGATCCTAACAGTTTATAAATATGGATTGACTTTACCAACAAACTTTAAATTTGGATATATTTCCATAAAAACGCATGAATATATCCAGATTAGTAGATTCTGCTCTATAATCTGGCTACCTACTCCTTTTTAACAGATATTTCCTTTAAGATTCATCAGGGGATAAAATAATATTCAAATATTTGCATAGAGAATTTTGATAAATTTTGTTTGAAGGTTTGAAATACTTACCATGTTTTGTAGTATTTTCACTGTCTTATATGAAAATAAATTTCACTATGTGAAGTATCATGTATGTTCAAACAGCCCCTTGTATTTTATTTGATAAAAAGTTCTTTCTCCTTTTTAAAAGAATTTCTTGTTGAAAGGGATGCCCCAAACTCAAGGCTAATTATGGCAGAAAATATATAATTTTTTTAATATCTGACAATGCTTTAATTAATCAAGCATAAATCAAGCATATTATACTTGACACAATTAATTTACTTTTCAGAATTATTCTCTTAAACTAATAATATGCACATAATTTTACTGTAGATAAATTTATTTAAAACAAATTGGGGCAATGTTATTTTTTTAAGTTTTCTTTCAGTATATTTATTGCGGGAGAATTGTCTGTATTGTGTCAATCATGTTTTAAATAACGCTGATTGGCCAGGTAGGAGGTAAAGGTGGGAAAACCAGACAGAAGGAGAAATGATGTAAGGAGAACAGGAGAACTCTGGGAAGGAGGAAGTTAATTACTCCCACTCCTGCCCAGATCACCGAAGCAGCAGTATCTGATCTGCCCCACTGAAAAAAGGTACTGAGCCACATGGCAAACATAGATCATAAAAATGTCTTAATCAAGATGTGAGAGTTAGCCAGTGAGAGGATAGAGCTAATGGGCCAATCAGCTTTATAACTTATAGAGATCTCTGTGTTATTTCCTTGGGGCTTGCCAGCCGTGGGGTACTGGGCAGGACAGAAGCCCAAACAAGCAGGCCTGGCCCTTTATTTTACAAGTTACATCAAAGACAAGTTCAAAATTAATAATACCACAATTGATTTTGATAAAATAATCAATGAACTTCTAAAGACTGAATAAATATGTGATTCCTTTCCAGAATGTTGTTTACAATGATTCCTTATAATACTACTTGGATTTTTAAATATTATGCATTATCAGCCTTAGCTTTGTTTAAAAAGTATCAAATATTAACCTTGCAGAATTTCTCTCCCTATATTTATCTTTAGAATGCAAGTTTGAACAACATACTTAAAATGAAATTCGTATTATACTGATCAACTTATGAAAAGATATTGAATATTTTCAAGCCTTACCCAAAATGATCTCTGAGTTCATTGTTAAGAACTAAATTAAGACATCAAATATAGGTCAAAGATAACCTTAATAGTTGTTATTCTTTTGGGAAACATATAGTGAATTACTCCTAAATGGGCTTGAGTTTGTTGTATGGGTACAAACTCTGTTCTGTTTTTATAAAAGACTCATTGAATCCTTTCTTCACTTTCAGTGTTCACAATTTAGTTCCCAACATTTATCCTTTTATATCTGGTTAAGCAGTAATAGATATATATTTGAAGAGAATACGTTTTTTGATACTATTCTTCTGCTCAATGTTGTTCCTCTTCTTCTTTGTTATATCTTATACTTTAAAATTATATGAGCACATCTCTCTAAACACTGCCTTTCATTTTATAAGATACTTCCTTTTCATTAGAGACATAGACATACACGCAAACTTTCCACAACTATTCATTATGGTTTCAAATTTTAGTCATTATTTCTACTTTGAAAATGGATTATTGTTAGACATTCTCTAATGTTTTAATTTACTGATTGTTCTCTATTTTAAGTCTATTTTCACATATCTGTGCTGATCTAACAGTTATTAATCTGTACTTTACCAAAAAGAAAATTCTATTATTACTTGACCCAATTTCTGGGAATTTGACAACAGACTGGTATACAGAAAAAGTTCCAGGACAGTCAGGGCTACAAAGATACACCTTGTCTAAAAAATACACAAAGAAGCAAGAAAAACATCACAAACAAACAAACAAAAATTTAAACAAAAAAATGCTAGATGACATTTGATACGATTCTTCATTATCATCAAGAACAGGAGTCATTATTTCAGTTTCAGTTTATCAATTTTAAGTTTTTTAGCTCATTAATTTTTTCAAAATTTTATAATCCATTTGTATTTAGAAGATTATCCAAACCATAAAACAAACAAAATAAAACAAAAACTAGAAGCTTATGTACATATACTACATCTAAGGTTTGGACTTATTTCTTTCTGTTGTATTTTTGCTTATATGCTCATGCAATTCACTTGTACATTCAATTTTTTCATGACATTTAGTTAATTCAATGATATCCCAAAGAAGTAAATTCTGTAAACTTAAAATATGTTATGTAATATGAATTGCAAGGATGTTACATTAGATCTTGAAAACATATCAACATTCATCTGTGGCATTTCCAGAGCTAGTTTCATTTATTAACCACTCTTATTCTTATGTATACATTCCCAGATGGGATATAACATTCATACATTACAAACATCTTTGTTCATGCATTAAACCATTAGTTGATTAATTGTAACTTAGGAACATCTTAAAGTATACAGTCTTTACAAATTCTAATTAAGCATAAAGTGTCATAAATATAAGAAAATTTTATTTCATTGTTATAGTAATAACATATGGGTTTTTTTGGTTTTTTTTTTTTTCGAGACAGGGTTTCCCTGTAGTTTCTAGAGCCTGTCCTGGAACTAGCTCTTGTAGACCAGGCTGGCCTCGAACTCAGAGATCCACCTGCCTCTGCCTCCTGAGTGCTGGGATTAAAGGCGTGCGCCACCACCGCCTGGCTATAACATATGTTTTTTGATATATAATACTGAGATTTACACATTATATTATGTTTGATAAATTTTATCAGAGTCCTTTGAGCATCTTCTCTCCTTAAAATAATCATACTTTATAGGGCATACAATGAGAACTATTCCTTTTTACAATATTTTTAGGATTTTGCCACAGTTTCCTATAAATAGTAATAGCATAAGAGCCACATATTACAAAATTTTTCATTTTACAAAACTTTAAGTGTAATAGTTTATACTTTTTAGTATACTTAGTGGGAAAAGTGTTGTGACTAGATATAGTGATACACAAACATATAATATATCTAGTATACAATATACTCTATATGGTGATTAAAATTTAAGGTTATGAAAATTTATTCAAATTAACAAAAACTAACTTAGAGATTTCAAAATAAGTATTATGTGTTTTCTAAATGTTTAACACCAAGCTTCTAGATAATTTATATAAGTGGCAACATGTGTTTGAGGAATAGGTATTTAATAGATTATGTGGACAATAAATTATGTATATTTAATAAATTATAATTTATATATATATATATATATATATATATATATATATATATATATATATACACACACACACACACACACACACACACACACATTTTCTATAATGAAATGACTGGTCTCCAGAAAGGGTCTTTTTCCCCGAGTTGGGCATTTGGAAAGAGGAACCCCATGGCCTGTCAAGGGCATTGCTGGCCTCTGTGCTCAATCAGTCACTGATAATTAGCTATACCCCAACTCACAAGCCCCCTTTTCTCTTGTTCCCATTTAGTTCTTGTGTTGTTTCCCTTATCACTTTTCTTTGCTTTTCAGGAGACAGTCTTAGTCTGGTACAAACTTGGTTCTCTCCACAGATTAGGATTATGCTCTATGTCTCAGAATCACTGCTAATCACCAGAGACTGAAACATTCCTATTAGATGAATCCTACAGAGTCTGACAAAAGATCTCGTTATCTAAGGTCTATTCAGGCTAACACATACCAATTTAAGAATATATGCCTAGATTTCTTTCTTTTACTAGCATTGGCAGGCTCCAGAGGTCTACTTGGAATGCTCACAAACATGTAAGATTCACTCAGATAAGTACCATCCCACATGTTCTTGGTATTTGTTGGCCTGAATAGACATTAAATAAGGTCTATTTTTGACAGGTCATGGGGGGTCTCTTTCCAAATGCCCAACTCAGGGAAAAAAACCTTTTCTGGAGACCAGTCATTTCATTAAAGAATATGTATAAATGTACTATAATGGCAAATATACATATGTGAATTTATCCTTGGTCTTGTGACACACCCTCTCTCAATTACCAGGACCAAAGGAAAAAAATCCTTAAACTTAACTTTTTTTTCCTTCTGTACTGCCAGAATCTTGCCAGCTTCAAGTGGCACCAGACAGTTCCACCGAGCCTTGACAGTGAAGTTAAACAACCATATATCCCAGAACATGACCAGCATACCAACTTTCTCACATCCCCCAAGATTCTGATGACCCAGACCAATAGGAAACTTTCTCAAGAACTTGGCACCCTCATTTTCTTTCAACTGCCACCATAAACTCACACCATTTATAATAAATAAAAGTAAGGAATGTAATATTTGCATTCGATCACACCAGACGTACTCTTTGGAGACATGGTATTGTGCACCATCCCTGTGCACATGCCTAGTATGCAGGTAGTACCTTAGCCTGCTCTGTGGTCTCTATGAACATTCATTGTGCTCCTACCTTTCAAAGGTGGAACACAGCCTGCTTTCTCCCTCTTCTTCTCTGACACTCACTCTCTCTCATTCCCTCCCATGAGGCTGCTCTATTCACCCTTTTCCTCTCGCCTCTCTCCTTCCTTTCCCACAATAAAAACTCTACACACAAATTCTGGTGTTGTTACTCTTTTACTCTTACCTGCAATTTTTAATTATGACAAATTTCACAATAATTGTACATGACAGAAGCTAGAAACATAGAATATGAGTCATTTGCCTTCTCTTGAATCCTAATAAAGTAAAAGAATTGAGCAAAAATTATTGTGAAGTTGTGTGGATAAATCTACAAATATGGGTAATAGATTCTAGTACTATTACCATCATAAATTATGTAATTCAAATATTTATAAAGCAATATTCCTCTTTTATCATGTAAAGCACGTATTCCTGAATTTTTTTCTTCATTAATTAAGGCAGATGATGCTATCACTTCCATTCTTTTTGTTGAGAACTAATAGTGTTAACATATGTATAAGATAGTATTTGATAAATAGATAATAAACATTTCAAGTTGTCTGATTGTTATTGATAATTTAAGATCATGTTTATCACTTTTTCACTATTCTGATAAGCAGCATTTCATGTTACTATTGTCTTATATTGAGAAACCTTTGGTACCAGAACCCATATATGACAAATGTATAAGTATACATCTACCTAGGGAAGTAAGATTAGCATGAAATTTGCTTTCCATATATCAAAATAATAATTCTTTCATTTACGAAAGCCATTGATACTTCAGTATAATAACAACAACAAATGGAATATACAGGCTTAAAGTTAATGAGATTATTTTCCATTAATTATCTCCCCTAGATGACTGGGAGATTTTAAATTTTATGAAATTTAAAAATGGAGACAAAATATAAAATGAAATAGTAATTTCAATGTGATAATTAAGTATGAAATATTTTCTATAACAAAGTGACAGTTAATTTGTCCACTTTGATAAGATTAAATGTAAGAAGTAATTTGAGTTTTATGACCATAATCTCAGGGAATTTGACTCAATAATTTGAAGGTCCAGGTAGAATAAAAAGACTAGTTTCACTGAGGTAAAACAATTCCAGCAAGCTGCCTTCAGATGCTGTTAGTGTCATCTTCTCTCCTTTATCTTAAGGCTGCAGTTTTCCACTACTGATTTTGGATGTACAAACCTCTATAAACTCATGAGTGAATTTCTAATAATAAAAAGCCTTTCCATATATTCACATTCAAAATCTAATTAGTTTGGTTTTATTGAACAATTCCCGAACAAAAAATATAGAGATTTGCTCAGATTTCTGGTTGTCTTTGTTAAGAAAACACGCTAAGCTCAAGGAGAATGTCATTAAGAAACTTGTACTCAACCTACATGGAACAGCACAAGGTGCCAAGTTAACTTTAAATACAAGAATAATATTATTAAAGAAAATGGTAATGACATCAGACAAATTTTGATTTGGAGTATGATGGAGGAGTGTCTATGTTTTACTTTCATTGGTTAATAAAGAAGCTACCTTGGCCGTTTAATAGGACAGAAAATTAGGTAGGCAGAGTAGACAGAACAGAATTGTGGGAAGGAGTGGGCATGTGCTTCAGGCAGTCGCCATGCTTCTCGTCTCCAAGACAGATGCAGGTTAAGATCTTTCCTGGTAAGCAACCACCTCGTGGTGCTACACAGATTACTAAATATGGGTTAAAGCAAGATATGAAAATTAGCCAATAAGAGGCTGAAACTAATGGGCCAGGCAGTGTTTAAAAGAATACAGTTTCTGTGTAATTATTTCGGGTGTAAAACTAGCCGGGTGGTGGGATGCAGCCCCGCCATACTGATGGAGGAGTGTCTATGTGTTACTTTCATTATTAATAAAGAACTGCCTTGGCCCTTTAAGAGAACAGAAAATTAGGTAGGCGGAATAGACAGAACAGAATTCTGGGAGAGTTGGGGAGACGCTTCAGGCAGTCGCCATAGTGAGTCTCCATGCTTCTTCTCTCCGAGATGGACGCAGGTTAAGATCTCTCCTGGTAAGCCACACCTCGTGGTGCTACACGGATTACTAAATATGGATTAAAGGAAGATGTGAGAATTAGCCAATAAGAGGCTACAGATAATGGGCCAGGCAATGTTTTAAAAGAATACAGTTTCCGTGTAATTATTTCAGGTGTAAAGCTAGCCGGCGGCCGGGTGGCAGGACGCAGCCCCGCCGCTTCCTTCTACACCATACCATCTACAGGAGTATTCTATTGTTGTATACTGTTTGAGATAATTATACTAAAGTTTTGGTTATATTTATTCATCAAACCATGGAGCCATGGATCTTAGAAAGACACATAAATAACCATGAACAACTGTTTCTGGAAGCTTACCATCTTTATCTGAGGATGAATCCTAAATGTAATGGTAATTTTTTGGTAAAATTTTGTAAACTCCCCATTTGATTTTGAAAACTATTTTTCTATCATTTATTACTGACCTTTTAGCCTTTTGTTGAAAATCATCATTCCATATGCAAAGTTCCAATACCAAGGGATATTAATGATACAATTCATGAGAAAATATATTTTTAGCTTTTAATTTTGAGTATTCATGCAAATGTATATACTATGTCAAGCATAGTATCTCCATTTCTCCCTTCCTTCTCTTTAATTACATCTTTCATCTCTTATTTCTTTACTTTGATGTCCTAGAAGTTTCCTTTTACTTTTTTGTCCATTACAATTACATAATTTTTCTATATAAGATCTTGGGATAATGACAGAGAAAAGACATAATAGTTGTCTTCCTATGATTGACTTAATTCTCTCATGTGTGTGTGCATATGTGCATGCAAGTGTGTGCGTTGTGTCTGTGAGTGTTTCTTTCTTTTTTTTTGAGACAAGGTCTCAGTTTACAACCCTGGCTGTCCTGGAACTCACTGTGTAAATCAAGTTGGCCTCTGTCTCATAGTTCTCTGCCTGCCTCTGCCTCCTGAGTGCTGGGATTAAAAGCCTAATCGTTTTTAGTTACATACATCTTTCTCCAAACAAAATAACTTTGTATAAATGTGAAAGACTTTCAGATACATGGTGAATATATTGAATTAAAAATGAGAGATGAATGAAAGTTATCTTATAGTTTGGTGATTGTGGGGTATGTTCTTCTGTCTTTTGTTCAAGTGCCAGAATCAATCAGCTGTAAGAAAGGAAGTTGGGTACAGAGTGGACTTTTATTTCCTTTCCCTTGAGTACTTCAAGAACTGTAAGTTCCTGTCACTCAGATGACTGTATTTAAGCCTTATAATGAAATAATCATTTAAGTGTCTCACAGAACAAGACTTTTACTATAGAATAAAAAGTGGGTCTGACAATGACAATGGGTTAACATGGTACTTGTTAACTGTGAAATGTTTAAGTTCCCATCACTCCACAAACTGGGTGTGGTGACACACACATGCTATACAAGGTCTCCATCTCCATAGGTGAAAGGTAGGAAGTTTAGAAATTCAAGGTTATTCTCATCTACACATTAAGCGCCAGCTAAGGTCAGTTCCGGTTCATGGGGCAGTTGCTTCAGTCATGGAAGACCAGCAGCAGTGGGATTGCTGACAAATGGGATATGTTTACAGCCTCATCTCAAATCTTTTCTCAAAGAACTGACAGGAAAGCCAGTAATGGTGAAATTTTAGTGAGGAATAGAATATAAGAACTACCTAGTTTCTGTTTCTGTAGATGGCTACAAAAACATGTGTCTTGCAAATACAGAACACATAAATGGGCATTGTCTGGCAATCTGGATGACATTCTAATGGAGTTTAATAATGTCTCCTGTATTTCATATCAGAGGCATTGAAGATGAAAAGAGGGATGGGATAAATAAGAGAATAGCATCTCTAGGGAGAATATATATGTGTGTGTTTATGTATGTATATATATATATATATATATACTATGTATGCACATATATGTATGTATTCGAGTATATATATATATATATATATATATATATATATATATATGATTAGATGATTAGATTTTTTTCAATTATAAAAGAAATTACCCTCCGTTAAGGACAGGTATAGTAGAATACAGCTTTAATCCCAGGACTCAGGAGGCAGAAAAAAGGAGAGCTCTGAGTTTTCTACATCATTGCCATCATATGGCATGATTGGTGGTCCACCAGAAGGTCATTTGAGTTTCCACCTCTCTGAAGATCTGTGATGTGAAATATATTTTTATAAGTACATTTTTTGTCTTTGTATTGTTGTTGATATGTGTCTTAATGACTTTAGCATATGACACACAGAAAAAACATAACCCAAACCTTCCTTGCTTTTAGATCTATCCTACCTGGGATACTACTATTCTGCCTGTTATAGTATGATCAAAATGCTGTATCTTATAAACACATTCACTTCTAATATATGTGCATCTTTAAAATGAAATATCATTGAGTCTTTTTTTGTCCACCCTAATATCTGTGTGTGTTTAGTCCGTGACATTTACAGTGGGTACTGATATACATTGAATAGTAGTTAATGCAATTGGCAGTGCTCAGACTTGGTGCCCATGTACTTTATTCTTATGTTTGGTTCTATTCTTCTCTCTGCCTTTTCTTTTAACGGAGAATTTTATATTGGTACAGGAGAATTCTTTGTATTCTGTCTCCAGCAGGAATAGATGGCCCAGATGTCTGAGTTCTTCATCCAAAACAAGTCCAAGACTGCTGCCTGAGATGATGACGACTTACAGGATACTTCAGTCAGGATTTGATAATAACTCTAATTGTTTTAGGTCCCCTTAAGATTATCAGCATCTCTAACCAGCTGGAAGTAGCCTGGAATACTATGCCCACATACCCAAAAAATGGACTATGGATATTTTCCTTTTCTTTTTGAGGGGGAAGTGGTGCAGGAGAATTGTCTGTATTCTCTCAATCATGTTTTAAATAAATGCTGATTGGCCAGGCAGGAGGTAAAGGTGGGAAAACCAGACAGGAAATAGAAATGATACAATGAGAACAGGAGAATTCGGGGAAGGAGGAATTGATTCCTCCCACTCCTGCCCAGATCACCGAAGCAGCAAGATCTGATCTGCCCCACTGAAAAAAGGGACTGAGCCACATGGCTAACATAGATCATAAAAATGGGTTAATCAAGATGTGAGAGTTAGCCAGTCAGAGGCCAGAGCTAATGGGCCAATCAGCTTTATAACTTTGAGAGATCTCTGTGTTATTTCCTTGGGGATTGCCGGCTGTGGGTTACCAGGCGGGACAGAAACCACAAACAAGCAGGCCTGGTTCCCTCATATTACATTATATGATTTCATTGTGTTATGTTCTTAGCATATTTTTTGTACTGATAACAAAATTGACATTTTTTCCTAGATGTCATTTTCCCTAGAGTTTGTGATATGTATCTATAACTATTTCAAGTTCACTTAAAAGGAAACGGAATAGAAAAGAAACAAACAAAAGCAACATAAAAACAAGAACAAAAATGGTATTACTATGTAGCCATGGCATATCTGGAACTTATTTTAACCTCAAAAATTAAAATTTTATATATATATGAAATTTCATATGCATGTATATATATATATATATATATATATATATATATATATATATATATATATGAAACTACTCTGGAATGATACAATGAGGAACATATCTTTTTATAGTTTTTCCAGAATTATGAGTTAACTGTAAAGCAAAGATGGAGTTTGGGTGATATAGATATGGTGATGTAAACTCATCTATTTTCTTAAGCATAAAACTGATAAAAAGTTTTGATATCAGAGAGGCTAAACATGTATTGGGGCAGAAGGTACAAAGGATTTATATGTAAATTTCAACAATTATTCTTGTGAATCTAAATCTCCTGTAAAGGCAAAATAAACTTTCAAAAGTGAAAAACGATCAGATATTTCCAAGGATGTTTCAGAAAAATAGGCATAGTATGGAATCCATGCATAAACCAAACACCTCAGGAGGCTTTGTCACAGGTGTTATGGATGACCATTTGATTCTTTCCAGAAATTTATATATTCCAAAATATTAGCAAATCTCTAGCATTTAAGTGTTTTATTTCTTTGTATCCTAAGAATATAAATTTATATGTAATTTAGTATGACTACCTAATGTATTCATAACTGTTGTTTCCCTAAAGTTGTGGGCTTGGTGATAAGTAAGAAGGAGAATCTATGATTCCACAATTACTTAAGTATTGAATATTTTTCAAGTTATAAGCATACTTAGAGGAGAATTATAAATAATAGGAAGGAAGTTATAAGGAAGCAAGCATTCATAGATGCTTATCTATGCGGGTACTCTTTTTCTTACCATTGTAATGTTGAAAAATAGTAAAAGCAGCAAACAGTATGAAATTATAACAGTTACAAGAAAATATCACAAAAGAAAATTGTAACAACAAGGAAAAAAACATAATTTTCCTTTTCATAGACTTTCGTATTTCTCTGATTTTCTTTGCAGAAATTCAGGAGGTAATTTGGAGTATACCTTCCTCTTTAAATTTAAGAAATCTATGCTAAGGGAACACTCCTTTTTGAAACTTTATTAACTTTTCCAGTTGTTCACAGCATTCAAAATATATTAATAATATATAGAGTGGGGTTGTTTAAAGCTTTAGAGATAATACCTCTGGTACAATATAACACATCCCCATTCTATCCACCACAGCACAGAACATCTATAAATGGCCTAAGTGTTTGCAAAGTGCTTTAGGGATCATTTTTTATTATCCATGACTTGTGGATACATCAAAATCTGTTAATTTTTTCAGTACTCTTACATGCTCTGGAAGAAAATCTAAATATTCCCACAAAGTCCCAGAGAAATCTCTCTGAGATTAAGCAATAGGGATACAATATGCTTTTGTCCATATAGGCCTCTTAATTTAAATTTTGGAAGGTGATACACAGGATTACTCAATCCAAAAGCTTTTGAATAGTGTTACTTTACAGTTACCCTATAAAGGACAAAAGCAATCAAACAAGTTTTCAGAATGTTGCATTTCTACCAGTAATTTATTTGAAAATTACTTACAGTTAATTTGAGCATTCTCAGAAAACAAATTTTGTCTCTTCAATATTTTATTGGTTTTCATTCTTTTTTCTTCACTTCCTACTAGTATTCTCTTTTCCTTAGTAGTATACTTATCATGTCTTTATGGGGATTTTAAAATGCATCAACCCTACCCCACCCCCAAAGATCACAACAATTTCTAAAAGCCTTAGAGAAGATATCATGACAGAGAAAGAAGTGCATATATTTTGACTATACCTAAATACTGGTTTATGGCTTTCATTGGTGTGTGTGCTTTAAACAATAACTTTCCCCACTTTGTACAGTTGAATGAACCTATTTACTTTCAGTACAGTAACCCAGATGACATTGTTCCGAATATTGTCTCTTGAACCAAAGATAATCTTTTCTGATTCTTCAAATTTAATTTATAGACTCTTTTTAAGTATCACTAGGTCAGTGCTGCTGCCAGTTGAGCAGCAACTGACCTTGGCAGCTGTAACATTTTCAACATTCAGTTGGTCATGATTGACTCACTGGAAAACAGCTCATTATTTATAGTGCTATCTGTTACTGAAATGCCTTGATTTCGACCTGAGTGCTTTTCCTCTGCACCTGAGCAGTGTCCAATTACAGACCCTGCTGAATTGAAAGGTAATCTCTTTCTGTGCATTCCTTAATTTTATTCCTTTCAGTTATTCTGTATCCCTGCAGGGCTGTGTCCCTTTATGTGAATCATATCTAGACTATCCCAGTGGGAAGTAATACTAGTACATGACCTTTTCTTTTTTCTATTCTTCTTCCTTCATTTATGGAATATAAGTTTATGTAATGTTTAGCAACTCATGATTGTTTGAGGAAGACACATCATATGTTCATGAAAAATATTAAAAGAAAACTCCAAAAGCAAATTCAAATATTGGTTCAATTCAGAAGTTTGAAAATAAAAATTCTATGAAGTAATTGAGAGTTTTCCCCAATCAAAATTGGGGAAACCATTGCTACAAAATGTTATTTGTTTTTCTTGGAGTAAATATCCCTATAGCAATAATTATTAGATCAGACATAGTATCAACTAAGGTAGATATTCATTATGAGTTGGTGGTTGTTTTGTACTAACTCAGTGGAATCTCACAGAAGTTTGGCACAATTATTTAATGTTGCAAAAGTGTACTTAACCTAAGTATTTGAAAATAGAATTACAATTAATAGATGGTATGTTGCTATGCCATTATCAGTTTCTTCAAAGAAAAAGATACTCTGTCTATAAGATTAAAGCTCAGTTAGATCTGCATTGCTATAAGGAGGAGAGCTAGAAACCAAATTATTTTCAACAGATACTAAATTTAATGCTATGTTTTGTATGTAATATCAATTTTATGATAAATACATTTCTGTGCACATAGAAATTTAGAAAAAAGTAATTCTTATTGTTTATATAAGTATGCCTCCAAAAACCATGTATTAAAGTCTTAGTCACAAAAGTGAATCTATTGTGATTGTTGTGTGGACTTTCAGGTTAATGTTTATAAAAGTCTTTAGGTCATCAAAAACGTATCTTTGAATCAGGATTTTAATTTTTCTCCATCATGCTCTTCTGCCATTGCCATAAGCACAGCTACCAGATGTAGGCATATATTAACCTCCCCCCCACACACACAGTCACAGACACACAGATACTTAGCATTAGAAGGAGATTTAAAATTATCTATTAACTAAACATAATTTCCTTTTAGAGAGCAAAAATCTAACTAAAATTGATGTATATAAATCATAACAATAATACTGAATGAAAAGTAAGTGACAAGCACACTGTAAAGAAATCAAATCACAGGTATATAATTATGATTGTTACTATGAAGGATTTAAAAGTTTCATTTTCAAGCACATCTAACAATTAATCAAATATCTCAAGGTACAGTCTATCACACAGAGAATACTATTAAAGATAAATTTATTTGAAGGCTGGCTCTCCAGGGCAAGTGTCCACCCAAAAGTTTGAAAAAATTCTCTAAAGTCTATAATTTCTATGAGAAAAATAATAATTTTAACAGTCTCTAGATTGTAGAAATTCTACAGACACTTATATAGTCATATTTTGTTTCATATAAATTAAATTCACTTTGAGAGGTAAGTTGAAAATTTCAAATCAAGGAATATCTTAGATACAAGAATATGAGGTTTGCTATCTCTTCACTGAATGATGGGAAATTGAGAATAGAGGGCATTATTACAGTGTGCCTAAAATAGATTAAATGGGATTCCATTTGGTTGAGTAAACTGAGGAAATAAAACATGTATTGGTGGTTTGAAAGAAAATGGCTCTCAACGGGATTAGGACTATTAGGAGGTATGGTCTTATGGAATAGGTATGATCTTGTTGGAGGCGGTGTGTCACTATGGAGGTGAACTGTGAAATCTCATGCTTGAGCCACAGCCAGTGAGACAGCTCACTTCCTGATGCCTTTGGATCAAGATGTAAGTAATCTATGCTCCAGCTTCATGTCTGCTTGCATGCCCAGTAACATGTCTGTCTACACATACTTCCTGCCTTTATGATAATGGCCTAAACTTCTGAACTGTAACTGAACCACCCCAGTTAAATGTTTTCCTTGAAAAGAGTTGCCAAGTTCATTTTATATCTTCACAGCAATAAAAACCCTAACTAAGGCACGTGGAATCAAGTAAACTCTTTGAGAAAACATTTTATTAGATAAAGTGAAAGGTAATAGAGATCTGTGATATACTTTCAAGCAAAGAACCAAAATAATAAGTAAATAGCTATAAACAAACTTGGTACCCAGATAAACTGTCAGCACTGGGTCTGGAAATGCATGAATTCTTAAGAGTGAGAATAAAGAAAACTTTGGAGATTATAAGAATGCATGTAAAGGCGAAAACATTTTGCCATAATTCACATTTTAGCATTACTTAAGTGGTGTCAGAAACCAATTCAGTTCATGGTTAAGTTCTTACAAATGAAATAAAATTCAAGACTCAAAAATCCAAATATATCTTATAGCAAATATATCAACAGAAAAACACTTAGGAGATCGAAATTAACTTTCTCCATATGCAAGAATGTTCCTTGGCTATATATTTCAAATTTTAAGCATCTTACCTATAAAGAAATTACCTACCTTTTTATATTTGAAACCAAAATCTGTTATATTACTATTTATGTTTTCAAAAATTCGGCTTAATTCATTAATATTTTCAGAAATCTAAAAGAAGCAGTTGTTTCTTTTTTTTTTTTACCTAAAATACCATAAAGCACAGAAGTTGTGGGCACTTAAAGGTGAGCTAGCATTGGAAGTTTATGTAAATATGAAAAAAAATCCTTCAATGTAATAAATCTAACAGTTTCTTATTGACTATTGAAATATAATCTCCCACAGAAGAAGCTAAAACTGATATAATTTTATATTAAAATCATGGACTACATTTATTACCTTGGATGTAACAGGTCAACAATACATTGGTTGTATATAAATGCTTAATATTAACAAAAGTGATTTTAATTAAAAATGTGATCAAATATTTTCCACTATTTCTTCTCTTGGTTAGATATATCGGTTGTTTTCAGACAACTAGTCATGACAAGGAAACTCAAAAATTCCATAAACCTTTAGAGGCAATTTTGAGAATTTCAGTTTTAATCACTGACAATTTTTAAATGATTTGATTGGGAGGTGTTAAGTCTTGTTATATGTTTAAGAGAAATAAATTTATGGAAAAACATGCTACATTTTCAAAATAATTTCTTGCATTAACTAATTTGCCCTGGAATACTGCTTACAGATCTAGATCAGAACAAATTATGCTGCAATAAGTGGAGTAACTCCTTCAAAATTATGACTTTAAAATATTTAATATTTCATAAGATTTGTTTTGTGTTCATTTTTCATGGACTAATAGGTATTATTATAATATATAAAATCTTTTTCATAATACTTTCACTTATTTTAGTTCTATGTTGTAATTAAATGTAAAATACTAAATGAATGTAAAGAATATTTAGAATAAAACTAGAAATAGATATATCATGTGGCATAAAATTAGTTGATAATAGAATCTTGTGTACAGACATATATATTCCTAAATTACAAGTAAAATCTGTTCACATAAAATCATTTTATATAATTTTGATTAATGTTGCTAGGGAAAACATATGATACCACTAATCAAGTACCTCAACTGAGACATGCTAGAGAAATGGGAAATGTTTAAGTGGACATGAAAATGAAAATAACCCTTGCCCTCACCACCTGGAACTGATTAAATATTCTTGCTTACTGAGTTTTGACACAACTGACCTGAAAATGACCTCTAGAGAAACACTATACAATACCTATTCTCCCTTCTTAAAAATATTACAAACAAGGTTAGTAAAACAACTAGTGATCCATGCTGAGGATAAAAACATAGCTCATAACCCCTTTGGGTTACTTATGTACAGTAAAATTCATTTTATTTCTTTTGAACCATGTTTTTGTCATAATATTTCTTCCTCACAGTACTCTCATAAGTCTTTTTCTAATTTTATTTATGAATCATCATATGATATGAAAGAATAAAGTAACAGCTTTTCCAACTCACCCAATCTTCCTCATGTTTTTCTCCCTTTAAATATTGTAACAACCAAGCTCCCTAATTGCTACATGTGTACTGCTGTAGCAGCATTTCTATGAGTTCCTTGCCTATCTTATACAAGATTCTCTTCAAGTGTATCTGGCTCATTCACCTAATTAAGATTTTTTTAACTCTCTAACTTTTCCTGAATCTAACTTGTGTTGAAATTTGTGTAGCACCAAGGCAGAACATCAGTTATAACTGATAGCTAGTACTAAAGCTTGGACATTAAAATGTTCAAGAATGGACATTTGCAAACCTCAATCTTTAATTTGTATGAATAAAAAGCTACATGGCATTAAATGTAATTATATGCTCTTTCTAGTAAATACTACAATATTCATGCACCTTCTGTTTCATGTTTGCACAAGGTAAAATGGATCTTTAGAAACACCCCAAAACTAAACCCATCCAACATAATTCACCCAAAAGATAATCATCCAACATTGAGTAGTACATATCAAACGTATAAAAATAGGTAAGCAAAAATCACAAGGCCACATAGCTAATTGTGACTAAGCAATATGTGACCCCCTCCTTAACTCCTTTAAACATTTATTTTGAATTAAGGTCTTGTATGGAGCACAGTGTGGCCCTGAATTAAAGATTCTTCCCAAGTGATAGAAGTATATAATATTACCACTACAGCCAAATCTTCACTTTCTATTTATTTTCTGGGGGTGGCAATTATTTAATAAACTGATTCATTCATAACAGTTTGAACTATTGATAGGTCTGAAAATATTTATTATTAATAGAGTTCAATGCATTATGTCCCTGTGTTATCAATGGGCTGAATCTCTCAGTAACTTGCCAATAAACATATAATGCAATGCTATGCTTTGTTGATTTGTTTTTGTTTGTTTTCAATTTTTTGCCCTCTATCTGAAAGAAAAATAGAACAAAACTCCATGAGAAAATAATGGTATATGTAATGACTTATCTAGAAGTCACTTTATTTTCATAAAGTGGTTTAGTTAAAAACAATATTCAGAAGTGTAGAGTATCATTGCTATTCCATCATTTTCTGATAGGCAGAATTCTAAAATGCCTAACTTTTACACAGTTATCTTTTTAAATCTTTGGGCTTTGGTGAATCTGATATGACTGTGATTATGTTACTTTGAGTGGTAATAGGAATTTGGCTGATACAATTACCTTAATAATCATTTGACTCAGCACTTATCAAAAAGATTATTTGGGAGGACTTAAGTTTGTAATATGAGATCTCAGAAGCAGCATTTTCCAGTGGGTATAAGAAGATTTGACAAAAATTGGAAGTGTGAGAGGGTTTAACATTCACTAAGTATCTGAGAAGGATGGAGCTATGGAGCTAACAAAAATATCTAGAAACAAATTGTGCCCCTGACCATTATTCAGAAAGTAAACACTCAATAACGTGAACAGTGGAGTTTTCCATTACAGATAAAATGCAAAGTATTTAACACCTCTAGTCTGTTTGTGAGACAATAAGCAAAGAAGCTAAACAAACCTGCATGGATTACTAGCATCCCAAATTTTGAAAGATAGAGTTTTATGTGGCTAGGTTTGTGTCAATCCTACGAGAAAATTATGAAAATGAATACAACCCTTTATTTTACATAGATAAGTGAAATAAGCCATAGGCAAAGTGACATGCCATTCTTGTCATTCTTCACATTTTTCCTAGTACATGTGCTTTATCATTCTTTATTGACAACTATCTATGAATATCACAACACTATAACTATTTTTCAAGCAGTAAAATGTGTTATGATTCAACAAATTGGAAAGAAAATAAACATCAATTACTGAATTATTTAACAAACAAATGTGGAAATTATTTTTCTCCAAATTCATCCCCTAAATACCTGAAACCGCTTTCCTTTTTCCTTGGAGGTAATAAACTCATTAAACTCCCCATATTATTAAGACCAAAATCTCTGTGGATATCTATAATAGCTTTACTATACATATAATCAATGAATTGTTTTTCAAACAAGCTCTTGAGGTAAGATATTTTTTCTAACTTAGCCAGTTTCATTATTTCATGTTGAATGAAAGTCTGTTTGTGTTTACAAACTTGAGAAATAAATATAAAATCAACATAATCAGATGTAAAAATAAATCACACCAAGTTAATAAAGTGTTAGCCATCCTATTATGGAAGAGAAAAAGCTACTGATATAATTCTAGAATCTTTCATTTAATTTTTTTCTTTTTCTTTTTTCCAATGGCAACAAAGAGTTCACTTTATTGATATTTAGGTCTTAGGTCTTTACACAACTTTTATTGTGTTTAGTTTTCTTTATTATTGACAATTTCGTACGTGTATACAATGAAATATCTACCCTCATTGACTCCTCCAACTCCCCCTATACTCTTTAATATGTTCTCCTCTCTAATTCATATCCCTTTCCTTTCCTTGACAACCCACTAAGCCTAGTTAATGCAACCCATGTGTATATGAGAATGGGGCAATCCACTTGAAAATGGCCTTATAAGGAAATGGTTCTCATTCCTTTAGCAACCATCAACTGCCAATATCTCGTCTGTATAGTGTATTTTCTGGAGATTATCTCTGATGTTTATGGTGGAATTTTGATTTACTTGATCTGGTCTTGCGAAGGTACTGAGAGCTACTATGAGTTCAACAGTGCAATAACTTTGTAATACTGAGAAAAAATTCACAGCTGTCCTCTGGCTCTTACATTGCTTCTGCGTGTACATCCTTGATATTCCCTCAGATGACCTCCTGGAGGGTTGGATGATAAGGTGAATCATTTAGATCCTTGAGTTAGACTGTATTTGTTTTAAATGGCTTGTCATGCAAAAGAATTGTGTCATAATATGGTATTAGAAACTTAAAAAATATGGCATCAACTATGTGTACATCAGTGCATATCTGTTTGTATATGTTCCTTGAGAATGTTAGTGTTTAAATACAGATGAATTCAGTAATAAGTATTGAGAATGTGTGTTAATGTCTCCAAAAAGATCACCATGAGAGACAGATGTTTTTACTAGGAGAATTTACTAGGCTCATGAGTCCTGTTCCTGAGTTACTTACTTCATGGCAGGCCCAACTAGCAGCATTTGCTTACATAAAAGATTTTTTTTAACTTGTAAGATTTAAATAATCTGCATAAATCATACTTCTAATAATTATGAAATTAGAATGCTGATTATAATAATGTCCAAATTAATAAAAATATATAAAGTTTTTAAAAAGTTAAACTTGTAGTTTTTATTCAATATTTCTTGGGCACAAATTACATAAAAGTAAATAAATAGTTACGGTCCCCAAGTAATTGTTAAGTATGAATTTCTTTTATAATAGACTTAAATATATAAGGGTTAGAATTATGAAAAAAGTAAATGATAATTTTAAAGAATTTCTTTGTATTTGCATTTTTTCAGTAGTTTGTAACATGTATAAAATGGTGTACTTTATATGAATATGCTAATCATATTTATTGCCAACCAGATTTATAACTCTCATTTTGTGGAATCAAGTAGGAGTGTAATAGTTTGAATGTGAATGGCCCCCATAGGTTCATAAGTTTGAATACTCAGAACCTAGCTGGTAGAACTATTCTAGCAAAGATTAGGTTGACCTTGTTTGTTAGAAAAGGTCTGTCACTGGAGGAGGTCTGAAACTAGGGGTAAATGTTCATATAGAAGGTCTAGTTTTCTTGGTGTCCTCCATCCCCAATGGCTCTTACAATATTTCCACCTCTTCCATAAAGTTCACTGTGCCTGAGGGAAGGATTTTATAGGGACATCCCTTTTAGGACTGAGTGTTTTAATATCTCTTATTGTCTGCATAATATTTGGCTGTGGGTCTCTGTATTTGTCCCTATCTGATTCAGAAGGAAGCTTCTCTGATGATGATTGAGCAAGGCACTAATCTAAGCTTATTTGTGGGTTTCCAGGGAATCCTATTTATAGTTTTTCTAATAGGTAACATTTTAGTCTCAAAGTTTTGGCTCATCATTTTAAGGATACTATATGTATATTGAATCATAACCTGTATGATTCTAATGCATGAATTTATTGAAGCAATAGTTTTAAAATAAACAGGCAAAAAGTGATTAGTTATATGTATAATGACTAATAATGAATTATAGCAATGCATAGGAACTACACAAGCTTTGCCACCATAAATGGCAAAGCTTCTTTCTGTGTAGTTTTTTGTTTACATTTTGAATTGTGTACTGTCACAATTAAATGTGGGTGAAAAAGCCACTACATACAAATCCTGAGAAAACTATTTTATAGTTTTAATTAAACAATTAACATTTAACACAGAGAAACAAACTCATAAAATAAAGTGAAAATATCATGCCTTAGATAATCACTTTATTAATTAAACTTTTTTCATATTTAGGTATTGACTCTTAATTGCATCAATGACAGGAACTATAAACTATTTTTAATTTTTAATGATTTATTTATTCTTATTTTATGTGCATTGTTGTTCTGCTTGCATGTATTTGTGTCTGTTTGAGGTTGTCAGATCATCTGGAACTAGAGTTACAGACAGTTGTGAACTGTCATGTGAGTGCAGCGAATTGAACTCAGGACCTCTCAAAAAGCAACCAGTGTTTTAAACACTGAGACATCTATCCAACCCCCTAAACTATTTTTTAAGAGCTCTGTTGGGAGCATGAATGATGTTCCTTTTCAATTTATTTTTATGTGCATTGGTGTTTTGCCCGAATTTCTGTCTGTATGAGGTGTCAGAAGCCCTGGAACTGAGGTTACAGACAGTTCTGAGCTGTCATGTGCGTGGCTTGAAATTGAACCCAAGTCCTTTAAGAAGAGCAGTCAGTGTTCTTTTTTTTTTTTTTTTTTCTCTCATGGTTTATTTTTTTTTATATTTAAAAATTTCCATCTCCTTCCCTCCTCCTCCCCCCTCCCTCCCCTCCTTCTCCCCTTTCTCTCCCCTCCTTCTCCCCCTTCCCTCCCCTTCCCTCCACCCTCCCTCTCAAGGCCAAGGAGCCATCAGGGTTCCCCACTCTATGCTAAGACCAAGGTCCTCCCAACTCCCCCCAGGTCCAGGAAGGTGATCGACCAAGCTGAGAAGGCTCCCACAGAGCCCGTCCATGAAGAACAATCAGAGCCCAGAGCCATTGTCCTTTGCTTCTCAGTCAGCCCCCGCTGTTGGTCACACTCAGAGAGACGGGTTTGGTCGCATGATCCATCAGTCCCATTCCAACTGGAGTTGGTGATCTCCCATTAGTTCTGTCCCACCGTCTCCATGAGTGAACGCACCCCTCTCGTTCCTGACTTTCTCCCTCATGTTCTCGCTCCTTCTGCTCCTCATCGGGACCTTGGGAGCTCAGTCCAGTGCTCCAATGTGGGGCTCAGTCACCTTCCCCATCTGTCGCCAGCTGGAGGTTCCCTCACGGTCCTGACTTTCTTTCTCATGTTCTCTCTCCTTCTGCTCCTCATCACCAATGACCCATCTATCTAGTCCCAAATTGAAAGTTTCTGTCTGTTGTTTTTTATTTTGTTTTGTGAGACTGGGCTTTTCTGTGTATCAGTGGCTGTCCTGGGAACTCACTCTGTAAACCAGGCTGGTCTTGAATTTCCAGAGATCCACCTGTCTCTGCCTCTCAAGTGTTGAGATTAAAGGTTTGCGACACTACTACCAGAAAGCTCTAAACGTTTTAACAGTGGTTTTCTTTACAATTCACTTTTTTTGGAAGTAGTATATATGATATAAATACTAAGAAAATTATTACTAGCTAAATTCCCCTCTAATAATATGATATATAAAGATATTTTAAAATTGAAACATTTATAAAATTATACAGTAAATTGTCAGAAGTGGAATTATTACTTTTTCTGTGCATTATTATTTTTGTCAAAACTGAAGAATGGTCAGGATTATATATGGAGATTATACCTCATCAGGACATTGATCAACTTTAAAAAATAGAGAGGGGATAAATAAAATAAAGTAATAAAAATAGTAGGTTGAGGATATAAAATGAAATGCAATTGTCTGAAAACATTTAAAACAACATAGAAACTGTTATAATGAAAGATAATAGAACTTCAAAATGAGAGAATATCAGTACTTTCTAGGACTGAGAATTAATAATAAAATCATTCTGATTGGATTTAACAGATGGGGTGAGCACATAAAGTCTGTGTTCAGTAAAAGACTAGAGACTGAACTTCAGTATTTTGACAAAGTAATAAGGATATAGGATGAGTCAGATATTCCAAATAGAAATCAAATTTCCTACAGCCTGTGATTTTATTCCACAAAATTACCATTAATATGGCCTTAACATTTTAAAATTTCAAAGATGGCAGGATACACTGGCCCAAACAAATGGAATGTGCTTGATTTATTTATCCCACCACCGGACATTTCTTATTTTATCCATTTCAATATATTGTGTTTAATGTCCTCTATGAAACTTTCCCAATGACATCTAGCTCATAGTGATTTTTCTCTTCCAATATAAAATGACAATTTTTCAGACAGCATCTAGCATTGATTTTGAGGGATATACAACTTAAGAAACATCAATTTCTTCTGTGTTCTGAAACCAGTTTTCTAATTCCTTAATTTTAGGTGAAACAAAAGAATGATGTTTAAAGTTGTACTATATTTTAATTATTATGCATAGTATGCAACATTAAAATACATAAAATTGTGCTCAGGAAAAGCCTGGTTAAAATACAAAAGAAGATGCATGTTCAAATTGCAAACATAGATTCATCTCTGTGTTTGTATCTATCATTTCATAATGGTGTAATAGGCATGGATCCTAAGGACTTGCCCATACTAGGCAAGTTCTCTACCATTAAGCTACATATCAAGCTCTTGTATATTTTCAATTATTTTCTTAAGTTTTTAACATCAGATAAGATTATCAGGGTTTAAGAGATACATTATTTACAATATTTGAGACTGGACATGATAAAATACACATTTTTTCAAACTGTATTTTGACAATTTATAAATATGGTTAATAAAGGAAATGGATTTTAAACATAAATCTACAATAACTGATAGTAGTATTTCCACTGAAGCATATGTATTATTGTGAATTTATTCAACAGTGCATTTCTGAATATATTTGTTTTGAAGTTTATTAGGATGGGTAATTGTAAAGAAGATGCCTGAATCTGGCAAATAAGCTTCAGGTGTCATTAGGATCAATAAATATATTTGACTGAAATCAAAGTAACTAAAAAAGCAATAAAATAACTTGTCTTTATTTTAGTTAGAAATATATTTTGTCAGACACCAGCCTACCTACATTAAATAATGTGTTTTACCTTTCAAAAAACAAGACATTAACTGAGAAAAAGAAGGGATGCATGATTGCATTTACAGAATTTTGGCAGGCTGAATCTGGAGCTTGAGTGTATAACTAAGCAGGACTAATAAATGAGACCCTGTCAGAAAATATCATCATACTTAGTAAATCAGATGGCTATAATATATAAGTTATTCTCATCTTAATTGATTAAGTTTTAGAAATGAGACTATATCTTATATAATTTATTTCTATATCTAGAGAAAAATAATGCAAAATTGTAATTAATCATGTACTTTTTATTGTATACAATGACTTGAATTTTTAGTGTGTAAACTACTCGTGAACAAAGGCATTTATTTGCTCATAACAGTCAATTATAATTGCCCCTTCCTTTATCAGTAACTGAAGGTAATCCTCATAACTATGTAGTAGACAAGTAATGTTAACATAATTTTCTACATCACAAAATAAATTGGTTACTGAACTACAAAATTTCAGCAATTTAACTTAGGCAACTGTTAGATGACATGTCTTGTGCTTTATTCAAAATGAGCTAACTCCCAATCCTGAATTTCATTACCTCTAATCAGTGCAGCATAATGCATGTTCCCTGATTTTTAAATCAATAATAATACTTCCTACATGGATACTGAAATTTGAAGTTTGGAATTAAATATATTATGCATTATAGAATTAGAGTATATATCTTGGATATTATTAACATTAATGTTTCAATTAGTACATACACTTTGAATATTTGAAGTAGAATAAATCAAAAATCCAATCGTTCTCCAATTTGTGCTATGTGATTGAAACTTACTGGTTTAACATTGTTAAAGTAAAAAAAAAAGTTATTCCTAAATTAATGACTTAATACTCTATAAATATATGATGACTCACTTGATTTGCATTTTTATTTGTACCAGTATGTATCAGCTATATTGAATACAATATACTATTTCTTGAGGAAAATTGCTTTATGTTACTTACTGTGAAATTTAGAGCAATTAAAACATAATCATGCTTTATACATTGGAAAGGTCCAATAGATAGATGGAAAGTACCTCAATATACTCTTTATGTTAAGGTGGAATAAAACAGTTTTAGCTCACTATCAAATTAATGTTTTTGGAATATGTACTGATGATTTGCATTTTAATCAACTGATATTTATTCATTATGTCTCATGTACATATTTGTTGAAAATATAACCTCCAGAATGAACAGTAGTTCTTGCTATCTTAATAAACATCTGCTACAAATAATTATTGCCAATATTACTTGCCCACACTTTGATGGAAGATACAAAGTGGAAGAAGGGCCAAGGTAGAGCAAGATAATTTGTTTGAACTGGTTGATGAAATATAAAACAATCTAAAAATGAACAAGAAAATAAAATATGGAGCAAGTCTTTGAATTTCAAATCAAGAGATCTGGAAGGCACAGCTCTACCAAAAATTGTGATGTGGTCTAATGAAAGAAAACAGACTCATTATGATTTTTACATGGATCCTTATTCCACCACTTCTTAACATTAGGGCGACTCTAAAGTACTAAGTAACATATGTATAGTGACAAGCACACTACCTTACATAAAAGAGGTACTTTATAAAAGTTTGTTTTTGCTTTGGGCCTGATACAGTCAATTCTCAGAGTGTTGGCTACACTTTTGTGGGACAGTAATGTTACATTTGTGTCAGAAATCAAAGCTGATAACAGATATAACCACATATTTTATTAAAAAATATATGTGTTTGACAGGCCAGAGAGTTAAAAAATAAATTTGTCAATATGAAACAGCCAGGACATTAGAAACAATTCTGAAATGATTCAAAAAAAGCATCTCTCTAAATACAAATATGAATGAGTTTTGAGAAGAATATAATTTTCATTTTCCTGCTTTTGCTTTTTTATTTTTTATTTTTTTTTAGTTTTTTTCCTGCTTTTTTTCCTGCTTTTGCTTTTTAAATGCAGAAGAAAATATAAGTTCTATCAACTTCATTTGTTTTTATATCATATGTGTATATATAAAATTTGCTTATATATCTTTTTACTTTGAAGAATTCAGACACAATGATGCATCTTTTATTAAATACTTCTCATATCCCTTGAGATAAGAAGTAGTTACAGATAAATAAATGGGGATATTTTTTATTTGATGCTAGCTGAGTATAATTCATAAACATCAGATAAGATAAAAATATCTGAAATAAATAATAAAAGTCTTTCTAGAATTGATGGAGTTATACAATGAAGTTTCTATAATGTAGTGTTTAACAGGAGAAGAAAAATTAATCTACATAACTCATTTTAATTTTATTAAAATTTTGTGGTTTATATGGAAAGAATTAAGTGATTTCTATGCTTTTCTAAATTGATATTATGTCACCTTCAGTTTTTTGGTTTTAATTAATTCTCAGATAGAAATTTTTATTTTATTATCTTGGATGTTATATTTACTTGTTCATTTCTTACTGTACAAAACTGTACATTAACTTCACTGACCATATGAAGCAATTATAGTTCCCCAAGAAAATTGTCTTAAGTTAAATAAATTCACAAAGTAGTTATAGAAAATGGAAAATTGTATAATTATATAAGGTCACCAAAGTTCATGACATTATTAGGGAAATAGAATAGCAGAATCAAAAACATCAGATACACTAGATGGTTAAAAATAGTATGTATATGTAGTTATAGTTAACACTACAAAATTCCTTGAAAACCAGTTACTTAGTCTTTATTCTTTATGTAGCAGAAAGATAAAGCTATATATCATAGACTTTATTTTTATTTTAGACATAAATTTATTGGATTTCTAATACAGAAAGAATATCAAGGGACACGAGATATTGATTAGACAAATGAAAAGTAGCATGTAACACAATCTGTTATTTTAGAATCAGTAAGATGAAAACAATTAGAAAAAGAAAGTGAATAAAGAAAAATGTGAATGAATTGTAGAGATAAGACCTAAAGGATTTAATTATTACTTGCATGTGACTGAAGAGAAAAAGTATTGCCTCCGTAGACTGTTTTTTATACTGGAATTGTCTTTGGGTGTTTGGGATTAAAATTGCAAGGCAATTCACTCTAAACATACATACATACATACATACATACATACATACATACATACATACACACACACTTGAAATTATTGTAGTATAATATGGTTTTGTATTTTGTAATTGTTTTGAAGTTTTTAAAAATCTTATTCTAATCTGGTATTTTTCTTCAATTAAACAAAACATTAATGCTTTGTTTTGCTTTTTACCTTTGTTTTAAAATACTTGCAGTTAAACAACTTAGGCTACACAAGGGGGTACTTCACAATAACAACAGTCATTTTGTCATATCCTTATCTTCAAGGATCCATCATTCACTAAGAATGACAATATTCACCACATTGCCTTTCATTAAATATTTGAGAAACTCATCACTACTTTTAGTTTGACTTATGTTTAACTCTATTAATAGGCATGATTTGTCCAATGAAGGGCTCAAAAATATAATATTATTTTATTTTATGGTTATTTAAAGAATATAAATATAATAAAATCAATAACATAAAAATAAAACACTAGAAAATATAAATTAATATTGCCAATGATATTGGTGTACATTAAGTGGAATAGACCAGTTACCTCACATTGTTGTGAACAAGGATGTTGATGCATAAAGTTCCAATTAACTCATCACCAATAATGACTCATATCATAAAGATTATAGAAGTTATTATACTGAAAGTATTTTAGAATTCAGGGAGATATTAATAAAACAATAATCTCCTGCTTGAAACTGATGCTTCTAAAAGTATCAGAACATAAGTTATTACAATGAGAAAGATTTATTTATAGATATATCATTCAGTACAAATTACAGAAAGTGTTGCCACTGAAATTGCATGAAATACGATGAAGTGTGAGTATCTAAAATACCAATAAGTAAAGGAATGTCTATCATACCCATTTTAATATATTCATGAAAACCATCTATTCTTTTTTAAAACACAATTACAAATTGTAAGTTAAAACTTGAGACTACTCTTGTATTTTAAAATTTACATCTTTAACATACAGTGGCATTTTTAGTACTATCTCCATTTAAAAGACACAAACGATGATTATTGTATACATACCCCATTGTGAAAGCTAGTTAAATCCTCTAAATATAAGTGAATCCATATTCTATGCTGAAATCTATACAATAATGAATATGTGTATATATACCAAAAATTATTTTATGAGGCTGGAAAGTCCATTCCACACTCTATTGAAGAAGGTACAAATTAGACCTATACAAACGTGCTAATCTAATATTATATAGACAATTGCTATACTCTTATTTACATTGCAATAAAATTGGGGTTAATATAAATAATAACAATAATGTTAAAATTAACATTGATTTTAATTATAAAATTGAGTAGAAATTATGTTAGCAAATATGAAATTAATTTTTCCTGTACAAGAAAAGATGGAATCTCAATATATAGGCAACAAAAATAACTATTCATATTATAATGTTATTGAGTCTTTCTTTTTAGTCTTTAAGGTTTAATTAAAGTGTAAAACTTCATTGAAACAAATACTACAGTTACATTTTTTAGTGTAAAGCTACTTTTCTGTTGATTTTTGTTGAGCTCTACATTTTTCTCTGCTCCCCTCCCTGTTTCAACCCTCCACTTCAACCCTCTCTAAAGTTCCCCATGCTCCCTATTTACTCAGGAGATCTTGTCTTTTTCTACTACCCATGTAGATTAGATCTATGTATGTCTCTCTTAGCATCATCATTGTTGTCTAGGTTCTTTAGAATTGTGAATTGTGGGCTGGTTTTCTTGGCTTTATGTTTAAAAAACACTTATGAGTGAGTACATATGATAACTATTTTATTCATACTACTTTAATATTATTGAGTATTTAAGGTTTAATTAAAGTGTAAAACTTCATAGAGACAGCTACTGTAGTTACTTTAAATTCAAATGACATGAATGAAAGGAAAAATAGCAGAAGCACATACTCAGAAAATACTGAATAATGTAGAAGTTTTATGAAACAAAATGAATGATAAGCTATGAATTAAACAGGATGATCACAGTTTGTAACAAAGGCACCACAATCTAGAAAGACACTAATATTCTAAATATATATATTTATTGTTTTTGAAAAGCTGTCTTAAATTTGAATTCACACCACTTCTTTCTCTTAGAAATTTAAAAAATTAACACATATGTGTAGAAATGTGCTTATAAATACACTAAGACAATTTAATTAAAATATACTAGAACTACTTAATTATCAAATTAAATTTGTTCTTTTGACATTCAAGCAAGTTTATCAATTAGTAAACATATGATTCATTAATATCTATCAGTTTTCAAATGTAAGAAGACTTAATAATTTTTAATCACCTGTATGATTTCTGTGTATTTTGAAATGTATGTTTTAATCTTATGAAATACTAAAATTTATACATCTTTACTTGAGTTGTGGCACCATAGGGAATTTTGTTAACTATTAGCAATTCCTCTAGATTCAAATAATGATAAGGTTATGTAGCATGCTAAACTTTTTTGTTTCTAAAATCATGCTACTATATAATTCTGTGTCCTTGAATATAAACTTCATGTATTTATGAAGTTGAGAGAAATACCTCATTTTGTACTGAAAATTGTATTATGTCTTCACTTCTGTTTGGTTAACATATTCATGCAGTCATGACACCAACTGGGATTGAATACACTCTCAAATAAATAAATCTCTGCAGACAATATAATTATTTTATCTGAACATCACAAATGATGCTACCTAACACATAACTTTCAGTAACTGAGTGACAAAATTGAAAGACATTAATAAAATTTAATGACTCATAAATTGGTTATGCAGGTTTTATGACAATTCCATTCTGAGTTTTTTTTACAGCCTTGAATATAAGCGATGTCTCTGTTTACTTAACATAAGAGCTGGTGATTTTTTTATTACCTCAAGGTTAGAAAAATTAAAAGCTATTTAAATTAATATTGAATTACTGAAAATATTTCCATATAAACAAATGTGATTATAATCAATTTTCTTCAATTTTACATAATATTGAAATAATCCTTTCATTGACTTTGTAATTAAGGACATACCTGGCAAATAATAAAATAAATAAAAAATATGTTTTATCTTGCTTCTCAAAATTATACAACCAATAATGTATCAATTATTAGTTTTTTTTTTATTTACCATCGTGGATTAAGCACAGAACAATTTAAATTACTCCCCAATTGAGTAATTATTAAAAATAGTTTATAATCTATCTTTTGTGTAATTTTATATTGTAAAGCATGTTTTGTTTTTAAAAGCCAATCATATTTTTAAAAAATAATATTTTATATAATAATTAGTGAACAATAAAAGTTTCCATAGTGGGAACAATGAAAAGATTTCTGATAATCTATTCAAGGGCTATATTTTCATTACTAAATCAGTTTGGCTACATGAGAGCTAATAGATTTCAATGTTATGTATAACAAAGTATCAATCCTAATTAAATGAGAACTGGTAATTTGTTCACCGTAAAAAATAATGAGACATTTACAAACAAAGTACTAAAACAATTTCAATTGAGACTCTCTAGTATGTAGAAAAGTTAAACATTTTTACCAAAACTCTCAGAATTAAACAATTTAGTTGTGGACACTAAGGAAAATTTTTCAAAAGAAATATGTGATTTTCTTTTTAACTGAAAGATTTTTTCTCAAGACTTGGTAGTTTCAAGGAGGAAGTATTTATTATGATTGTATATTATACTATCAGGTATTCATTTTGATCATACACATATAAAAATAAATGAGAGAATCTTTATTTTGTTGCAAAACCATCTATATAAAATTAATAATATAAAATAAAAAGGATTAATTATGTGCCATCCTTGCACATGGGCAAGTTAATCTTCTCTATATCATTGTAATTTTAGGACATGTGATGCCAAAGTTTAACAGAGAATGATCTTATACCGGTAAAATAACTGCTTTCTAAACTAATTGAACTTTCAAACTAGAATTCTAAGTAAACTATAATAATTTTCCTGATATAGTATAAAGTAAAGAAAATTAAATTATTTATACCTCAATTCTACATTTTTCTAAAACAAATATGCATTACACAGAAAATAATATTAAAAACCTATGGCTACAAAAACATTTGAAAGCTCAATAATTATAGATACCATATTGAATCACAGATGTCATGTCCAGACATCCATAGTTCATAAAAAAGAAAAAACTGACAATAATACTCTTAAAAAACATGGACATTTATAAAACTTTGTTATTATAGCATCTTTGAATATTGTTGAAACTTAAACAATTACAATATTTAATATGAAATGCAGCTTGATGAAATCAAGGGCAGATCCTTTACATAAATAAACCTCTAAGAAGTGTTTGCAAAATGTGACAAGTATTGGAATGTCTAATGGGAATGGGTAAGAATATCTAATGCAAATGTGACTTGAGTGGGAGTGTCTAGTGCAACTTGAATGTGAGTGTCTAATGCGAATGAAAGTGAATGTTTAAACAGGAAGTTTGGCAGGAGTATTTTTGTTGAAATTAAAATACTAGTAAACATTGTTCAAAACAGTGGTTGAATAAATTGAAATTTAAAAGTTTCTTAAAGTGTACCCACTTTCACTTACAATGCAGTAAGGGTCACTAACAGGGATAATAGAAAACATAAATAATGGAAATTAACATGATTACATAAGTTATATATTTCAAATAGAAAAAAATGATAATATTAGAAATATAATTGCTTGAATACCTTACTTTAGAAAATAAATGTAAAATTTTGTTTTGTTATATACAAAGTGGATTTCAATCAAAATAGTTCTTTTATTGTTTATAGTGAAGAAAAACTCATACTTCATCTCATCAACTAATCTACCTATTATTTATACAGTAAGTTCAAAGTTTATTTTTCTTATAACAATTAGTCTTTTACATTTCCTATCTTTCTTTTTTTATTTATTAAAAATTTCCGCCTCTTCCCCGCCTCCCATTTACCGCCCTCCCTTCTCTACTCCCCCTCCCTCTCCTGTCCAGAGAGCAGTAAGGGTTCCCAGCCCTATGGGAAGTCCAAGTTCCTCCCCACTCCATCCAGGTCTAGGAAGGTGAGCATCCAAACAGGCCAGCCCCCCCCCCCCCCCGAAGCCAGTATATGTAGTAGGGTCCAAATCCCGTGTCATTGTCTTTGGCTTCTCAGCAGCCCTCACTGTCTGCCATGTTCAGGGAGACCGGTTTTATCTCATGCTTTTTCATTCCCAGTCCAGCTGGGCTTGGTAAGCTCAGGAGCGTGAGGGAATCTTCATCTGGCGATGGATGGAGATAAAGACAGAGCCACACGTTTCCTATCTTTCTAATAGCTAAAATGAGAACACAGATACCACCAAAAGTACTTCACTGAAAATATAACAATATTAGGACCAATAAAAGGAACCTGAAACAAATTTAGACCTTGCAAAGCAAAGATGTATTAATAATAAGAGCTAATTTAAAAATAACACCAATCAAATTGGTAAGAAGAAAGTGCTGCACATATTTTTGTCCGTTTATGACCTTTGTGGAAAACTGTTGTCAGTGCCTTCCATTTTGATCTCAAATGTGAAAATTCACTCAAGCACAAAGAACTGATAGATGAAGGACTGTTAATAGTCAAAAGTACAGTCTATTTCTATGTATGGTAATTTAGACCACTGTTAAAACTCATTCATCTGTGGTTTACTTCTTTAAAAAATATTAGCAGAAAGACCTAGGAAAAAATTAATTTAGACATTCTTTTCTCAAAGAAGCAGTATTCTACGAGATAGTCATGGCTTTAAAAATAAAGTCAATTTTTTATCATGTGCAATGACAACACTGAAAAGCCATTGAGAAATCTTTTAAGGAAACACTCATTGACTATCTTAAGATAGTCACATTTTTTATAGAAAAAAAACTAAGAGATACTCTCAAATAAAATTTGAGACTTTTCACCTTTTTTATAGAAAAAACCTGAGATAATCTCAAATAAAATCATAAAGGAGCCAACAAAATAAAACAAAATAAAGTACTTGCCCTTAATTCTCAGTGAAGAAAAATGAAGGAAACACTGCTAATCACAACACAACAACTTAAAACGTATTTATACAATAATTGCATACAAAATTCTCATGAAGTCACAGTAGTATATCATAGAACATTTGAACTTTTTTATTGATTTTTATTGAGCTCTACATTTTTCTCTGCTCCCCTCCCTGCCTCTTCCTTCCCCTTCAACCTTCTCCCAAGGTCTCCATGCTCCCAATTTACTGAGATCTTGTCTTTTTCTACATCCCATGTAGATTAGATCGATGTATGTCTTTCTTATGGTCCTCATTGTTATCTAGGTTCTTTTTGACTGTCATTTGTGGGCTGGTTTTCTTTACTTTATGTTTAAACTTTTGATTCACTTTCTTAGAAGTTCTTATTTAAAGTAAATTAAAGACAGCGTATTTTAGAAATGTGCCCATATATAATATATCTTAGTCCCGAATAACTTTAACTTTAAGGGTATATTAGATTGACTAGACTTTTAAGGGCTATGGAATAATTTGAATTGGATAGCTCATTAATCGAGAAGAAGAAATAAGGCCTTTTGTCCGTGGTGTCCCTGGGCTTCCAGGAATCCCTGTTTCAGTGCTGAGGAGTTCTACCCCCATGGACAAAAACAGTTCCTGCTCCTGCAATGAGGAGATCCACCCAAAGAGTCAGTCACAGCAAAGACTAGACCAAGACACATAGACTCTCCTGGCTCCATTTGAAGAAAGAGATGGGCAGGCGCCAATCCAAGAATTCCTCCAAAAACGTGAAAGGCAACACTACATTACCAGAATCCAGGGATCCCGAAACTAGAAGAATTGAACACCCTACTAAAAAAGAAATAAAAGAAATCGACCTCAAATGGAACTTTATAAAAATAATAGAGGACCTTAAACGAGGTGAAAAGCTGCAATAAAGAAATGGAGATGACAAACAAAAAGGTAAAAGAAATGGATAAATCTCTCAAAGATACCTAAGAAAAACAAGAAAAAGCAATTAAACAGGTAAGTGAAACAGTTCAAGACTTGAAAAATGAAATGGAGGTAATGAAGAAAACACAAACCGAGGGTAGGCTGGATATGGAAATTCTGGGTAAATGAACAAGAACTACAGAGACAAGTATTACCAACAGAATATAAGACATGGAAGAAAGAATCTCAGACACAGAAGATAATAAACTCACTGATTAAAGAACAAAACAAATCCAACAAATTCTTAACACAAAACATCCAGGAAATCTGGGACACCGTGAAAAGACGAAACCTAAGAATAATAGGGATAGAAGGAGGAGAAGAATTACACATCAAAGGCCCAGAAAATATATTCAACAAAATTATAGCAGAAAACTTTCCCAACCTAAAGAAGGATATTCCTATGAAGGTAAAATAAGCATACAGAACACCAAATACACTGGATCAAAAAAAGCATCCCCGCACCATATAATAATCAACACACAAAATATACAGAACAAAGAACAGATATTAAGAGCTGCAAAGAAAAAAGGTCAAGTAACATATAAAGGGAAACCTATCAGAATTACACCTGACTTCTCGATGGAAACCATGAAAGCCAGGAGGTCTTGGATAGATGTGCTACAGATGCTAAGAGAACATGGAGGCAAGCCAAGACTACTATACCCGGCAAAGCTTGCATTGAACAACGATGGAGAAAAAAAGATATTCCAAGACAAACACAGATTTAAACAATATGTTGCCACAAACCCAGCCTTACAGAAAATACTAGAAGGAAAATCACAAACCAAGGAAGCCAACAACACCCATAATAACACAAGCATCAGCCGGGCGGTGGTGGCGCGCACCTTTAATCCCAGCACTCGGGAGGCAGAGGCAGGCGGATCTCTGTGAGTTCGAGACCAGCCTGGTCTACAAGAGCTAGTTCCAGGACAGGCTCCAAAGCCACAGAGAAACCCTGTCTCGAAAAACCAAAAAAAAAAAAAAAAAAAAAAAAAAAAAAAAAAAAAAAAAATAACACAAGCATCTGACAACCGTCCACCAGCACAACTCAAAAAAGGGAAACACACAAACTGTACCACATTAAATAAATAAATAAATAAATAAATAAATAAATAAATAAAATAACCAGAGTTAACAACCAATGGTCATTAATATCACTTAATATCAAGGGACTTAATTCACCTATAAAATGGCACAGGTTAAGAGAATTGATATAAAATCAGGATTCAACATTCTCCTGTTTACAAGAAACACACCTCAAACTCAAAGACAGACACTACCTCAGAGTAAAGGGATGGGAAAAGGTTTTATAATCAAATGGACCAAAGAAACAAGATGGAGTGGCTATATTAATATCTAACAAGATTGATTTCAAACTAAAATCAATCAGAAGAGATGGAGATGGACACTTTGTATTCATATCAGGAAAAATTCATCAGGAGGAAGTCTCTATCCTGAATATGTATGCCCCTAGTATAAAAGCACCCACATATGTAAAAGAAACATTACTAGAACTCAAAGCATACATCAAACACCACACTATAATAGTAGGAGATCTCAACACTCCTCTCTCACCAATGGACAGGTCAACCAGACAGAAACTTAATAGAGGAATAAGAGAACTATTAGATGTAATGAACCAAATGGATTTAACAGACAACTATAGAACATTCAACCCAAAGAGAAAAGAATATACCTTTTTCTCAGCATCACATGGAAACTTCTCAAAAATTGATCACGTAATTGGTAACAAAGTAAACATCCATAGGTACAAAGAAATTGTAGTAACCACCTGTGTACTATCGGGTCACCATGGAATAAAGTTAGAATTCAACAACAATTCTAACCCTAGAAAGCCTACAAACTCATGGAAATTGAACAGTCAACTACTGAAGCACCTCTGGGTCAAGGAAGAAATAAAGAAAGAAATTAAAGTCTTCCTTGAATTCAATGAAATTAAAGACACATCATATCCAAACCTATGGGACACTATGAAGGCAGTGCTAAGAGGAAAGTTCCTAGCACTAAGTGCCCACAAAAAGAAAATGGAGAAAGCACACATTAGAGAATTAACAGATTAGCTGAAAGCTCTAGGGAAAAAAAGAAGCAGATTCACCCAGGAGGAGTAGAAGACTAGAAATAATCAAACTGAGGACTGAAATCAACAAAATAGAAATACAGAAAAAAATCCAAAGAATCAATGAAACAAAAATTCATTCCTGGAGAAAATCAACAAGATTGACAAACTAATCCCTATCCCAATTAATCAAATGGCAGAGAGAGAACATGAAAATTAACAAGATCAGAAATGAAAAGGGGGACATAACCACAGACGCAGAGGAAATTCAGAGAATAATTAGATCTTACTACAAAAGCATGTATGCCACAAAATTGAAAAATGTGACACTTTTTTAGATAAGTACTATATACCAAAATTAAATTAAGACCAGGTGAACAATTTAAATGGAGCTGTAAGTTGTGAGGAATTAGAAGCTGTCATCAGAAACCTCCCTACCAAAAAAAGCCCTGGACCAGATGGCTTCAATACAGAATTCTACCAGAACTTCCAAGAAGAGCTGATACGTATATTCCTTAATGTGTTTCACAAAATAGAAACATAAGAGTCATTGCCAAACTCCTTTTATGAAGCCACAGTCGCCCTGAAACCAAAACCACACAAAGACTTAACCAAAAAAGAGAATTACAAACCAATCTCACTCATGAACATCGATGCAAAAATTCTCAATAAAATTCTGGCAAACAGAATCCAAGAACACATACAAAAAATTACCCATTATGATCAAGTAGGCTTCATCTCAGAGAGGCAGTGCTGGTTCAACATATGAAAATCTATCAATGTAATCCATCATATAAATAAACTGAAGGAAAAAAACATATGATCATCTCATTAGATGCTGAAAAAGTATTTGACAAAATTCAACACCCCTTTATGATAAAGGTCTTGGAGAGGTAAGGGATACAAGGGACATAACAAAATATAATAAAAGCTAGTTACAACAAGCCTACAGCTAACATTAAATTAAATGAAGAAGAACTCAAAGCCATCCCACAAAAATCAAGAACAAGCCAAAGCTGTCCACTCTCTCCATATCTCTTCAATATAGTGCTTGAGTTCTATCAATAGCAATAAGACAACATAAGGAGATTGAGTGGATTCAAATTAGAAATTAAGATGTCAAACTTTCATTATTTGCATATGATAGTGTACATAAGTGACCCAAAAAACTCTACCAAAGAATAATTACAGCTGATAAACTCCTTTAGTAACTTGGCAGGATACAAGATCAACACAAAAAATCAGTTGCCCTCCTATACACAAAAGATAAAGAAGCAGAGAGGGAAATAAGAGAAGCATCACCTTTCATGATAGCCACCAATAGCAAAAAATATAGTGGGGAAACTCTAACCAAGGAAGTGTAGGACTTATTTGACAAGAACTTTAAGTCTTTGAAGAAAGAAATTGAAGAGGATACCAGAAAATGGAAGGATCTCCCTTGCTCATGGATTGGGAGGATTAACATAGTAAAAATGGCAATTCTACCAAAAGCAGTCTATAGATTCAATGCAATCCCCATCAAAATCCCAACAAAATTCTTCACAGAACTTGAGAGAACAATAATCAACTTTATATGGAAAAACAAAAAGCCCAGGATAGCCAAAACAATCCTATACAATAATGGTACTTATGGAGGCATTACCATCCCTGACTTCAAACTTTACTACAGAGCTACAGTAATGAAAACAGCTTGGTATTGGCACACTAACAAAGATGTTGACCAATGGAATCGAAGTCCCCGATTTTAACCCACAAACCTATAAACATCTGATTTTCGACAAAGAAGCTAAAAGTAAACAATGGAAGAAAGAAAGCATCTTCAACAAATGGTGCTGACATAACTGGATGTCAACCTATAGAAGAATGAAAATAGATCCATATCTATCACAATGCACAAAACTCAAATCCAAATGGATTAAAGGCCACAATATCAATCTGAACACACTGAACTTGATAGAAGAGAAAGTGGGAAATACTCTACAACACATGGGCACAGGAGACCACTTCCTAGATATAACCCCAGTAGAACAGACAATAGGGGCAACATTGAATAAATGGGACCTCCTAAAACTAAGACGCTTTTGTAAAGCAAAGAACACTGTTACTAAGACAAAAAGGCAACCTACAGATTGGGAGAAGATCTTCACCAAGCCCACCACAGACAAAGGTCTGACATCAAAAATATATAAAGAACTCAAGAAACTAAACTTTAAAATGCTAAATAACACAATTACAAAATAGGGTACTGATATGAACAGAGAATTCTCAACTGAAGAAGTTCAAATGGCCAAAAGACACTTAAGGTCATGCTCAACCTCCTTAGCGATCAGAGAAATGCAAATCAAAACAAATTTGCAATACCATCTTACACATGTCAGAATGGCTAAATTTAAAAACACCAATGGTAACCTTTGCTGGAGAGGATGTGGAGTAAGGGAACACTCATCCATTGCTGGTGAGAATGCAAACTTGTGCAACCACTTTGGAAATCAGTGTGGCGATTACTCAGGAAATTCAGGATCAACCTACCCCAGGATCCAGCCATACCACTCTTAGGAATATACCCAAGAGATGCTCTATCATACTACAAAAGCATCTGTTCAACTATGTTCATAGCAGCATTATTTGTAATAGCCAACCTGGAAACAACCTAGATGCCCCTCAATGGAAGAATGGATAAAGAAAGTGTGGAATATGTATGCGTTAGAATACTACTCAGTGGTAAAAAAAAAAAAAAATGACATCTTGAATTTTGCATGCAAATGAATGGAAATTGAAAACACTATCCTGAGTGAGGTAAACCAGACCCAAAAAGATGAATATGGTATGTACTTACTCATAAGTGGATTCTAGCCATAAATAAAGAACAATGAGCCTATAATTTATAACCTTAGAGAAGCTAAATAAGAAGGTGAACCCAAAGAGAAACATATTGTTATCCTCCTGGATATTGGAAGGAGACAAGATTGCCAGGCAAAAATTGGAAACTTTGGGGTGGGGATTAGGTGGGAGTAAGGGGAGATGGGAAGAAAAAAGTAAGAAGGGGAGAATGGGGAGAGCTTGGTGGAATGGGACATTTGGGATGGAGAAAGTGTAGATATGAGAGCAGGGAAGTATAATTTTTAATTAAGGAAGCCATTTTAGGGTTGGCAAGAGTCTTGACTCTAGAGGTGTTCCCAGGTGTCCATGGAGTTGTCCCCAGGTAGATCCTTGGGCAGCTAAGGAGAGGGAACCTGAAATGGCCCTATCCTATAACCATACTGATGAATATCGTGCATACCTCCATAGAACCTTCATCTGGCGATGGATGAAGCTAGAGACAGATACTCACAATGGAGCACTGAACTGAGATCCGAAGGTCCAAATGAGGAGCAGAAGGAGGGAGAACATGAGCAAAAAATTCAGAACTGCATGGGGTGAGCCCACCCACTCATAAGGTGGGGCTGATCTACTGGGAGCTCACCAAGGCTAGCTAAACTGGGACTGATATGGCATGTGATCAAACCGGACTCTCTGAATGTGGCTGACAAGGAGGGCTGACTGAGAAGCCAAGGACAATGGCACTGGGTTTTGATTCTACTGCATGTACTGGCTTTGTTGGAACCTTGTCTGTTTGGATGCTCACCTTCCTAGACCTGGATGGAGGGTGGAGGACCTTGGACTTCCCACAGGGCAGGGAACCTTGACTGCTCTTTGGACTGGAGAGGGAAGGAGAGGGGGATAGTGAGGTAGAGGGAAATGGGAGGAGGGGAAAAGGTGAAAATTTTTAATTAAAAATAAATAAATAAGTAAAAAAAGAAGCAATAGTCTTATAAAAAGCAGTTTCATATGAACAGCATGTGTAAAGTTAAGTTTTGCTTTCATATAGCATCATCAAGAATTGATAAGTATATTATAATGCACATGACATTTTAAATTACTAAGCAAATCATTGTTCTTCCAGTCATTATAATCAACTACATAAAATTTAAACAACCAGATAGTATAAGTGTTCAATTAATTTAATATCATAATAATTTAAAATACTATCTAATATTAAATGTTTGAGAAATGTAGTAACCTGAAACCCTAAATATATCAATAGCGTCTTCTAAATATCATCACAAAAGGAACACTTCATATATCACACTAATATTAATGTACACTGGGAACCCTAACTGCTCTTTGGCCTGGAGAGGAAGAGGAAAGGGGAATGGGGGGAGGATGGAAATGTGAGGAGGGGAAGATGTGAAAATTTATAATAATAATAATAAAGAATAATATCCATATACTCATGAAAATACCTAATTTACAATTTGAAATAAAATTTTTAAATAAGATATTATATGATGACTATATGTTCCTTTATGATCCCATTTTATACAAAGATGTAATAAGTGGTTTTGTGTTTTTGTTTTAATCTTGTTAGTAGTATTAGCAAGACATTAGTAACTTAAAAAATAATTAATAGAAACATGTTCTGTCATTCTCAAATAAAACATAGGGTATACTGTATCTGAGGCATCCAATTTTTTTGGAAAAAGTAGCTAATCAAAAGCACTGTGAAAAGAGACTGAACTTTAAAAGATAAATTACTAAGAGCAATGATCTGTAGTCAACAATTTATCATCAGTCAAATAAAATAAATCGATTCAAATGTTATTATGGTGTCACAATTTTTTCCTAGAGATTTTCAAAGTTCATATATAATCATTTTAAAATGTGATCTCTGAATCTTTTTTCGATTGTCATATGAATGGAATTCTGTTTCTTAATAACAGAAACAGCAAAATAGGGAGTACAAGTAATTTTACAATTTTTATAAAATTTCTTTCATTTTAAATGGATATGTATGAGAAGAATCGTGTTAACTGCAAAAAATAATTTTAATAACTAAATTACTGGAAAATACGGTTATGATCAATGTAAAAATTAAGACATTATTTTACATTATACAAATCTTTAAAATACCGGAGGTAATAATTGTTTTCTCAGTGAAAATGATAATGCATGTTTCGAATACCTTGGTCTATAGATTTTTTTTTCATTTTGTTGTAGTTTTGATTTAATTTGCATTAAAATTTTTTCTTATCCTGAATATCTTTCAGAGGGTAACTTGAATGAATACTTCACCTTCATTCCAAACTTCAAGAGATGAGGTTTAAAGTCCTCAGTAATCACAAAGGACAGGTAATTTTGCAAATAACATACCATACACCAGTATTACACAAAGGCAGCATAGTATTACATCACAGTTATTAATATCTATAGCAAGTAAACGAAAGCAATATGAAGAATAACTACAGCAATGCATTTCTTCTTCCAGAAATTTTAATTTATCTTTAAATTTATTGTTGCCAGTTTACAACTGATGCAATCTCATGGTTATGTGGGACCAAATTTTTAAGGTTGTTTTATTTTGCTTAACTTTGTGAAGAAATAGAAATTACAAAATTTTTAGCATGGTCAAATTTTGTAATCATAAATTATTGAAATATTTTGGGAAAGGAATGCAATTATGATATTCCTTGAAAGTTATATCTCACTGTAGATTTCAATAGTTGATGTCCTGGAATCAGTCTAGAGCAAGAAAAATAACGTTATCAAAGTCAGATGTTATGTGGCTATAGTTGATATGCTAAGATACTGATACACAGAAACAATGTTTGGTAATCTTATTTCAAGCTTAGTCTTATGTCTATATATAGCATGCATCAGTTCATGAATGGTAACTATCCAAACATTCCAATATTCTGCATATGTATATTTCTTGATATTGCTAGTGTGGATATTTACACCTACATTTTGTGGTGCCCATGCTTGTTTGTAGCTGTTCATGTGGAAGCCAGATGTTAAAATCAGGTGTCTTTCCTCTATTGTTCTCCACTTTTATTGTATGAAAGAGCATATACCTAAAAACCTAGATATTATCCATTTGGTTAGACAGACTGACTGGCCTAAGAGCTTTGGAGATCTGTCCATCTCTTTTCCCTCTCTCAATTCTGTTTTAACAAGCAAGTGCCATTAGAGAGTTTCTTACATATGAGCTGGACTCTAAACTTGGTTCCTTATACTTAAACCTAGGCACATAATCCACTGAGTCATCTCAAACTGTACTTTGACATTTTTTTTTTAATTTTTTGATGTGTTCTTGGCTTTTATTTGCCAGTATTTTTTTTTTATCTTTTAAATTTTTTAATTAATTAATCACTTTTTCCCAGCCTGATTACAGTTTCCCCTCTCTCCTGTCCTTCCAATCCCTCCCCCAAGATCCTTTTTTTTTCATGGTTTATTTTTTTTATATTTAAAAAATTTCCATCTCCTTCCCTCCTCTTCCCCCCTCCCTCCCCTCCTCCCCCCCTTCCCTCCCTTCCCCTCCCCTCCACCCATACCTCCCCTCCCTCCTTCTCAAGGCCAAGGAGCCATCAGGGTTCCCCACTCTATGCTAAGACCAAGGTCCTCCCAACTCCCCCCAGGTCCAGGAAGGTGATCGATCAAGCTGAGAAGGCTCCCACAGAGCCCGTCCATGCAGAAGAATCAGAGCCCAGAGCCATTGTCCTTTGCTTCTCAGTCAGCCCCCGTACATTTTATCTTATCTGGAAAAGTTTCAGGTTTGAGAGTTTCTAAATTCAAATCATAGAATTTTATGGAAATTTTGGGTTGGGGTACAGTGGAAATGAAGTTCTAGGACACCAGGTCTTTGCTACATACAGAGATCCTACATCAAATAAATAAAAAAAGATATTGAATTATATATAGAAGACCCTTAAAATGGTACTTTCACTCTAGTCCTCCTTTTTATTGTTCAAATTCATTGCTTTCACTGTATTATTTGAAGAAGAGAGCTATATTAACCAAAACTATTCTTACCACATGCATCTTGAACATAAAACAAGGTTTTATAAATAACTGTTTATACTTACAATTTTCTATGATCATACCGAAATTGCTATCTAAACTACTCAATGATGTTAATAGAAGATAGTTTACATAATTTTTCTCTCTTTAGTTTCAAGTCCTACATTTCTCCTACGATATGTATAAAAAGTCCTTCTATTATACACATGGAAATTGATGACAGAAAGGGTAAATATTTCTCAGATAGAAGAGATTCTATCCAATATGTTCATGATATACAAGCAATGTTCCACAGCTTTTCCAAACACTGGAGTCATAATAAAGCTAAGTAAATTGTATACTTTCATTTGTAAACTGTAAAATTTCTGCTAGAACACCTTTCTCCACGTGCTTATTTTTAAATGGTTGACTAATCAGCTAAGTGTAAACATAACACTAAGTACTCTTTGAAAAATATTCCTCACTTAATGTAACAAATAGGATTCTTTCTGACTTCTGGCAGAAATGTTTTAATTCATTTTTCCCAAAATTTCCTCAAGGAAAAGTGCTTTTTTTTTAAATTTTATAACCTGACATACTTGTCTTTTCCCAATTTTATTTTATCATTGTTAATACTGACTGTATGTGAATGTTTACATAAGCTCCTTTTTCTGTGATTACTTATCTTGTTAGCTTTCTTCAATACCAGTGAATATAAGGCACTTCTCCTGATATTAGTTCTAAATTAAAGAGTATACCAAAAGTGCAAAAAACATTGCAAAGTTTAGAACAAAGTGTAAGCATATTCAGATTAGTTTAATGGTTAAAGTTATATTGCTGCAATTCTCCAAGTCATATGAAGAGGATAACCATTAAGGAAGTAAAACAACTGTAACTACTGACATAAAGTATACAGTTGACTTATTTTTAGTTGTGAAAAGATTCACAAAAATAATGTGATTCAATGATAAACTATTCAGTTAGTAAAATGCTAATAATAATGAGTAATTCATTTTCAGTGGCACTTCTTATGTTTTGCCTAACTCACTAAGGAGATAGATAGATAGATAGATAGATAGATAGATAGATAGATAGATAGATAGATAGATATCACTTATATGTGCTTTAAAAATATTATACAAAATATTTTAAATTTCATTCAATTTTGGAAATTATAAAATAAGAGCACTAAAAGATAAAAATATCTAGAAAATACAAATTTTCTGTTTTATATGTGTCATCACATGTTTACGTAATTAAATAATCCTTTTGTATGAAAAAATTCTATTTTCTTAAAATAGTTGTGAAAAAATGTTTTACAAATTTATTGGGCCAATACATTGAAAGTTATGAATTGCAAATGCAGTTCACAAACACTCAGTATACATTTTTCAAAGCAAGTGGGAAATCGAGCTCAGTAAAAAATGTTTGTAGAAAAATGAATACTATTAAAGTGTTGTTGATAATAGATATTCTTATGAAGAAATAGTGTTAATGAAGAGAGTAATTGTGATAATACTCAAAACTAGAGTTCTGCTTTGAATGGTTAAATATAAGAAAAATCACACTCTGAAGATACTGGCCACCTAATACATTTGTGAATGATGTAGTAAAGAATCATGGAACTTATCCAAACTGTGAAAACCACTCTTATTTCATTCAATTCATAGCAGGAATCCTACACAATGACTAGGGTTCTATTATCATTGTAGCATTATGCAATGATGGGTCTATTACAATAAAAATAGACTTATTGTGGAATTAATATCTTGCATCCAGTGTATTAAGAGAAAGGCATTAATATCATTCTCCTTTTTAATTGTATATATCCTCAATGATCTTTAGTATTCAAATTTTTCCTCAACTTATAATCAGTTATTTTCACTGTTTTCTCGTATATCATCATAAGCTTCTTTCAGTCAGTATGAGAAAATTTCAAAGGAATATATTTTTGGTTTTGTAACCATTATGTTAAGTCTGAATAAGTTAAACATATCTATTAAATGCAAATGAGGTAACTAACTTACTGAATTACACAGTTGAAACAATAAAATCAGCAGTAGTATGACTTTTAGAGAAAAAATAGATAAAGTCCATCACTTAACTTTATTAAAGAAATAACTTAATTCATATAATTACTCATGAATTTCTAGATAAATTTACCCTTATTTCTCCCTGGAATACTAATTTAAAAAACAGTGTATAAACTCTTGTTTTCAGAACTGTATTGGGCTTTACATTATTGTGCACAGATTTCTAGGTTCTTAATATGCCCTTATTTCCATTTGTGACCATTAGGCAAAGCAAACTTATTCAATTTTATCAAAAGTCAGTATCTTTTAAGAATGTTTCCTGAAAGACTTTGAAATATGCAAATATTTAACTGGTAACCTAAATTAAAGATGCTTACCTATTTCATTCTTTGGCTTAAAGATAAAAATGAGCATGCCTCTACTTTCTTAAACAGTTTTAAAACTTTACCATGAGAAAGCAAGTTTGATGAGCCAACATAATTCTGAATTCCTAATATACAAGTGAAACTCTTCATTGCTGAGAGTTAGTGGCATAATTTCAAAAGAAAGAGGTAGTGGATATGTTCATATCATTTACATACCTTAGACATCTACATATTAGCCCACATGAAGCAAGAGTTCACAAAACCATTTGTATTGAGAGCTGCTTATCACATTTGAAAAAGCTTTCCTATGGAACAAGAAGCCCAGGCTTTTCTGATTCTAGTGGAAAAGATGGTAAAACGGATAGTGCTATAATCATTATTATACAATTTTATAGTATGTATTCAAGCAATCTACATTATGCTGCCACCTACAGAAAAATTACCCTTGTTATAATCATCAGTATATGCCATATTTCTCTAACAGCATTCATTTTGCTTTGACTCCCAAATTGAAATGAACTCATATTTCTATTTTAATATTATGTGTAATATGATTGATATATTCATATTTATATTGATACCTCCTAGAAATCAATGCTTTTTATAATCCTATATCAAGGGAAAACAATGAGAATAATAAGTTAGAAAGATTACTTAGAAACGTGGATTACCTACCGGTCTAGCATGTACTGATACAGGGGTCTTGAAGGTTGTCACTGAATAAGTGCACTCAGAAACACTGTAGGGATTAGAACTGCTAGAAGAGCATTTAGAGATGGAATCGCAGCCTACGAAAGTATTTTCAAGAGGCAGTTCCTGGATGATGTGGTGCTTTGAGTTCAGGGGCGTTTCAGGTTGGATCTGGAATGCAGGCTGAGGAGAGGCAGATTTGTAGTGTCTAGCCAAATCAGGGCTCTCAGGCTTGAAAGTAGTAGGTGTAGTGTCCCAGTTGTATTTGCCCATGGTTTGCTCTTCGAGCTCAATGGGAAGGTCTAGTGTCACACTGGCTCTATCATTGTCTGCATCATCTTGCTTTGCTTCTTCAATAGTAACAAAATTAAGTTGCAAGTTCTTAGGGGGATGCTTCTTTTTCTTCTTCTTCATCATAATCATTTGCCTGTTTTCTGGGTTTGGAGTAACCCATTCAGAATTTTGTTTGTTTTTCTGAGAAGCTTTAAGGTGTGGGGATTGGCGACATCTTACTACAGCAGTGATAAAAATCACTAAGACGACAGTTATGGTGCCAGCAACAATGGCAACCATTATCTTCACATAGTCAGTTTTTGGAGAGGATGCATTAGTTGTTTCAGTACTTTCAGTCGCAGGTGAGTCGATGCTTTTGCGTACCAGTTCATAAATCAGTGTAGTATTGGGCACTGACTCATTCACAAACAGATTGACATTTACAATATTGAAGAGAGAATCAGGTTGTCCTAAATCCTGAGCTTTGACTATCACTCTGTGTAAACCAAGATCTGAAACAACACATTTATCTTTCAATGTGATGTTGCCTGATATTTGTTCAATCATAAACAGTCCTTTTGTGTTTCCTCCAACAATGCTGTAACGAATCTCAGCATTTATGCCAGTATCATTGTCAATTGCAACAACCTTGAAGATGACTGTACCAGGATTTGTGGATGGTGGAACCCATTCATAGGAGTAATTGGAAGGAGGGTCAATAAAAATAGGTTTGTTATCATTCACATCAACCACATTTATGGTTACTTTAGCAGTTGAAGAACGTGATACCCTACCACCATCCTCAGCCTTTACATAGAAAGTGTAGGATTCTTGCTTTTCTCTGTCAAATGAAATATTTGGTCGGATGACACCAGTCTGTGGATGAATAGAGAACTGATTATTCACATCTAAGATGGAGAGAGTAACTGCAGAATTCTCTCCATAATCAGGATCAGTCACAGTGATAAGCCCTACTGTGCCATGTCTTGAAAGGTTCTCAGGGACATAGAAATTGTACTCATTGTGAGTGAAAATTGGGCTGTTGTCATTCTGGTCAAGAACAGTCACAATGACAGTGGCATTGGACATTAAAGGTGGAATTCCATTGTCCTGTGCCAGGACTGTAAAGTAATATTTTTCCTGTTTTTCTCTATCTAATTTCTTCACTGCAGTCAGGATGCCTGTACGACGATCCAGGTCAAATTCAGGTGGTGCATCAAAACCTAGCAGGTAGTTTATTTCAGCATTACGTCCACTATCTGCATCTGTTGCACTGACTTTTGTCAACTGTGCACCAGGAGAGTTATTCTCTGGAACAGAAAGACTCATGAAAGACTGGGTGAAAACTGGAGCATTGTCATTTTCATCTTTTACTTTGATCAGGAGCATGGATGACTGATTCAAAGGAGGTTTGCCAGCATCAGCAGCCAGTAATTTGATAGCATATTCTCTTGTGGACTCAAAGTCAAGAAATGCAGCGGTTTCCAAGAGGAACTGATTACTGAACACTGGCCGTAATCTGAAAGGAACTTCATGATCTGTGAAGCATGTCACTCTACCATTATGTTCAGAATCTTTATCCATGACAGTTATGAGAGCAATTTTCGTGTTAAGTGGAGCATTCTCTGAAAGAAGCACAGTGCCATTGGTTGGATTGACAATGTATCTTATGTCAATTGATGGGGCATTATCATTGATATCTGTAACATTTACCAGAACCATAGCTCTTGCTGGTGTTGATCCACCATCAGTTGCCAAAACCAGTAACTTGTGGCTTGGTGATTCTTCTCTATCCAGTGGTTCTTTGACAGTGATAAGTCCAGTGGTGGTATTAAGGTGAAACAGTCTCTTAGCAATGTTGGAGACTAGATTGCTGAAATAAAAGTGAATTCTGGCATTTTCACCTATATCAGCATCTGTGGCATGGAGCTGTGTTACTGAAGAACCTACAGGAGCATTTTCTGGTATACTGACTTCAATTTCATTCTCTAAGAAAACTGGCCCATTGTCATTTGTATCAGCAACACTTACTTGCAAAATAGCTGTACTGGACCTTTGAGGAATTCCACCATCTTCAACTTTAACTTTCATTACATAGGTATCCTTCTCTTCTCTATCTAACTCCTTCTGAACAATCAGCTGTGGCATCTTGTCTCCTTCTGGTGTTTCAATGACATCAAGACCAAAAATATTTTGACCCTAGAAAATGTGGAATGATAATTTAAATTATAATAATATATAATACCACATATATTATAAATTATAATTATATTTATGATAAAACATGAAATGATAATGTTTTCCAATATCTTAGATCCATGGGACTTTAGGACACCCTCTGAAACAGATACCAAAAAATTAGTTCTAAATTTTAACTTGGCCTATAGTTAACATTGCAACCACAAGCAAGTTATTAAATCCTTTTTAATACATTTAGTATAAAGAATTTTTGGTAGTAAATATTCTTATTACATAGATTATTCACATTTCCAGAAGAAATGTAAAAAATTTTGGAAAAGACTATTCCTGAACTTTCACATGATAATAAAGCTACCACTGATTATCATTTTAAACACAAATATTTAAATAAGACAACTTATACAACATTTTAAAATAAATTAAATAAAAATGAGCATCTTATTTATATTTTGTTAACTTCTCTTTTTATAGGCAAGAAAATGTTTTCATGTTTTATTTATATTTAGTGAGAGATTGGTAAGCTGAAATTTATTATTTCTCATAGGTCATATTTTTTAAAAAATGTTTTATAAGAATGTGAAATATTAATACACATAATGTTTATTATTATTAACAAAAATAAAATTATGGGCATGTGGTAACAAGTAATTAACTTTTTATGATGTGATGCAAATAGAATTTTAGGAAGGCTTAAATTCTCAATGCTTCCAAATTGTAACTTATACAATTTTTTGATTCTCAACTATATTCTGTTAGTTGTAGGCATATCAATAGTGACTTTCTATAACAGTCATGGAATTCTTCTCTAAGTATAGGGCATATGGTGGTAAGTAAAATTATTTAACTAATATAATAATAATTAATGTATAAAGTAACTAAAAATCAGTGATTTTCAAAGTACTTAAGGATCATATACATCAGCCAAATAAGAGACTGATTTTTTTTAAGACAGGGTTTCTCTGTGTAGGTTTGAAGTCTGTACTAGCACTATCGTTTGTAGACCAGGCTCCCTTGAACACAAAAGATCCCTCTGCCTCTGCCTCCCAATTGCTGGGATTAAAGTTGTGTGCCAGCTAACATACAGATTTTAAATAAAAGTTATGAAGCTGTGTTACAAGGTAACATTATTTAATGAGAGCAATATAAGTAGAAAACAACATATAATATGGTTTCAAAGAAATACCAAACTTAATGCATTTAAATCCAACTTTTCAGCTTATGATTTAAGTATACACTGGTCAAATTATTAGAAATCATAATTACCAAGCTTATATATTTCTTCACTTTCTGCATATATTATTTAGATTTTAGTTTATCTAAAATTTGAGTTGAATTGATTTTTCAGTAAAATTAAATGAGTTTAAATTTCCAAAACCATACTTACTCTCCTTTTTTATTTTAAATGAAAGTAAAACCATCATAAGAAGAGTTTTTTATAGTGCTCAAAATGGATATCATAGCTATTTCTCTCCTGTGTTTCCTTAATGAACAATTTTCAATATAATAATGGAACATTTAAATTTAAGTTTATTAAATTAGAAGCAATTCAAAATCAGTTTCTATTTTTGTACAATCATGTTAGGCTTTCAACAGCTCCATGTTGTTAATAGCTATTGTGGTAGATTTGTGCAGACAATATATTTACACTGCTACCATCATATCAAACTATATGATTCAAAAATTTAATATTTTATATTTATATTGTTTGTATTTTTAAGTATGTGTACATGTATTTGTTTTTGTAGGTAATATGGAAACCACATCTTCAGATACTTCTGAAATTGGAGGCCCCAGACATGGTTGCTGATAGTCAAGCATGAGTTCTCAAGTTAAGCACTTTTAACTGCTGAGCCATCATCTCAGCCTCTATAATATTTTCCTGTATAAAACGCAATCTGTTATAAACATAATACTATATTCCTCCACAAATATTTAAATATCTATCTATAACTTCCTACCTTCGATGTTTAAATGTCATGCAAATTGATCTCTAAGTAACTTATTTAAGCTTTAACATAATAAGGCAGAAACCACAGAATAAAATTTTTAAAAAAAGTTTATATCCACAATGTGTAAGGATATAACATGCAAAACATTTAAACACGCCAGGCAGGGGTGGCACACACCTTTAATCCCAGCACTCAGGAGGCAGAGGCAGATGGATCTCTGTGAGTTCGAGGCCAGCCTGGTCTACAAGAGCTAGTTCCAGGACAGGCTCCAAAGCCACAGAGAAACTCTGTCTTGAAAAACCAAAAAAAAAAAAAAAAACACTTAAACACATAAAATACTTGTTTCAATGATAAATGTAGAAGTTCAAAATATAGATCCTATTTTCAAACAGGAGAAGAGCTAGTTATTTTCTTAAAGTAATTTTCTTATTTATGTAGACAAAGGAATATTCACTATGTGTATACTTATCTATTTTTGCATTTTACATTATTAAAATTATATGAAACATTATTCTATAAAATAACTTCTATTTGTAAAAAGAATGTAATAAAATAAAAATTTTAAATATGAATAAAGTTATAAAATCTTTTTTAAACATTTATTTGTAAAGAAATGGTAAGTATTTGTAATACGTGACCACGGTATTTCTTACGAAATATAAAAGCATATATCTCTCAAACAAATATAGGTGCAACCAAAATTGAAACAGAGAAAATGGCATTAAATAAAATATTTAATATTGTTTTAGATTTTTATGCCATAAATTACATTTATTACAAGTACATAAAATTGTTAGTTCTAATTAAGGTCAAGAACATTTTTTATAGACTTAAAAAAATCTAGTTTAAAGCAAAATACTTCATTTAATCCGTGAGTGATATTTTCTTTTTGAGTAAGAAAGTAAACATTGGAGTTGCAAATCCAAGCTGGCAAACAAACAAAAACCCTGCTAAAATGATTAAAATGATAAATTTGAGACTCTAATCCTATAGAGAATGTTGTGGAATCAAAGACATGCATGTGTACAACACCACTTCATTACTTACTGGAATGTAATAAATAACACAGTGCTTTTAATATAATAAATCTGGTACAGCTGCCCAGAAAATACATACAGTGCCAGTAAGTACTAAAAATAGTTCCAAAGAGATTGGATTCTGAAACGGATCAAATAAAGACATTTACTCTGGAGATGAAGGAAAGGTGGTGGCAAGACTTGATGGAGGAGCGTCATCTGTCTGTGTGTTACTTTCATTGGTTAATGAAGAAACTGCCTTGGCCTTTTGATAGGCCAGCCCTTAGGTGGGTGGAGTAGACAGAACAGAATTCTGAGAGGAAGAAAGCAGAGTCAGGCAGATGCCATGAACTGCCATGAAGCTCCAGCCTGAGATGGACGTAGGTTAGAATCTTCCCTGTAAGCCATGAGCCCGTGGTGATACACAGATTACTAGATATGGGTTAAAGCAAGACAAGAAAGTTAGCCAAGAAGAGGCTAGAGATAATGGGCTAGGCAGTGTTTAAATAAATACAATTTCTGTGTTATTATTTCTGGGGCTGAGCTAGCTATACTGGAGCCGAGCAGGACGCAAAGCAGGCCTGCTCACCTCATCACTATAGTATTATTCATTATTTTTAGTGTTAGTACAAAGAAATTCTTTTCACTGAACATTTGTTTTAAAATTTTTAACATTAGGAACAGTTTGTAATTGCATTTTGGAAATGAATAGACATTTTAAATTTTTATAAAATATTTTTGTTAAGTTCTGTCTTTTATGGCTATGTACCTCTGCTCAATCCATTAAACAAATAAACATTCATATTATTTATAATATATATCCAAATTGAATGTGTTTCATGTATTAACAACTGCACAATGCTACCGCTGAAATGGTTATTGTTGCCTGACAACAAATTGACGAATCAAACAAACCCATCCATTGGATTCCTCTTTATTCATTTTTCTTTTTTTTTTTTTGTCTATTCTTCACTTAATTGTGGAAATGTAGATGTTTACTAACAGGAAATATGTATACCTAGGCATGTTGTTGCATGTCTTTATATACAGTATTTGCGATACTGAGGCAAGATTGTGAGTTCCAAGTTAATGTGGGCTATATATTGAAATCCAGGCCAGCAGAAAAAGGAAAAACATGGAAATGAACAAATGTGAGATATAGAAAAAAAAATAGAGAAGAAATCCCACAATATTTGATGAGTATGTGTGCTAATTCCAAATTCTAATTCTCTCTTGTAATATTTGCTTCTGCTTGTATACTTTTCTCTCTATGTTTCTAAGATTTACAAAGGTTAAGCATACTCATAATTCTGAGATTTGTTTTACTATGTCAATATTTGATACAAAATGAAACAAGAACCAGAGATTTTTTTTTTTTTTTTGGATTTTTGAGACAGGGTTTCTCTGTGGCTTTGGAGCCTGTCCTGGAACTAGCTCTTGTAGACCAGGCTGGTCTCGAACACACAGAGATCCGCCTGCCTCTGCCTCCCGAGTGCTGGGATTAAAGGCGTGCGCCACCACCGCCCGGCAAGAACCAAAGATTTTACTGTTAAATTTTATTTGAACATATTTTCTTTTAAATAATATATCTTCAAGCTTCTAGTTTCAATCCCTAGGTAATTTACATTAGTTAAATGCCATTCCTAATTGATGCTAATCATTTTTTAAAATATGTTCTGAGCCAGCCAGTGATGGCACACACCTTTAATCCCAGCACTCAGGAGTCAAAGACAGGCAGATTTCTGTGAGTTTGAAGTATACCTTGTCTATGGAGTGAGTTCAAGGACAGGCTCCAAAAGAGTTACAGAGAACCCTTGTATCAAAAAACATAAACAAAACCAAAACAAACAAACAAACAAACAAACAAACATTTTCTTGTTCAAAAGTTAGATGGACAGAATTTATAATAAAACAGAAACACAGTATGTTAAATCATTAAAAACTAATTTTTGAAAGTCCTTCAAGTATGTTCTAGTCTTACTTGTCCAGAAATAGTACTAAAACTCAATCAAGGTAAATGACTTTCTTCAGACCATATCTTGAATTTAGTGTACAGCCGGACTTGAATACCAAGGGTCAGGGCTTCCATTAAAATAGATTCTAATTAAACTTACAGTTACTCCTCAAAAGGATGACCTTTTGGATCCTGACAAGAACTCTTTATTATAAAAAGTACTCAACATGAGATAAATACCTAGTAATTGTTATTTTTCAAAAAATAAAAATGAGCACCACAGATTTTTGTGTGCTTTTATTTTGTTAAAATTTGATGCTTTTAAAGATTATTGTTTTATTGGTTTGGGGAGAACTTGTATTGGGTTTTGAGGTTTTGTTGTGTTTTTTTAGAAAGAGCTATAAGTTGAGGAGGCTCTGAAAGAATGTAAGGGAGAGGAAGACTATCATCAAAAATATATTAAAATTGAAAAACTTTTTTGAATAATAAAAAATCATAATAAAAAGAAGGGAATCAGATGATGTCAAACTGATTCCTACAAGAGATTATCTTTGTAATTTGAATGAACTTTACTGAATTTTTTAAAAAGCAAAACAAAACAATAAACTCTGCTTCATGATTCTGGAACATAAAGATATCTTCTCAGGCTTCTTTAAACCTGGGTACCTATCCTTCCACTGCACCCAGATGTTTGCCATATTGACAGTGTCCAGAATTCTTGGGTTCATGTGATTCTCCTACTTTAGCCTACAAAATATGTAGAACTACAGGGATGATTAATGGAATCTCAACAATATGGCTAAACAGGACAACAATGACAACAGCTGCCTTGCCAAATTGGATCAGGTTAATTTCATGAGGCCTTACCCCTAGATGGAGAGCTACATATAATTTTAACTGCCATGATAGAGAAAATTAGGATTCACTAGGGATGAGAATCCTAAATGTTTATCCAATAAAAGTGGCCAGCCATTAAATATATGTATAAATTCAGGTTAAAACAGACTCAACAAGTTACTTTATAAATTTAACCCTATATAAAACAAGTAACATAACATGTAAAATGTATGTAACAATAAAAAGGTTTTCTTTTATAAAAATAACATACCAGAATTTTAAGAGGGAGCAGAGAGGGTGAGACATGGGGCATGGTTGTAGGGAAAAAGAAATTGCATAAGTATGTTTGAATTATAAAATCAATCAATGATCTCTTTCATGCTGTCTTTAGTACTATTCTATTACTTCTGAAGTGTAACGTTTTGTGGATGACTCAGATCTACAGTACAGAATTCATGATGTCAGGAATTAAAGTGTATAATATTTCAATTTTTGATTTACTTATTTTCTTTGCACTGGGAAATTATACAAAATAAAATGTCCTAAAATAATTTAAAAACATTTTATGTGTAATACCCCTAGTCTGAACTGTCATCTATATTAAATTAATAACTAATATGAGTGTTTGGTTAAGTCTGTTAAAAATGTTGCATGAGTTTCACAGACTTTGATGTAGAACTAAATGTTAGCTTATTAATGTTGAGTAGCTAACATTCAAGATGCCTGGCTACAATGTCAGTGACAATTTCTGGTTAAGAAGGTCAATAAGACAATATTTTCAGAAGGGGGGAAATACTATTGCAAATCTAGGCTTCATCACAATATTTTTCCCACATGTCTCAGGGTTTAGGAGTGTTTCTTCCTTTTATATTTTATTTTCTGAGTTTTCAGATGTTTGTTTTCTTTTTAATGATTCGAGAACAGTTCTACTATGAAGCCTTGACTAGTCTTGAAGTAATGTTCATCTTCTGGCCACAACCCTGAGTTCTGGGATATATGCTACTATTCCCAGCTCTTGAGTGTTTCCACATTTGCACAATTGAAAAGAGGCTCACCTAATTTCTTTTGTCTCTAAAATGTTCCAAGTACAGCATCTCCCTTTCTTATTTCTTCAAAAAAAGGAATAGGAAATTTGCTTGGCATGGGAAATTTATTTCTTCTGGGTATGAGTGTGTCTCCTTCTTTAGCAAATTGAAGAGAAACTTTCTCTGGATTTTTAAAAGGTCCTTTATCCTGGTGTTCGTGTGCTTTAATCCAGGGCAATGAAAAACTGCTCCAATATGATCTATATTTTCTGACTGCTTTAGAAGAAATTTAATACTATAACTATGAAATGTCCTCCGTAGGACCATGATTTGAATGATTTCTCCATATCAGTTATTGCTCCTTTTGAAGCTAATACTTAGCTGGAATAGGTAGGTCAGTAGTGTGAACATTTGAAGTAGATGCTAGATCCTCATTTTGTCCCTGTCTTTTTTTTATCATGAACAAGGTCATCTGTCACCTCTTACTGCTGCCATCATATTCCACTCAAGCTTGAGGAGTAAAGTGTTCACAGCCTAAACCATCTCAGATTATTAGCCAAAATAAGCCCTTCTTTATATAAACTGTTTATGTCAGATATTCTGCCAGATCAATAAAAAATAAAACCCACAAAAGTTTCCTATCTTCTCAGATAATTTCTACCTCCAGTATAGTAGATTTTAATGTAACACCATAATATGAAACGTGCCATCTGTGGTCTAGAAGCATAACTATTGATAATGTTTATAGAATCATCAATGTATTAAATGATCTAGAAGTATTTAATTTTAGCAAACATTATGACACTGATTTTTAGAAGTAATTTATGATTATGATCAGTTTGAATTATTATCAGTGGTAATATATTTATAATGCCAGATATTTACTTTTTGCTTAAGAAAAATAAGTTTTAATAATTTTACCATGCTCAATGACTTCTAGTAAAATTATAATAATGTCGCTGTATATTCTGAAAATTATTAAAATCAAACTTCAAAAGTGAAGTATATTTTTCCTAAGTAAATATAATCATAATGGTACTAGATTAATAAATGTTTATATTTAAGCAAACAGTTACATTAGTTGTTTTATAAAATGATATAAATTTCTCTGTTTAATTCATATACTGAATCCTTAGATAGATTTTAATTTGCCTAATTCTCGATGTTCACTTTAACACTTTTTAAACATTTTAAAAAGTTTAAGTGACTTGTCAAGGTTTGCTATTTTAATATTGACACCTCTTGTGTAATTATGAAATCAAACTAGAAAAGTAAGCTACCTAATGAAGAAATAATCCTTCCTTTATTTGTTGAATTCCAATAATCTCTACCACATCTATAAAGAAATACACTCATATATACAATTTTTCTCTTAATTTTTCATCTAATTTAGAAAGCAATTTATTAAATGATATTGTATTGATATACCTTCATGTACCAAATAATCTAGAATGTAGAAGTAAATGCTCAATTTCTTCATGTTCAATGTGTTGTGGCGATGTTTTCTTTGCAATGGGGCTTTTCTATCTATTTGTGGGGAAAAAAACTATAGTTTTGGCAACAACCTAGGTTGTTTGGGAATTTTCATGGTCACTTTCGCCAACAACTCAATTAATGCAACCAAATCCAGGTACTAAATACTTTGGCCATGAGAAGCCATATTTTCCTTAAATGTCCCTTAACTTTAGCTGTCTCTTCCGATATTCCCTTCCTCAATTCACTTGTCCCTCTACCCTTCCACTTGATCTGATCTTTCCAGCTTCCCAACCCATCCATAACTAGCTACTTTATTTCTTTTTCCTAACAAAATTAGGGAAAGGTGGATATAAGGATAATGATATCTTCTCCTACTGTCACCATCATGAGCAGATGAGAAGTTGCTGTAGTGATGTCAAAAACATAGTTTGGTAGTCATAGCAGGAAAATATGTAGAACCATGCAGTGATTACTATGGTCCATGGTAATGCTGCTGTTCACACTACTTACATAAGGGGTGTGGATGCCATTAGAGCATTATCTGGTATTCTACCTATCTTGCAGGTACAAATGCTCTTAGGATGTGCAGAAGCCTACAGCAAATGGGAGATAAACTAAGATGGGAGCTCTGTAACTCAGTTTCGATGAAGTTACCAAGTGGAGATATAAGAACTTTTGGTGATGAAGATGTTTTGATTCACTTGTGTTCCTGTTTGTAAAAGTGCAGTTGACTCATTGATTCATTGAAATAAATAAATAAATAAATAAATAAATAAATAAATAAATAAATAAAGAGAGATAGTATTTATGCATTAGGATTTAGATTTTTCTAGTCCTAAGACAATATGTTTTCAGTGTCTAGATCACAATATACTAATAATAAAAGTCAAAAAATTCTGGGCAATAAAAGTAATATTTAATACTTATCTCAAAATATATTAAACTGATAGTAAACATTCTCTGTCAATATTTCCACCTTCAGTTACAAAGATAAAGTAAAATTTACACATGAAATTAATCTTGCTTAATATTTTTCAAACTTTTTGAAAGCCACTATTACTTCATAGTAATCTTATTTTAAAAGACTTGGATTTGTAGACTATTTTCCACTTTCTCTTTTATCAGGTTCAGTGGGTTCAGATTGCACAGGAGAACACCTCCTACATATAACCCCTGTAGCACAAGCAATAAGGGCAACATTGAATAAATGGGACCTCCTAAAACTGAGAAGCTTCTGTAAAGCAAAGGACACGGTCATTAAGGCAAAAAGGCAACCTACTGATTGGGAGAAGATCTTCACCAAGCCAACAACAGACAAAGGTCTGATATCAAAAATATATAAAGAACTCAAGAAACTAGACTTTAAAATGCTAATTAACCCAATTAAAAATAGGGTACTGATATGAACAAAGAATTCTCAACTGAAGAAGTTCAAATGGCCAAAAGACACTTAAGGTCATGCTCAACCTCCTTAGCTATCAGAGAAATGCAAATCAAAACAAATTTGAGATACCATCTTACACCTGTCAGAATGGCTAAAATCAAAAATACCAATGATAGCCTTTACTGGAGAGGTTGTGGAGTAAGGGGAACACTCATCCATTGCTGGTGAGAATGCAAACTTGTGCAACCACTTTGGAAATCAGTGTGGCAGTTACTCAGGAAATTCAGGATCAACCTACCCCAGGATCCAGCAATACCACTCTTAGAAATATACCCAATAGATGCTCTATCATACTACAAAAGCATTTGTTCAACTATATTCATAGCAGCATTATTTGTAAGCCAACCTGGAAACAACCTAGATGCCTTTCAATGGAAAAATGGATAAAGAAAGTGTGGAATATGTATGCGTTAGAGTACTACTCAGCGGTAAAAAAGACATCTTGAATTTTGCATGCAAATGGATGGAAATAGAGAACAGTATCCTGAGTGAGGTAACCCAGACCCAAAAAGATGAATATGGTATGTACTCACTCATTAGTGGATTCTAGCCATAAATGAATGGCATTGAGCCTATAATTCATGATCCTAGAGAAGCTAAATAGGAAGGTGACCCCCCCAAAAATAAAACATGTAGTTATCCTCCTGGATATTGGAAGTAGACAAGATTTCCAGGCAAAAATGGAGAGCTTGGGGGTGGGGGTGGGCATGAGATGCGGGTAAGGGGAGATGGGGAGAAAGAAGTGAGAAGGGGAGGATGGAGAGAACTTGGGGGAAGGGGACAGTTGGGATGGAGGAGGGGGGGATATGGGAGCAGGGAAGTATATATCTTATTTAAGGGAGCCATTTGAGAGTTGGCAAGAAACCTGACTCTAGAGGGGTTCCCAGGTGTCCAAGGAGATGTCCCCAGCTTGTTCCTTGAGCAGCTGAGGAAAGGGCGCTTGAACTGGCCCTATACTATAGCCACTCTGATGAATATCTTACATATCACCACAGAACCTTCATCTGGCGATGAATGGAGATAGAGACAGAGACCCACATTGGAGCACCGGACTGAGTTCCCAAGGTCCAAATGAAGAGCAGAAGGAGAGAGAACATGAGCAAGGAAGTCAGGGCTGCAAGGGGAGCTCCCACCCACTGTGACTGTGGGGCTGATCTAATTGGAGCTCACCAAAGCCAGCTGGACTGGGTCTGATAGAGCATGTGATCAAACTGGACTCTGAACGTGGCTTACATGGAGGGCTGACTGAGAAGCCAAGGACAATGTCACTGGGTTTTGATTCTATTCCATGTAATGGCTTTATGGGAACCTAGTCTGTTTGGATGCTCACATTCCTAGACCTGGATGGAGGGGGGAGGACCTTGAACTTCCCACAGGGCAGGGAACCCTGACTGCTCTTTGGACTGGATAAGGAGGGGAAGGGGAAATGGGGGAGCAGGGGGAAAATGGGAGGAGGGCAGGAGGTTAACATTTGTAATAATAAAAATAATAATAGAAAATAAATAAATAAAAACTACTATTCTAAGGAAAAAAGACTTGGAATTTGGTTATTGTATTTAATGTGTGATTTCCTATGGTACAAGGTGTTGAAATAATTTGTTATTATTTGTTTTATCATGTGTAAGTATTAACTGCTGTCTTTCTGAGGGAAACTTATCATTTGAAAGTTTGTGAAGAGTATTTTAAAGAAAACCAAATCCTCCATGGAGTTTCAATGTTTTTCTGTAAAACTCAAAATATTTTACTATCACAAGAAAAATGGGAAGAATTGCTTATAAATGTTTCCCTACAGTAAATATTTTGTAAACCTTGGAGACATGTTTGTTTGTCATAACTGGATAAGAGAATGGAGATAAGATGCAGGAATGAAGTATACAGTGTTGCTAAACTTAATATAGTACAAAGGACATTCTATGTACCAAACAAAAGACAGATACAGAGTTCCAAATATCAATTCTGTCAAGGATGAAAAACATTGAATGAACAAAGTAATAACTTTGGACCTCAGAGAAGACTTATTTGTATTCAAATACAGATTTTACTCTAAATTCTGTACCACTGGATTTGAAAATGTAAGATCTAATGAAGAATTAGGGATGATCAAGAAAAATATAAATGGAGAGTAATTTAAATTTTCATGAGATTTATTGGTACAAATATCAATCTTTAAAGTAGAGTAAACAGACAATAACAAAACATGGTTTGTTTAGATTTTCTTATTTGGTGGTTAATAGAAGAACATTTGGAAAACCTGTAGTCAATAACAGTTAGTTTTATAAAAATGTGAATCAGCTTTTATGAGGAGAAACTTTCAACAGAGTTTTATCCTAGCAAATAATAAAAGCAAACTAATTTTATAACAAAAAGAAAAATAATTTCCATTTTATTCTTCATTGGAGAAATGTATCCTGTACTCACTTTGCTTCTTGTATGTGTAGGAATGGGTACATTGCTTGTTTCAGACAACAACTTTTGAAATGTAGTCATTTTTTTTTCTAGCCAACATGTGGTCTAGGAATCAGACTTGGGTCATAAGGCTTGAAGGCAAATGTGCTTACCCAGTAACGTTTTCAATGTCATCCAAACTAATTATTTTTTCAAAGTAATTTATTTGTGTGATGAAAGAAAATACCACTTAAAAGTCCAAAAGCATGGTACCTTAACAGTATGGTGTGCTGGCTTTTATGCACATGTAAAATATAATACTGAATTCAAATGAATTTAATTGTTTACTAGACAGCACTACCTTAAAACTGAAAAAAAAATTATTTAGTGTACAGCTATCTGGATTTTAACTGAATTTTTACAATGTAATGTGATTCATATTATTATACCAGTTCTAATTCAGGGAAATCTTAATCAGATGAAAAAAGAATTGAAAACATAAGAAAGTGTATGTATGCACAGAGAATATTTTCTTATCATACATGATCAAATATGTAACACATTCATTTTATATTTTGTACAGTTAAATATAATATTTGTTTTATTTATTTTGTTGTTATTTCATTTGTTTAGACAAGGTAATACTCTGTAGTTCAAATTGTTCAGGAGCTTGCAGAAGTTTAAGCCTCTTTAGTGCTTGGATTATATATGTGTGCTACTACAACTGAATAATATTAATTTGTATCAAAAAGTGTGAATGCATATGAAAGTGAAAAATTTATAAAAACCATAATAATTTAAATATATCAGTTTTTAGATAATTTCTCTAACAATATTTTAATTTTCAGATCACATATAAACTGTGGAACAACTTATGGATACAGACAGTACAGTGTGCTTATCAGAATGTGGGAATTTTTCCTGACCTCTCAATATGTTTAATTTATTTTTTTTCAGAAATAATACTCATCTACTGCACAATACAAGAAAGACAATTTCAAGTCAGAAGAATTTTTACTATTTTGAAATTTAAAAAGGTGATATAGTACATCCTTTACCTATTACAGCAATAATTCTCTTATTTATTTCTTATTTTACTAAACAGCTATCAAAAATTTCAAAAGATGTGACAAGTTTTTGTGGCTAAGGATTATAAAATATATGTTTTGAGAGTATAAAGTTCATAAAGAAACTCATTTTAACTTGTTATTGAGTTGGGGTTTTTCTATTTCTCATGATCCTCTGTTGATAAAGCTTAACAATATAACATTATAAATACAGTCTCTTTCATGATTAGTTAATAGTAGATATCTTAATTTAAAAGATAGGAAATATAATTTTTCATCAAAATAGGAAAATATATATATATATATATATATATATATATATATATATATGAAAAGTCACGTCTTGAATAGCCTATTCTCAAAATGGAGTTCTAAGTCATAATGTCTAGAAAAATTTTAATGATATTAAAATGTTTAAATGATAATCATTTGGAAATGTGAAAATGTTAACATATAAGATTATTATAGTAATTTAAAGTATTAAATGTGTTAAAAGCAAAATAATATTTCTACTTCACAACTGGGACTCAAGGCAGCAGTTAAAACTGTAGCTAAAAACACTGTTATTACTAATTAAGTCGCAAAAAGTTATAAACAGTTGTAAGAAAAATGTTTAAACAAATATGCGTAATATTATCAAGTATATTTCAAAGATTATTCAGTTGTACTTATGTAAGTTGCTAAAAACTTCATTTCTTTATAGTTTTATTGTTAGACTGAGATTTTTTTACTCCATTCAAAGTTTAAGTAGAAAATCTATTCACCGGTTACTACTACTCACATATGAAACTATTAAAATAAATAATTTAAGTAAAATGGTTACTACTGTTCTAACTAGCCATACTCCTATTTCTTTTGATCTAAACTCTTAAACAAAGGAATTCCATACTTTATAAAAGTTGTTCTTTATATAATAGAAACCAAGCAAATGGTATTGTAGCACTGATTTGAATTGAACAAAAAATTCTAATGAAAATTTATGCTTACCTAACTGTATGAATTATTCGGGTCTTTAAAAATGCTTTCTAGCTTTGTTGACCATTATAACAAAAGAAAAATTTTCTAGGAATATTCATATAAATTTGATGAAGTTAAGAATTTCTAGTAAGTATTTTAAATTGTTTAAAGAGGAAGAAAGATGTGTTTCATTAATATATGATTATCTGCTATTCAATTATGATGTGTTTTACTATATTTAAAATGATGAATAGCAAGTCTTGTGCTAAATAACTCTCACATGCATATTTGCATGTACAATAAAATCCATATAAAACAATAGCATTAATATGACAGATTGACTGATTTTGTTTTGCTTGCTATATACTAATATTAAAT